>NW_028186723.1:1749197-1905990 GCF_003343005.1 Rhea americana | reverse complement strand
GGTAATGAGAGCTGCCTCGCAGCAGGAAGAAAATTACCGCTGTTTAGTAGCTGTGCCCTGTCACTGCCATTCGAAGAAGGGCCCTAAGTTACACGGGGACGTGAGGTTGTCTAGATCTAAGGAAAATTCTTCCCTTATATAAACTTCGGGGGCATTTCCTTATCTGTGCAATCACCGAGTGGGTAGCATCTCCGCTAATTAGGATTTCCTGCTGTGTAGCTGCTGCATCAGGCCCAGCAGTCCAGTGCACGGGCTGAAGATTGGCACCGTCGTGCTAATTACTCCCGGATCTAGGCTTCAATCCTGCAAAATTGTACACTTGCCCAGCAGTGTGTAGTGTTTAACATTCACTACCTGAAGAAACTCACATCAAAGCGACATTTTTCAGAGTAACTGCTTCATAATTGGCACAAAATGCAGGTGCTACAACAAACAGGCTCTAGCTGCACTACGGGTCGCCGCTCCCAGTGGCAGAGGAGCTTCGAACCGCGCGGTGGCTGGCGCCGCGTTTCCACGTGCCGCCGCCAGTCTCTGCTTTGAGGGATTACGCCTGCAGCTCCTGCTTGGAGTTGTAGCCAAAGTTTGCCCCTGAAAACCAAACTCTAGCCATCTGTTGTCTGCTTCTTCTTAAGAAGCCAGCAGCGTTTCCAAATCCGTTGCTGATCATTATGGACAACGGAAACACTGGAAATGAATAGTTCTTCAAGTAAACGCGTGACAAGGAGAGGTGGGAGAGGACAGTACGCCTGCAGTGACAGGCAGCGGCTCCTGAACTTAAAAACACGAAAATGTACTTCCCAAGAACATGTGCAGGTTTTACTTGGGGAATGCAGAAACTGTGTGCTAGCTCTAACTTTCTTTATCCTGATGAAAATGTTTATTGTCATCACCTGCTCCTCGTGGCCAAATTTGGTAGGACTAGAACAGGATCTGTTCTAAAAGTCATATATATTGGCTTTGAGACAGTAGTGTTGTTGTGTGTTATAATGCTTGTTAAGCTGCAAGAGGTGACTAATAGATTTATGTATAGGGAATTTCTGACTTGAACTGTGGAGGAAACTCCTGTTTTCTTTTTACCTCAGTTGTTGGCATTCACAAACTGATTGATTCCTTAGTGCGCTCTAGTGCCTTTCTTAACTACATGTCAGATTAACCAATTTTAATGGAATATAAAGTGCTAGATTTTTCAGAAAATCCTGCTTTTTTCAGTAATGAGTGAAGGGAAAATTAGAAAGGATAGTAGAAGGAAGTGTCTTGCTTCAGGGCATGTAGTGATTGCTACCTGGGGAAGGGTCAGGAAGGAAAAATTTTCTCATGTATAATACTGCACAGCTGGCCGTATGCATTACAGGATAGGGAGAAAAGCCAGCAGCGTGATACCTATAGCATCAGCATTCCTTTTCTTATCCCTGGAGACTCACTCTACTCTCTAAAAACATTAATAATGAAGCTTTTTTTGACTGACTATTTGCATGTAGAAAAGAACTGTTTAACTTTTGCCTAAGCAGCTGCAGGATGACAATGGAGTGTGCCTTTGGGACATTGAAAGGTAGATGGCAGGTACAAACTAGAAGGCTTGAGGCAACTAAATAATACCTGTCTGGAATAATAACTGTGTACTGTGTTCTGCACAACATCTGTGAAAGCAAGGGGGAGAGCTTTGCTGAGGCCCAGGAGACAGAGGTAGGGATACTTTCAGAGTGGGGAATTTGAACATCTCACAAGATGTTCCCCCCTAAATGACAGTTGTTAGGATTTTGTATATTTTGCAAGAAAGCCTGCGTGGTTTTGATATACTGCTGGGAATACTGAGACTGTGCAGCATGGTTTTGTACACCATGACTTTATGCATCTCTGTAGAATACTGCATCCCGTCAACTCTGCATATGTGTTTGGGTGGGATTTCGCTGTGATCTGTCTGGAGTGATGCATTRCACCTGCCATGTTTTATTAGTTTTAAAGTTTGGGCATTTTTAGGTTGTAATACCTGACAAATGGGAATATGTGGTCCTTGGAGGTCTCACACATAGGTTCTGTTGTGCGTGTTTTGCACACTTTTCTTCAAGCTTTCAGTTTAAGTTGTATCACATCCTCATCAGTTCTTTAGCTGCTTTGTAACAGAGATGCCTTGCTTCTTGGCCTTTCAATTCTCTTTTTCTGTCTCTCTCTTCTCTCTCTCTCTTTTGTTCTTGCTGTATTATGAGCATTTGTAAAGTGCCTTTGCACAGACTCTTCCAGAACCTGGCAGCAAAGGGAAAGTGTAAGTACGAATACTTTTAATTGTGAAATGTAATCATTGTTGGCTGGTTTTCATAGTAGCAACATGTGAAAAACTCCTGTAAAAGATAGGAAGGCAATCCCAAAGAGATTTTTTGTCTCCTCTTGCGAGATCCTGGTGCTGATAAGTCTTTTTGACCTTTCACTCACTGTTTTTGCAAGCTAATTTGTTCTTATGCTAAATTTGATTAGCATGAAGAGGCTATATGAGACAAAAGGCTATGAGTCTAGATATCTTGATARCTATATGGTTCAGAAAAGGTTATGGTGAGGAAAGGCCAAGGTTTGAAGGTGACTTAACAGTGGGTAAGGTCTGGCAGTCTGTGTGAGAAAATGGCACCTTTCTTTGCAAACTGAAGAAAGATATTGTTAATGTGCTGGTGTCTGGCTTCGTGCTGTTTCGTRTGGCTGGAGGGACACAGCCACTATTCAGGAATGACGGAAAAGGCAGTCCTGACTTGTATGTTAGAGCACTTGGAGGCTACTTTCTATAACTAGAGTGTGATTTTACATTCCATGCAGACCTGCTCCAAATTTTCTCTGTAGTTGTTTCAATGAGTTTAAGGCAGTTGGAGAGGTAACAGTATTTCTTGCTACTAATTTGCGTTTTCAATGTACTGTCTCTTTATATATGACGGCACTACTTTTAAACCACATTGATTAAGGTTTTACTGCTAAATAAAGCTTTTTAAGATCTTCACTGATACCAAAAAAGCCTTTACATGGCCTTACTTAAAGGGGGGAAAAGCCACAATGAGCTTTTAGCTGAAGAGAAAATGCCTTGCAAAGATTTGTCAAGATAACAAACTTGCACTGGTTTGTGATTTAAGTCTTTGCCTGATCAAAATGAAGTGGCTCCTGGATGGCTGTTTTGTAGTTGTGACTCATGTAGTTTTGTGTCATTCAGAGTTGTCCTGTTTTCAGCACCTCCCAGCAGTCATTTCAGTGGTGGCCTAAAAATTTATTTTCTCTGCAGCGTCGGGAGGGCCTTGTGCATCTTTTTTTCATGCAGGAGTGTAGGAAGACCTAGGATTCTAGCATGAGTTCAGCTAGAAACAAGACAACCAGGACTATCTAGAAAATATACAATGTGTTGACTCTTGGAGTAGATGAGCACAAAGAGGCAGCAACTGTAGTGTGCCCAGCATTAAACAAGGGGACAGCCTGGCTGCTATGACAGGTCATTCCTGTAAACATAATTTCAGTTTGGGACAAGATGAAAAACTGTGCAAGAAAGGAACTGGAAGATCTCCAATTGCTTTGGTTCACAGATGTAAGCATAATAAATATTACAGTGATGTCAATATAAAGTTGCTCCTGATCCTGAATAGCACAAGGTAACTCAGCAGTTATTTTAATATGGAAAGTTGTGTTCTTTGAACAGAACTTTTAATGAAAATATAATTGTTTATATATTGCCATTAATCAGCTATTTTGAAAGGCCTTAAGTGTCCGCAGGATGTTGTGTCATGCCCATTGCTCTTCAGATTAGGAGCGCTATTTTCAGCACGCCAGTTGCTGACAGTACATTGTGCCAGTACATTGTCAGCATTCAGTAAAAGCAGAGCTGGGTATCTCCATGTCTTGAGAAGATGGCTTTCTAGGTGTACCCATAGGCTATAGAAGGCACTGATTTTGATTGAGTTGACTGTAATTTACACAAAAGGAAAGTGCTTAGCACTATCCTAAGACTGCTGCTCATACGGGAAGTGTCATGAATGCGTGGGTGACTGAGTAGAGACAGTAGAGAGAACTCTGCAATGTCCCAGTGTTACGGAGCCTGCAACTGGAGGTTTTATGATTCAGGTGAGATGTAGATCTCAAACCCTGACCATTTGTAGGCAGTAAAAATTAATAGTTTCTTTTGTACAGAGCAGACTTGATAAACCTAAAAACTTGGTTGAATCCTAATATCAGGCAGAATGATTCTTCAGTAGTGTTATTGGGCTAAGGAACTTCTACATTCTGATCTGTGTCACTCTGTTCTTCATGTACACTGTTAAATAGTGGCTTTGCTCATTCTATTCAATACTGAATAGTTCCTTTCTGGTGACTTCTCCACGGACGATAGATATTTGGATTTGTACCTACCACGTTTAGAATTCTTTGAGATAAAAGGCTCTGTCCACTACACTGGGTGTCCTTCTACATCTAGCAGTGGAGTTGGAGGTTGACTAGACTGAGTCACAAGGAATGTGATTTGGCTCAGCTGCCCATAGCACACAAAGAGAAACTGAATTGGCACCAAGGGAAGGAATTTCTGGCTTGGCTGGAGCAATGCCATTGTACCTCTTCTAGGGGTGACAAAGGGCCAAGATGCTGCAGATGTATTTCTAGCCTTCTTCCTTGCTGGTGCTGGTGCTACCTTCTAATATAAGACTGTTCAGAAATACATAGACTAGTCCTAAATGATGTCACTTGCTATATATCACAGTGAAGAGCAACTATGATAAATAGTTGCTGCTGCTGTATATACCTTTCTCTTCATCCTGGGCTTATGACAACGAGATTTACAGCAAAACTGAAATACTAAATGATCTGTTGCTAATGTTCACATGGACATGATTTGTTTCTGTGAGTTCACTCTGCTATTTAGAGAAGGGTATTGCTCCCCTCCCTTATGCAGTGACACAGTTGCCAAAATAACCACTCTTACTAACTGGCGGCTTTAAAAGCCAGCCTGCAGCTGACTTTGAAACAGAAGGTCAGCAAACGGAGCAACAGACTTCAATTCACAGCTTTAATGGGAGCCATTGACCACAGCAAAAGGCCCTGACTGGAGCATCTAGAGTGCGCTTTGCGCAGGCCAAAAAGTCACTTTCATACTCTTTGAACCTTTTGTATAAACCTATATATTTTTCACTCTGTGGATTTCAAGATGAATGTGCAGCCGTGTGCTAGATGTGGCTATGGGGTTTACCCTGCTGAGAAGATTAACTGTATAGATCAGGTCAGTTCTCTTTCTTTACTATTTTGGACTACAATAAATGTGTGGAATGGCACTTTTAACACAGTGCAAATCGCTCAGTTTCAAAAATTTTTAACCCATAATTGGGACCAGAATCGAAATGAGTTAATTATAGACATATTGCTTGAAGAAGAATAGTTATTCATGAACTAAATGGAAAGGATCAATAGTGAGATTTAAAACTCAACAGAATGGTCATGAAATAAAAATAACTTTGATTTTATTTCTGTTTTTTTGTATTTCCAGACATGGCATAAAGCCTGTTTTCACTGTGAAATATGCAAGATGATGTTAACAGTAAATAACTTTATTAGCCATGAGAAAAAGCCCTACTGTCATGCGTAAGTGTGTGTGTGTTTGTTTTTGGAAAAGGTTTAAAATGTTAAGTTACCTTACTCTAATAGAAGATCACCATTTGGACTCAGTCTGGTCGCTCTTGTGAAATTGTAATGTTGGTAGCGTTAGTGCATCTGTCTGGATTTACATGAATCAAAAATGGTGGGAAATTCTTGTTACTTCCTCATTTGTTGTTTTTTTCAGTATGTTAAAAGTTATTAAATTAAGTGCCATTTTAGTATTTTGACAAGAAGATAAACCCAACCATAAAATCCAGTACTTTCCACATTAGTGTTTAAGAGTTAACAAGGTTGAGCTAATAATACAGGAAAATGTGTAAAATGCAGATTTCAGAATTGGTTTGTTCTAGGAAGTTTTGTTTTATAATGATCAATTCCTGTCAAATTTGTCAGCTGAAAAAGGAGAGATGACAGTTGTTTTTTATTCTATTATTCTCTTTTGTTATTAGAAACACAGCATTGATATGATGATCATTAAAATTAATTTTGCTGTGGGCACCTTCTCTATATAATAACAACATGAATGTAATCTGAGATCTATATATGAGTGGGGGTTAAGTTATGTATAGGAAGGTGGAGGTTGGTGATATGTTTCTGAGTACTCAAAGAGAACCTTTCTGGTCAACTGTCTAATAGATTCCTAATGTCCTTTTACACTTACTTTTTTAGGCATAATCCAAAAAACAACACATTCACAAGTGTATTTGAGACACCAATAAACATAAATGCAAAAAAACAATCGGAAGTGTTAAGTGAGGTAAGAAGCCAAAGGTGTTTAGCTTTGTTTTATATTTTGATATCATATTGCATTTTGTTTCAGAAATATAAATATATATTCTTTATTTACCTGTGTTCTTCCAGAGAGTAGAATCTGGAGTCAAGTTTGAATCATTTTTCAAAGAAACCAAGCAAAAAGCTTGTATTTGAATATGCTTATACTTTCAGAGACAAAAATGGATAACAGATTCTTATCTGCCAAATCTGATTATCTACATGGAAGCATTGTTTACTTAAATTGCAAGGGATACTACCCAGAGCTGTGCAAACCTAGTAAATAAATTGGGGGGAGGGAGGTTTACAAAACCATTTGGAAAAAGAATGACCCACTTGCTTTAAGATCTTGTCTTGAACCTGACAATAAGTGGCATGAAACAAAAAATAAAATCCATCCCGGGGGATGGAGGTGAAAGTTCACATACATGCTTTGTTATTCATTTCTGACAAACCTGAGCTGATATTCCCTTTTGTAAGAAAACATAAAGTCTAGGGTACTTGCATGGACTTGCATGGTTTGGTTGACAATATTTTGTTAAAATGAAAAGAATAGAATAGCTTTTCATGCCCATTTAACTGTGCCRATCCTCTAAAAAGCTGCTGTGCATCTGCAAACTTCTAGGGGTGGTCAAAGTGTTTTGTTTTCAAACGTCATTCTTTTGTGTCTTGCATTGTTTTTCTCCAAATACATATATTCAAACTTGTATTAATATGGACTCTATAAAATGAGGGAAAAACAGAAACGCAGCCAATAATAACTGGCAGCGAGCTCATTTCTTAGTATAATGCTGCCTTCTTGAATGTCCTGTCTTTTGGTACTCTAAAATAATACCATTGACTACATAACTATATTTAATAACCAAAACAATGTGTTCAAATATGATTGGCCATCATATGAAAGTAAGAAAAGGAAGTGGTTTTTATTTATATTATAATATACTACATTTGTTCCTATTTTTTCTATCAGCTGTGCAAAGTTGATGTACATTCAATAGCCCTTACCAGATACTATATCTTTTCTTGTTCAGTATTCTTATACATCAGAGTTTGCAGTATCATTGGCTGTAACTGTATCAGCAGTGGCTATGACACTTACTTTAAACTGTGTGACAGATCTGGTCAAGAATGAGTTTGGAATTGCTGAAGGATCTATTTCTGTTTTTAGGCAGTGATATGAGACTCTGATACTTCCAGTGTTTGTGAATATACATGCCAGGAAAATTATAGCTCAAAGATCACTTTCAGTTGGTTTTTACACCTAAAGCACCTTCTGCTCTTTTCAATCATGTAATGAGGTTCAACTCCAAAGAGAAAATTGCTATGGTTAGTAAAGAAGCTGATCCTGCAGTACTCATTTATAGCGAGTACTTCTGTAGAAATTTTTGATCTAGGAAAACTTTCTCATAAGTAAATGTATAAAGTAATGATAACCTGAGAAAAGGTTTCAATAGCTAGTGTCTTATTTTATAGGTAGGAACATTTCTCATGCAGAAAATTTAACACGTTTCTTAAATCCTAACCAAATGCTCTCACTTGCTTTGACACATTGCCTGGAATCTAGAGATAAAAATGGAGTTCCCTCCACCTATGCAGAATTTCTGTGAGAGCAGACAAATCAGTAATGTCCCTGTCCTTCTCTTCTTTATTTATAAAATCAGGATAATGGTRTACATGCTCAGTGACTTTTCTGTCCATTCGGTTTGGATTATGCCCCTTCATGGCAAGGACTGTATTTTTTGCATCTGTAGAGTATGTTGCGTAACACACTCTACAGGGCTTTAATTTCATTTGGATCTCTATATACTGCCTTTATAAAAGTAAAAAAGAGTAGGAAAATGATGACCCAAGGCTAGATGTGGTGCTCAGTTGCATTTACACAATCTTGATACTTAATAGACACTATGCAGGGAAACAGGAGAGTAGGATATTAAACACTTCTTTTTGGTAACAGTTCTTTCATCTAATGCTTGATTGATATGTTTTGCTTAATATTTCTTGAGGATTTTAATCTTAATGGATGATTCCCCCCAAAGTGTTAGCTAAAGACCAAATTATTGTTTCAGAACTTTGTGCCAGATTTCTGCTGTAATACGCTGTTCCTTTACAGACATGCAGCTCCAGTAATAGCAAAAATCTTAGGTACAACCTGGCTATGTGGTTTGGAGCATAGAATTTTGACCTAAAGGGTTTCACTAATCTTTTCTTCCATAGACTACTTTGCCAAGAATGGGAGGCAGAGAGTTATGTAGTCTTTGTGTGGAATAGATCTGCAGGCTATGAGGCTCTTTTGCAGGCTGGAAGTGGTGTTGGTGAAAAGAGGGAGAAGGAGGAAAAGATGGATAATTTTTTTTTTGGCTGTCAGAACGTGACTGGTATTTTCTTGTGGAGTGATGAAATTTGGTGGATCAGACTTGCTTGCCATAGTCGCTAGGTTTCGCCATTCATATTATATATAAATGTGCCTTCAGGATGAAACTGTTAGTTGGCCCTGAAAACTGGACTGGTTTGCTGTAAGCAGAAGTCTAACGCACACACAAGTAAACATTATGACTACAGTAAATTGTCTTAAGCTGAACCAGCTTAAGATGCTGCTACCCTAAGAATTAGTTCTGTGCAGTCAGGTTGTTCCTTTGCCTCTCTTGTGTTGGCACTGAGGATTTTGCAGTGAGCCAGACCGATGAACTAATTTGGCTGAAAACTAACACAGTGAAATCCTACATACCAGTTCCCTGATCAACCTTGCCACATGGCTGCTTGCCTGATGGTGTCAGTGCATGAGAGAGCGTAAGAATGGTCGCCTAGTATGGCGGGAGGTGTTTTTGGAAGTAGCCTGCATTTGGACTGGTTTAAGGTGGTGGTGAAACTGCAGTCAAAAGTAGCAGGCACTGAAGTGGATTTGTTATGGTGGGAAGTGCACGTCAAAACAACAGAAGCAGTGCATTACTCTCCATTTTTTGCTGTAATTCATGTGGATTCTATATAACTTTGGACCAAGAGACTTTATGTGCCTTGTTTTTGACCATTTTGCATTCCTTCTGGGAGGGGTGTGTGCATATGTGTGTGTGCTTATATGTGTGTGTGTGTGTACCAGCAAGCTATTAATAATAAGTCATTTTTTTGTAGATAAAATATCGAGAAGAAGGTGAACGATTCAAATCAGTCTTTCAGTGGGATGTGAGGTCCAGAGACATTGAAGCTGCATGTCAAGCCCAACAGCTGGCAAGCCGGGTAAGACATATCCCTCAAGTCTCCAAGCCATAGCTTGCAGGAGAGCTGCTAGATTGTAGGCTACCAAGTATTGCCCGTGGGAGTTTTAGTCACAGCGTTTCAGTCTTAAAAAAGCCATTGCTTTTCATTTGACTAAACCTTTCAAGGCAATGTAACTTGATTATAGCTTAGGGTGCAAGAATTGTACAGATGCACTCTGTACAATTAGCAGTTTGGATTGCTGCATGTACGGCTGTACTCAGTGTCTCCTTTCTGTTGACACTGAAGCTTCACCAGACGTGATCTGAATCCAAGAGGGAATCATTTGACCCTCACTCAGGAGGCTGATGTCTTGATCCTAACATACTGATGTTGGGTCTGGCCATCCATGCTCTGCTTCACACTCACACTCAAAAGATACATAAACTACAGGCCTTCTGTGGTACACCTGCACAGGGTAGATCTCACTCCCAGGGCATGGTGTGTGTTTCCTTTTTTCCTGTCGCATCAAGTGTCTATGTATTAAAACAAGAGTATGAATTGCTTGTTACTCAATTTTTGTTTTGTAGAATGCCTACTATGCTGCCTATGAGGAAGGAAAATCATTGTACTCAGGAGCCATCCCAGATCCACAGATGGTCAGGATGGCTCAGGCACAGAAGAATTTAAATGATGTAAGTGGGCTGGTGTTTGGAATACCTTTATTCTTATGGGTTATTGTATTCTGAAGACTTTTTTGTGTACTAAAGCCAAACTTATAATAATATGTTACCAAAAAAGAAACTGACATGTTTACTTCTATGAATATCAATAGTTAGCTATGTAAGTACTTAGTCATGTGACAATGCTATTACTTATTTATGTAATTATGTATTTATGTAATTGAAATGGATTTCAAATACTGATGAATGATAACTGAGGTGATCTTGATTGTTTAYTGATCTAGTGTGCAGCGCTGTTTGCCTTAATAGAGCAGAACTCATGATGGAGAACAGACCTTCATTTCTGTAGTGTAGACCTTTCATAGATTATCCTTCCTTGGCTRATGGAAATCACTTGTGAAGTATGACTATGATGAATTAGTGACCCAGTCAACATAGGCAATTTACAGTGGATGATGGATATGAATGGAGAATATTTTCTGTTGTATATAGAAAATATTTCCACCTAATAATCTTATAAATTTTATGCACCTTAATTTGTTTACTTTTAAAAAAATGTGAAGTGACTCATACCTTTAGGAACAGGCATTATAAGAGGAGTGACATCAAGCAACAGTGGGTTCTTCTGTAACAGCAAAACCAAAAATGTTAATTTTCCAGTTGCAGTATACAGAAGAATATGAACAACGCAGAGGCAAAGGCAGCTTTCCTGCTATGATCACTCCAGGTTATCAGGTTGCTAAGAGAGCCACTCAACTAAGCAGTAATGTAAGTCTCATTTTTTTTTGAAATGTATATTAGAATTCCTGAAGCTAGAGAATCCTGGTTTTATGCTGTTCACCTTAAATAGTGGGTTCTGTGATGGGCATTCTACAAAGTAAGAAAACCTTAACATGGTTTATTAGCAAACTACTTGATTTGGAAAGACAATCACATAAGATAAATGACAGTATGAACATACATTTTGTGAAACATGTAGTAATTTTTGACAACCTAAGAGAAATCAGTGGACCACTCTAAAATGTTTATTTCATTGCTTTTATTTTCATTTTATGCCTTTATTAGTCTATTTATTTACATTTTCTGATCTGTTTCTCTATTGTAAGAAATTAAACACCTGTAATATTAAACTGAATTTATATACAAGCTACTTTAAATCGTGTATGCACAGAAAATTACTGTTTTATAAAAATAAGTCAAGTAAAAATAAACCCTGTACAAATAATTTTAAAGCATTCCATTGGTTTCTGCAAACACTGTTTGCATTGAATTGTCATTGTAGTATGTCTTAGTACTTTGTGCCGTTAATGGCTATTCTCATAACATTTTTAATTAAAGTATGGCTCACATAAATCAAGTATAATTTGAAACTTTGATTATTTGGGCCATTTCTGTCTCCTACTTGAATTTACTTTAAGGAAATTGGACCTTAAATGATGCCAGCAGCTTGACTATACAATTGGGATTGTCATGACTGCCGTTGCCCGTTTTCTGTTGAAACCTTCTCACAGGAAGTAGATTTGGTAATTATTATTTGTAACATGTATTTTATATCTCTTTTCTCCTCCAGGTAGAATATAAGCGGGGACATGAAGAAAGAGTTTCAAAGTTTAACTCTGTTGTAGACACCCCAGATATCCTTCATTCAAAGGTCGGAGGACAGCTTTCAAGTGATGTAAGCATAATAGAAGAAAACTGTTTTTTGACCCTGCAAGTGACTCTTAGGACATACCTAAGTTGCCTAAAAATATGAACACAAAGAAGAGCAAAAATTAATATTTGAAATACAAACTCTTTAAGTGTATATTGCTGTGATACATTTTACCATTAAAAGTTTAATGCTTCCACATATACTGCTGGAAGTATATGTGGAAGCATTACTTCAGTTCTAGGCTATTATAGAACTATCTGGCTGTCAGAACTGAAGACAGAGTAACAGTCTGGCCTGTAGCCAGCAGCTAGGCCCCATCAAGGTAAAGCATGAAGCTGCCTGACTCTAATTTAAATAGAGCAGGTATCTTGCAGACAACTTCAGTGTTTTCTTTAAGCAGTTGTGATCTATCCTATACCCTGAATGAGACATAGAGGTCTTGTGGAAGGCATGTGATCATGTAATTAAAGACTATATTGTAAAACATATACACAAAGAAGGTAGATCCAGATTTCATGGTTCATCATTCTTCTGGCAGTTCCTAGCTATTGAATGCCCAACTTCACAACTATAATGTGTGATAATCAAGATAATATGTGTTGATAATAATGTGTTACAGTGAAGATAAGTCGGTGAGATCTAGTTGCTCCTGAACTGTTTTTCTTTCTTTCTCCAGTTGAAATACACAGAAGACTTTGAACAGCAGAGAGGAAGGGGCAGCTTTCCTGCTATGATCACTCCAGGTTATCARATAGCCAAGAGAGCTAATGAATTAGCCAGCGATGTAAGTGTCCAAAGCAAAGTCTCTTTTTTGAAAGAAAATAAAAAAATTGTTGCACAGGTTTTGGATTAAATTTATGTTTGCTGGCAAAAATTCCATGATCATTGTGGAGTTACATTAGCAGTGCACTTCATCGAGAGATTTTTGAAGTGATTTTCTTGTTTCTGGGACAAAGTCGGGTTTTATGCACAAGGAAGAAATTGGGCATTTTATTTGAGAATCAAACACCATAGATTTTTCTGGGCAAAAGCTTTCCATTTACTCAGCCTCTTGTTACATACTACCAAGAAGGAAGACCTTGAGGAGACAGCTGGTGGTCTTTGATTTATTTTTCTCCAACCTAATGTGAGTTAGAATTGCTGGAGAACAGCACAGAACTTACACAGAAGCCACAATATTCTTAGGTGACCTGATATCTGAGGAAGTTTGAGTTTGCAGAGCTCTACTTTGCCATGCCTTTCCGTGCTCCCAGTGGATCCTTACAGTTCATTCCTCCTTTTCTTAATTAGTGCTGTTGCAGGACTGAGCTGTGTGTTAGTATTTTAGAGGAGCTTTCATGAACCAAAGAMACTAGCTTCTTTAATATACATTTATATATTTGTATATATGTGTATGTGTATGTATATATGTGTATATAAAAAAACACACACACATCTGATATAGATGTATAAAATATTTATTTCTATTCCAGACTCACTTTACTCTCTTTACTGTGACAGGTTTTTGTTTCACTCTGTGTTATACTGATCTTTATTGACTTTCTTTTCTTCTCCAAACAGAGCAAAATCATAACCTCCCTGTATTCTTTTAAAAGCATTGTCAAAGGACACCAGTATTGCTTCAAAATGTACAATTATTTCCATTTTGTCACTGGAGAGTGAAAGGAAAACTCTTCATTGGAGAAGATGAGATACTGTGCTAGCTTGATGGAAGCTAGCTTAAAACATTATTAAGAGTCATCAAGGAAAATCAGAGGAGTTCTATAATTTTGAAGGCAAAAGCACCTGAAATTTTGAAGGCAAAAGCATCTGAGTCTAAAACATTTGAATGTTTTTTTTTGCCTGTGAAAGACCCTTCATTTGTGCCAGCAAACACACATGGTGATTAAAGAGCAGCCTCAGGTTCTATGCATTGTGTTGTCTTCAGCAGAAGTAGTATAAATATTGGTTTAAACTTGAAAGTTGATTGCCAAAATTCTGTTGTTCAATGGAGAGATCAGTGTCCTTCAGGATCAAGCCCATTTATTAATGAAATGCAGCTGATCCTATGGCAGATAAGGGAGGAAAGAGTGTTCTGTGGTAACCATGACTTTACATTACCATCGGTTCTATTTTTTTAACCTGTTGGAGCATCAGGGATTAGCCACTGTTGTCAGTGGGCAGTGGACAGTGAATGCACAGAACTAACAGTTTGGATTGAAATGACAAGTCCCATGTTCTTAGTGTACTATTAAAAAGTGCACCACTCTTTTTCTTCATATGTTGAAGTAGCATATTTGACTTCTGTAGTTTGGTGGCAAGGGGAATTTTGACAGTCTTTTACTATCAACATGTTCATGTCATTTAGTGCTATTTAGTATGCAGCATGCGTATAACGGATTTAACTCATCAGGATGATATTTTTCCTTTTTTTTTTTTTTTTTTTTTTCCTGATAGGTGAAGTATCATCAAAGATATGAGAAAGAGATCAAGGGAAGAGCCAGCCATACAACTGGAACAGATGCTACTTCCACAAGAGAAAATGTAGATCAGTATGGCCAGGTATGCAGCTCCTGAGAGACATCCATGCTAATGATGATCATTACTATGGCCAGTTGCTTTGCAAAGGGCAGTGTGACTTGTTTTCACTTTACTTTCCTGTGTGAGAAAGCAAGATCTCAAAGGAAAAGATAATGTGCAACAGCACAATACTATGAATATGTGATACGTCTGGCATTAGAACTTACAAGATAAGACTGCAGTGTCCATGCACTATCATTAAACTRTCCTTATGGTAGGGTCACTCTGATGGGTAAGCTTTTATCTTAGTGAGTTTTATGTGTGGAAATGTGTACAGCTTTGTTGTGATGGTGTTATGCATCATACTAAAATGTATTTACTGGTGGAGACCTTCCTCCAATAAATTAATTTGGAAGAAAATATGAAAGGAATTTAAAATGATAGAAAGATGAGAGTTAAGCATCTTCCTGCCAATATTTCTAGAAATCCTAGAAGCTTTGCAGCTCTAAATATGTACTAGTGGCACTGAAATTCATAAAAAATCTGTTAGATTTCTGCTCTTCTACAGAAGTGGTATTTTAAGTCTGACAGGTTATATTTCTGCAGTTGCGTAACCAAATAAGCTTCCTATCTGTTTTGATCTATGACATCCTTTTTGCTTTTATCTCATTTTTCAGAGAATACAATTATTTTTGTGGTATACCAAAAAGTATCCAAAGTTCTGTTTCAATGAAGTTGTGCTGATTCCAGAATTCAGCTAAATGGAGTTTGAAAGGACAAATAGTATTCTTTTATAAACAAAAAAAAGTATGGTAGTTTAGAATACATAGCAAGCTTTCAGTTATTTTCTATCTTTGAACTTCCGCACATTTATTAAAAATAAGGAAATAGAATGAGTTTGAAAAAGTTTTAATTACATTTTCAAGCATCAGAATGCTTATATCTATAGAATTAAAGATTTTTTTCTTTGAAAATATCTTTGAAACTTCAGTCACAGACTTCAAMTTTAGCTTGATTTTGGTCTTTATAAATTGGATTCTGATGTTTTTATTCACATAATGTACAGATACTGTAATTAATGGATCTTTCTGTAGGAAGTGTAACGTGGATAAATAGATTAGAATTCTGTTTGTCAAGATCATGAGCATACCTCATTCTGACATATATAACATGACCAATTTAAGGAATGTTGCTGTAAATTCCTATTTGGTAAACACCTGTTTTGTTCATATTTAAAAATATTATGAGTGGCTAAAGTTAATTATATAGAACTTTAAAAATGCTGTTTTGGAATTTGAGCAATATGAGCAATGATATTAAAATGTATTTGAGGAAGATAAGAGAAAAAGAAAATGACAAGTTTAGTCTGAAGAATTCTGGCTCTTAAATGGCATTTGAAAGATTAACTCATCTTATTAGTCAGGGATATCTTTTATTTTCTGTACCTGCTTCTGGCATAATTTAGACACAGTAACTTTAACTGATGTTATAGTGTTGAAAGATTATGGTATGACCCATTTTATCGTATGACATTGATGTTACACAACATGACCTACAATACCTAGTTTTGTATTGAGACATCCCAAGAGAGATATAAAAATCTATAGTTTTTACTATGTATGCTGTACTCTTGTATTAATTCTTGGCATGCTATACATTTTCTTTTCACTAAAACTGACTCTTTAATACAAAGGATTTATAAAATATACAGAGAAAGATTACACTATACTGTACTTGCTTGCATACTTAACATATTCTCCCCAAATTTTGCCCTGAAAAGTTTAGGGATGACCATTGTTTACAATCATTCTTTAAAAAAAAAAAAAAAAAAAAAAAAAAAAACTTCTAACATTTCATTATTAAATTAGCAAAAGGCTTTTCAAATTGGCAAACATTTACCTATGAACTTGTTTATAGATAGATTTAAGAGGTTCTAGATTAATTCTAGAACATTTTTTTTAAAATCAAGAAAATGGAGTCGATCTACTTCCTAAGGAATTTACCACTGTAATAACTAGATATTTCTGCCTTGTTAATGAATACATCTTCAAAATACATCATTAAACAAGAGAAATATTATTTTCTGGACAGTTACAATGTGAGGATTAACATATTCAAAGGTCTTCTATCAAGTCACAGAGGGAGGCTGACTGTAAGCTAAACTTACAAAGGTTAAGCAACTGTTCAGCTTTTGGCAAACATATATTGAGGTAGACAGGTGGAAGCAGGTGTAACCAATTCTTTGGCTATCGGAATCAAGGTGAGATTAGGAGGATGTATATATCATTGTATACTTAATTGCTACCTCAACTTCTCTAGCAATGTAACACAAGTAACTTTACAGACAGAGCTAATATAATAGGTGATTTTATTCTTATGATTGGTCATTATATTCTCTTTTTTCATTAAAAAAATGAAGTAATGAACTTTTCCTACTAACAAGGGTTTTGTGAAATTACTTATGGCCCACCTGCTCATGTGTGATGAGTAAACACTGAATTTTCTTCAGGATTATGTGGATGAATATGAAGAACGCAGAGGGAAAGGAAGCTTTCCTGCTATGATCACTCCAGCTTATCAAAATGCCAAGAAAGCAAATGAATTGGCAAGTGATGTAAGTATGAAACCTGAATCAATACAATTTATAAACAATTAAAAACAGCAGTTTGTCAGAGCAATGCCTATGAGCAGAATACTAAAATTACACTTGAGAAGTAAACAACAATGACATTTCCCTGCATTGCTGGGACCTGGATGACTTGAGGATTAGTAATATCCATTAATGTAAGGGGACACAGCTCCAGCTTGCATGAGGGAGGAGAGGGATGCAGCAACTAATGGGGATCCCTACTGTTAGGCTAACCCTCCTGGCAAATTTGCACCTGTATTATTAATGTAACCTTCAACTGCCTTAATCATCCTGAGGACTATTGTGTTATTCCCAGTAGTGAGCAAGCGGAGGATAAATGAGCTGGACTGGTTTTGATATTTTGATGTATCCTGCCTTTAGCACAAAGCAAGTCATAGGGAGGAAAAGAAACCATAGAGTATGACATTGTCACTTCACAAGACTGAGCTTTATTTCTACTCTGGTGATTTTTAGTTTTGGGTGGTGAGCTAAAGAATTGTCATACAGGAGTGGTGATGTGTGACTTGCATGCAGCTCACTGATCAAAGAGCCTCAGCCCTGCTAGAGGAGACCATTTCTAGTAGTGACAAAAATGAGCCAGTCTGCTGGTCAATACTCTTCTGTTGTTGCTGCAGTGAAGGGTTCCTGTAAGTGACAGCTTCTGTAGTATGGACATCAATAGCCCTTTGGGGCTATTTGAGCTGATGGCTTCAGTCTGTTTTCTAAAGAGCTAACAAATGGTTGAGTCTTTCAGTTTGTACCAGCCTGGACGAGATGCCAGCAGTTAACTAGACTGAAAAGGATCCACCATATTCTATTACTTAAATTTATGACTGAGAGAATATAAAAAGCTTGAGACCTCCTGTGACTGATTGCTATTTTGATGACAAGTCCAATGATTCCCTGTTTAAATGTAAAATATTTAAACTTCTCAGTTAAAGATCCCAATTGTATAGGTTTTCAAAATGCTAAAAGTCAGTTTTCAATATGTATTTGTAATATTTGGAGTGAGGAGAAGGCTTGGTGCATGCCAGTAACATTAGCACACTAGAATACTTATCAAGCTGCTTAATTTCTTTAAAGCATGGGAAGCAGTGTGCAGACTTGGAAAATAAAAACAACTTAGCATTTCAACACATTTCAAATCATTTGATATTTTTTTACATCATGAATCTGATTTTTAAATATGTAGCAATATGAGGCAAAGAGCCTAAGCATCTTCTTGTGTGTAAGAAATATTGACATACCTATTTGTTGGAGAGAGTTTGGCAAAAGGCTGYTAAAAGTATTATCTATCTTCACCTGTCCTAGCCTGATTTAAGTCTGTGACCAGATGTCTAAATTAAACTAACAAATTCTTCATCTCAATATGTGTTTATTTAGAAGGAAAAATGTAACTGTCTTTAAAACTTTAAGAGTACAGAATAGCATTGCTTACTTAAGAGGCTGGTTCCTATGAAAGGAAAGTCCACAGAGAGCTTGGTCACTGTCTGTAATTCTCTGACTAGTAGGCTAAAATTAAAGTACTGAAAATTAACTTAAGTAATGGAAGAGCGCATAAGCTCCAGCCAGTCACTAGCCAAGAATCTCCTTGTTATCTGTTCAAGCTACAAGCAACAGTCAGTGTTGTTCAATCCATGTAAAAGAAAAATGATTAAAAAAATGTTCAAGTGAAGTAGCTTGACAAGGGATGTGGGCCTGTGATTTTCTGTATGATTTATTTTAGGAAGTAACAACTTGCAATTTTTCAGCTAAGCAAGTTCTATTTGCTTATGAAAGCAAGAGTAGGAAAAGTTTTATCCTGACTCATAAAGCCAATATAAGTAGCAATGTTGAAAACATGTGTGTCTATTTTATAACTTTTTCTATTTTTTTTTAGATAAAATACAAGAAAGATCTTTCCAGGATGAAAGGTGCAGCTCACTTTCACTCCCTAACAGCCCAAGACAACTTAGTCCTTAAACAAGCCCAGAGTGTTAACAAGCTTGTCAGTGAGGTAAGAGGTTAAACTAATCTAGGCACTGGGGTGAGAGTGACCCATACAAACATTTGTGCATAATGGATAAGGGCTACAAATATACAGACCTGTCATTCTTACTGTCCAGTCACTATCAAAACTGATCTGTGCACAGCCTGGTAACTGGGGAGAAAGATGGAAGAACAATTCTTCAGATACTGTTACCTGGCACTTCCAATGATCTGKATGGAAGTATGGCAAATTACACCAGGAAAGTATTTTAATTCTGGCCTCATGGAGAAATCTAAGAAAGCTCYGTACTGTGCCCTTAATGCACTGTGAGGTTATAAACATAAATGCATTAGGATGACTTGAGAATGTATCTTGAAATTTTTCAAAGAAAGTTCCAATGTTAATTAAAAATACCAATACCTCCAAAATTTGTGTAACTGTGCTAATGGGGGTTTCTTTTTTCTTCTGTTCTATAAAAGACTCTGGCTTACTGATAATGCAGTCTTCCTCTACTTGGTGTAACAGAAGATTGCTAGGGAATTCTCAATAGATTCTGATTTGTTAATTTATTTATAGTGTCATATCAGCTATATAGCTATTAATAAATGTGAATTTCAGGAGCTTCTCCATGACAGTTTAAAAACTTGTGCTCTTGAGATATTCAAGTCTAAAATCATCAATAATGAAAAAACCCCAGAAGTGGAACTGGAAGGGGCCTCCTGGGCGAGTGATTCCTGACTCCTGCTATTTCAGCACAGTATCATATAATCCTCTTCTCATTTCTGGGCTACATTTATTCCTGTACATCTCATTAGCATTGTGGTTTGTGCAAACATTATCCTTTAGTTTAAAAAGTTCTTCTCTCCGTGTGGTGATTTTCCTTCTGAGGGATTTATAAGCAGATGTCATTTTCTTCCCTCTGCCTTTATTTTCCCAGACTAAGCAAGCCAAATTCTTCTAATCTCCTCTCACAGTCCTTCACTGCAGCTGTTATGCCTGAGTGCATGTTCTTTAAACAGGAATGACTGTAAGAGTACATAGGTTCCTGATAAGGTCTTGCTGGAACATGGTGCATAGCATGCGCACTTCCTAGTCCCTGRTCCAAAGTGTTTTCTTGCTCCTGCCTTGGACTGCATTTGCCTTTTTCATGGCAGTATTACTTTGGCATCTTGCCATCAGTCTGTGGTCGGCCTGCTTATGAACAATTTTCTCTTTTTTAATCTTTCCATATGGTGAGCTCTTACAGTGGAAATTTTTGTGACGAGTCCTTAAGTATATTAACTTCTACAGTGCTGAATTTAGTCCCATTTCTATTACTCCAGTCTCCAAAACCTTTTAAGATGACCTCCAACATTCCTTTGAACTGACAGTGCCTCCTAGATTTCATCAGCACATTCCTATTTCAGTGCAAGAATAGTTAATGAAAATAATAAACCGGATCTGTCTTTAAACTTATTCTGAGGAATTCTGCTAGTAAACTTCCTCCTGTTGTATCCTTCCTGTTCAAAATTATCCATCTTTTTCCTTTAGCCTGGTCCACACCCACCTTTAAAATTCCTTTATAGATCTCTGGTTTTGTTAATGCTTTTCAACCTGGCACTGTCCCATATACTGTGAGGTCCAAATGAATGGGATTGCTTGCATTTTTTCCTGCCTGTAAACTTGTTGCCATTATTGTTATTCAGTGCCCTTGTTCTCTTTTTATTTATATAGCTTTTTGCTATATTGTTTTATTTAAAATTACATGTTTAAATACACTGCAAAGTTCTGTTGTTGTAATAGCTAGAGAAATAAATGTCCTTTCACTAAAGATGCACCTGCCTACTCTAACAGTTGAGGATCATATTTCTTGCCATTTAAAACTCTGCTGTGATGGTGGTAGAGATAGATTTAAAACGTGCGTCTCTGTCTCCAGGGTGATATAGATCTCTGTGTCTTTATATTTACACAGGACTGACAAACTTCAGTTTCTGAAAAATGTAGCCCTTCAAGGTGCCATGTGTAGGAGATTGAAAAATCATACAGCCTGATGTTGTTGGTGTCCTTTGGAACTTTAGATACCAAAGTGTCTAGAAGATATATCACCTGTTATTGTCAAGGGTAGAACTTAGTATATAAAATTAATCTTAATTTTCATCACATGCCATCTGATGAAAGTCTTGTATCAAAGTCTCTGAACTGTGGGCCCGGCTAATAAATAACGCATGTCAGCACTTGCTAGAATAAGTTAAGGTTTTACCATATCTTACCCTTGAACTTTTTTGTTGCTCAGGTGGAGTATAAGAAGGATTTGGGAAACAACAAAGGCCACAGCATTAACTACTGTGAAACTCCGCAATTCAAGAATGTGAGCAAGATCTCAAAATACACCAGTGATGTAAGTACTCTGTACCTTGCATGTAGCTTGCTGACAGCTTAACTTGGTAGCTGCTGGAATCTCAGCTCATATGTTTGTGCTCTGAATAAGCCTGCACTGAGAATTTGATTATAACTGATTTTTATCTGTGTCTGTGTAGTACCTACCCCAGTAGGTCCTGGTTGATGACTCTTTTATCTGGGATTATGAAAAGAATTCAAAATAATATATGGAAGAAGGTTACTTATAATGGACTTCTAACCCAAACAAATAGTTGTCAGTTTTTACTGTTATCTCTCAAAATCTACCGCTTATTTCATTGTGTATGTCCATTTCTTCAATGGAAAGATGGACAGAAGGTACTTCAACAGACTTAATTCGGAGAGGAGCGCATTTAGTGTATAAAACTGATCAATAATGATAGTAATTGTGTCTCAAGATACTGATAATTTTCTATTATGCTGCTTGCTCCCATTTCCTGAAATCTAGGAGGAGTGAGTCTTTTATGATACAGATGAAATGGTAGGATGGTTAATCTGTGTTGTTTTGGACTCAAGATGTCTTCCTCTGGGCTTGGTGAAAGCTGCACCAAAACAACACAGTTTTGGTAAATGGTTCTCTATTCATTTGTTAATGTACAAATAATGCTTACCTGTAACTTTATTCTAATGCTTATCTCTGATAAAATAATATTCAGCAATGGAATGTAGAGTATCCCCTTTGTGTGGCATCCATATGATTTGGGGAATACATAAATGATGTCTTTTAAGATAGAGAACTCACAGAGGGATTTTAGCTTTCATTTTTAAGAGTACCAAGGTTGTTGTGGACTCTCTGAGTTTCTGTAGTAGTACAACACAAGTAAATCACAGCTGTAATAATTTGTCTCACTACTGAAACACATCATAACGCATAGAAAAATGAAATATATTTTCTCAGAATATTTTTGCTTTTGTGCATAGCTCAAATACAAAGAAACCTACCAGAACCAGATGAAAGGTCATTATGAAGGTATTGGCATGGATAAGAGGATGTTACATGCCATAAAAGTTGGCAGCTTGGCAAGCAATGTAAGTCTTTTTCATTTGTACTTGTGTAAGTATTGTTTTTTTTCTTTAAATCTTAACAGAATTAAATTGATAGAAAAATGAAGATTAAATTGTATTGGTCATCTGAAGGATGGATGTATTGAAAAGCAGAGAAACTCTGGAAATCCTTTTGTCCTAATTTATGTTTCACCGTGTGGAAGAAGCTAAAATAAGCAAATTCAGTGATCTGGCAACACACTGAGCTCCTTCAGTTCTCTTTGTCATTGGTAGAGCTGAGGTTCTTGGGTCCCCCTCCCTGTAAGGGTCAGACCTTTGCTTGAGAAACAGTCTTTAATGAAGATTTCTGGATTCCAATTTAATTTACTGGGTTAGGAAGCTATTTTGTTACATACCATTCCGTCAAGTACATTATTTACAAATCTGTAAGGAGCTTGAGAACTAAGCAGGAAGATAAAAGAGATGTGTCATAGGTGGAAGTTAAGTTAATGCTCCCACTGTTGGCATTGGATTAATTGAGGAGCTGAAAAAGAATCAATTAGTGGCTAAACTATGCAAATAATTTCATTTTCTTTGTCATTGACGACATTGAATTTACTTTGTTTCCTGCATTTAATATTAATATTATTGTTTCTCCTTTCCTCTTGACTGATAATTATTCAAACAAATGACAGCTTAACAAAAGATTTTTTTTTTGTTTTCCCTGTGTTTCAGATAGCCTATAAATCTGATTACAAACATGACGGTGTTGACTACAATTACCCAGCTACTCTCACTCCTTCATATCAGACAACAAGGAAGCTGGTCCCTCTGAAAGATGTAAATAACTTTATGGGTTTTTATGTATGGCGTGTGTGGCTCATCATCTCTCTGTAGGAGAGATTGTGATGGACTGTATATGTCAAATGATGATTCAATCATGGGAGCAAACAGCTAATGATAACAAAGTCAAAGCAAAAAAGTGCAGGTAATCGAGAGGGCTCGGGGAAATAGAAAGGAGAAAGTGCTACTGCCTCCTATCACTGGTTTCAGTTCAGCACAAGCTGAACAGTGACATGAAAGGAGTTAGTTCTGCTCAGTCTCTAGTCTGTTTTACAGAAGATCTCACCATCCTGGGCAGCCTCAACAACAGCATCAAGCACTGAAAAGAGAAGGAGACTTAAATAGACTTCCCGCTCTTTGTGAATGCCCACAGGACAGATATTCCTCACAAAGCTCAGTGCAACAGTTAAATTCCATATTGAAAGTTTAGGC
Organism: Rhea americana; assembly: GCF_003343005.1. Classification (NCBI taxonomy): domain Eukaryota; kingdom Metazoa; phylum Chordata; class Aves; order Rheiformes; family Rheidae; genus Rhea; species Rhea americana. The sequence continues at coordinate 1,882,342 of NW_028186723.1, read as the reverse complement.
CCCGTTGCTGGAGGACCGAAGTGGGCATATAGTCATCATTAGGCCTCTGGTCTATGCAAGAGACGTGCTGTTCGGGATTGAGATACTGATGGAATAATGTGAAGGAAATTGTGTATTACTGTGGTTATATGTGCTCTACAAATAAATGGAGGGCATCAGTCTGCAGTGGATGCTGTACTTTCACCTTTCGCAAGCATTAAAGGCTTGCCTGATCTTACCTAATTTTAGGAACCTAACCAGCACCTTAACTAGGAAAATAGTTACCATACATTACTTTTTAAAAGTATCAATGGGAAGAGAGTGGCTTTTCTACAGGGCATTTCAGACTACCTAAGAGGTGRATCACCTATCTTTCCATGGAAAATGCAGGAAGCCAAGGGTATGATACCTCACTGAGGCCATTAAAATTACATGAGATGTAGCTGGACCTGAAGACACCTTCTAAGCAAAATGTGGTAGCATGAAGAAGCAGAATTGAGAATGCTGATATTTTGGGGGGTGTACTTGATAACTGCAATTGCAATATTTGCAATATGCCCTATTTCTTCTTCTGCAGTAACTTCAGTTTTGCCTTTGAAAAGGCATACAAAAATTTAAAGAGGTAGCTTCATTGTTTAATTTGTAAGTCTTGTATTCTTCAGGAGGACAAAGTGAGCATGTTAGTTATTGATGAGTGGATAGGCCTTGGGACTATTTTAAGCTACTTGCTGATGATCATGACCAGTACAACTGATTCTTTGTGGCCAGTTGGTTTACATGCTCCCAGAGCAGATGCTGACTATTAAATGTGCAGTCACAGACAGTGCTGAAATGTTTATAGTGGGTAGAACTATGGCATTTTGGCATTCAGGTTCGTTACACTGGCACCTTTCTTCATTTTCATAAGATTAGAAGCAACAATAAATACATATATTCATCTAAAAGGAAATCATCACTTTCTGACGAAACAGTAGCTATCTCTCCAAATGAACTGTTTTAAGTAGCTTGATCACACTGGGCCTGTGAGTAATTTGGGCATTTTGCCTAATGTTTGTTATTATAGTATAAAAGAAGTAAGTTTGTGAGGATAATTCAGATAAAAAAAAATCTCATTCAAATAGTTTCAGTAACTCAAAGTGTCTAGAAATACACTCCACTTTTTTGAAAAAGGTGTTCTTAAGGAAGTAATTTTAAACAATGTGATGTGCCATGTTTGCAAAGTGGTGATTAACTACAGTGAATATTAATTAAGGCCTGCAGAGAATGATAATTGTGGCCTGCAGTGTGATACTGAGGCCTTTGACAACAACAGGTTTAAAAGAAATCTTCTCCATGACGTTTTATCATGTATAATTTGAAGATTTAATATATTTCTTTTTATAGCTTATTATTACTGCTACAATGTTAGTGTGTTAGGAATTTCATGGAATCTTAATACTATCAATGACTGACATCAGAATGACTTTTTTTTGTACCATATATGTCTCTTTCTTCCCTTATCCTCTACACAAAACTCTTATCATACAAGGAACTTCTATGATTAATTACTGTATTAAAAGTCAGTAAAGACAAAGTTATAAGACAGTTCATTTACTCTGTACTGTGTTGTACTGGACAGCCTTCCCTATAAAGGAACATTATAACTCTCTATTAAGATAAAAATTAATTTGAGTGATGATTAAGGATATCAGTTTTATGGGGACCAGCTTAAACTGTGTCTTTTTAAGAATTTGTGTTTTAGTGGGGATAGAGGTTGTAATTGAAATTCATTTTCAAAATGGACTAAAAATTGTGGCCTCAGCCCAGGAAGTTTTTAGAGCATTAACTGCAGATCTTGTTCAAGAAATCATGGTATGTTTCCCCATCTCAATTTATTATGGTTTAAGTAGTGATATATCTAGACTATTAGCTAACAAAATTGTGTATTCAATCTCTCATTTTTTTCAATCTGAACATTTCTTTCTTTATTAAATCTTTTTTCTTTTTTTTTAACTAGGTAAACTACAGACAAAGCATAGACAAACTGAAGTACAGCTCTGTTACAAGCACTCCACAAATTACTCAAGCCAAAATAAATGCACAGCAGCTCAGCAATGTAAGTTCTGGCATCATTAGCCATCTTTGCATCTTTGTTTATTAGAATTAGGAGACAATTTAGTTCACCTATAAAAAAATTTGTAGTTCTTAAGTGCTTTTAATTGTTGATAATTAATCAGCAGATTTACAAAGAAAACAGTAATACAAATTGAATGAAATAACTTCCAAAACTATAGCAAGCATGCCATTAAATCAGTAAAATATAGTACTTCCTTCCATTTTTAAAAGTTGTATAAATGTCTTTTGTAAGAAATTTATCTTTTTTGCATTTATTAGTGCTTACATTTATAATTTTTTTATTTTTATAATTGAATTATTTATTTATAGTAAAATATTTACTTTCTAGAATAATTACTCTGTTTCATATTACTGAGGGAAAAGTTATAATTGCCTTAGTACCTCCAATCTGTTTATGATGTCAACCTTAACTATGACTGTATCTATAATATATGGCACTAATAACCTGAAATTCAGCAGTAGTCACTCAGTGTTAAGGGCATATTATTTGGTTTGTTAAAAATAACTGAAGTTGGTTTTTGGTTTGTTTGTTTTGTTTCTTTTTTTTTCTAATGTATCGTAGTTGAACTATCGAGCCCAGTATGAGAAGACAAAAACAAATTACTCWCTACCTCAGGATGTACCTCAGTTCATCAAGGCAAAAGCCAATGCTGAATTATACAGTGAGGTAAGCCAAGTAATGTGAAAATTATTGGTATACATGTTACCCTTGAAAGAGAGAAATAAATGTAAAGATGGTGACACTATTTCTGGAAGCATTAGCGTTTCTAATCTGTCTTTACTAAGCAACATGAACTATGGTAACCTGAATAGATAGGCGTACAATCTCAACTATAGTGAAACTGGTAAATTTTTTTTCCAAGATCTTTTCAGATGATTTGAATTTGTTTAATAAATAAATGTACTTGTCACAGAGTTAACTGCTTCTGTGGTGACGTTTGTATGCAGATTAAAGATTTGCACAGCTACAATAACTCAAAGCCCATTGAAATCAAAAGAAAGAATCGCAGTAACTTCTGTGAACTTGGATAGATTCTACTGTTTGTTGCCATTCATATTTTGTTAAAATATGTAATGTTTAACTTAGAGCCCTTGGTGCTAAAATCAAGCACTTGCACAAAAATCTTAACTTTCATTTAATTTTTAAGTAATTTTCAAGCCTCTATTTTTGTAGGCAATGTTTTGAAAAATAAATAAGACATAAATACAAATGCAGTAAAACCTCCAATTTATTACTACTTTAACTGTTATTTTTGAGCCTGTTTCATAATTTTTCATGGTTTTGAACTTGCATTATTGCAAGCTTTTCCTGGCCTGTTCATACCTCATAGTCTTCCTCTTAGTTAAATTTGAGTTGATTGATGGAGTATTATGGGGCAGCACTCTTTGTCGGTGTGATGTGTTGGGATGCCTGCTCACTGTTAGATAATGGTGAAATACAACAATACCAAAAGCCACATCCAGCAAACAGGAATTCATGGATACTTCTTTAGATGTATGCCCAACAAGATACTTGATCCTGGCCTAATGGAATTTAGAGTGGAACCATCAAAAAGAGCTTAAACAGTTAGTACTTTAACTTCCATTAACCTTCTGAACTTAAACTTGTGACTCTCATGATATTCACCTATATTCATAATTTAGTGTGTGTTGTGAGAGTACTTTTGAAGCAAATCTGATCATCCTTACTTCCCTCAAATCTGATCATCCTTACTTCCCTGATCTTTGGTTCGTACTGTGGTGTAGTCTCAAAGCACACAAACTGGATTCCTTTTGAATGAAACTAAACTGAAAAATGCACTCCAGGAGCTCATTTAAACAACTCCAGCTTCAAATAGGCATTCAGTGAATGGGCCACACTAACATCAGTTATTTCAGACAGCACTAGCATCTTAGCCTCAGTTGTTCTGCTCTAGAGTATTGATCTATAGTATTTGCAAGTATAGACATAACCACTCCTTTGAAAATTCAGCCAAAATCTAGAGCTATTGCTGCATATTCTGGGATTAAAAGTGACTGTGAACTCCAAGAATAAAACTCTTGACTTGGTCCTAGGCAATGAATTAACCCAAAATGATAATGAACTGTGACTTAACACAGTTCCAGTTTGTGGATTGAATATATTTGTACTTCTGCTTTGCTCTTAGGTATTTCCATGTTCTCTTGAAGTTCTTGTGTGTTAGTGATATGTTACTGTCTTTTCTTTCTCAGATTAAATACAAAGAAGGCTGGGAGAAGAGTAAGGGTCAAGGCTTTGAAATTAAACTTGATTCTCTGCCTTTACTTGCTGCCAAAGCTTCAAGGGATCTTGCTAGTGAAGTAGGTTATATTTAATTACCTAGGAATTATTCTTAACATATGTTGCTATAGCACAGGGAAATAACATTTAGCTCACTTCATTTGGGTTTTTAAGCCGTGCATTTGACTGTTGTGTATTCATCTTTCTCAAAGGCTGAACAGTTGGAAACTTTATCAATCTCTGATATGAAATTTCACTCTTAAAATTATTTTTTAAAATAAAAGCATACATAAGGAAGCAAAGTTTGCAAAAGGATAATAGCTCAGTCCTCCCATAGTAAAATTCAGTGCTTTGAATTATTTAAAGCCTCAACAATTTTATGATCATCCACAATAAATGCAAAGTGTATTTCTCTAGCCTGCTTCTTTAACCTAAACACATGCACATTAAAAAAAAATCCAAACTAACCCTCTTAAAAACAACTTATCTTGCAATTCTCAACTTGTGAGAGGTAGAAAAGGAAGAAACAGGAGTGATTCTTTGACTGGAAAGTGTTTGACAGTGAAGGTAATAAGAAATCTGTAGAATGGAGTAGGATGGAAGAGATGCTAACATAACATTCTCCTCTACCCTATTAAGAGAGTCAAATCTTGAATTTCTTGCTTGGTTTTTAGCTGGTTGGTTTCTTATCTTTTGCAGTAAGAACCTTACTGATTAACATACTGGGACTGGGGAAAATGAAAATAACCCAGATAATCTAGTTATTCAGAAGACTTTAAATCTATGAACATATACATCTCAAAGGAACAAGCCTCAAAAATGAGGTTAAAGAAAACAAAAATAAGACCAATCTGGCACCTTTGGGAATTTCAGAGAAAATCTTGGAAGTCTGAAGTGACAAAATGAGAATCATACTAGGCTCCTGTAAATTTTGACCACCCAAATAGTCAGTGCTATCTCTGGGGTAACTGGAAAATGATTTTTAACTTAARCTGTTTTTCCCCAAAGGTTAAATACAAGGAAGAATATGAAAAAACAAAAGGAAAAGCAATTGGAACCAAAGATTCAAGACTTTTGCACTCTCTGCAGGTGGCCAAGATGAGTAGTGAGGTAAATTATTTATTTCACATACTTAAAAGGTGTTTTAATAATTATAAATCTTTCATCAACTCCACACCACCCACCACCATTACTGATGTTTCACTATAATAAGTCCTTGGAAACCTTTGATAGAAATTGGTTTCCTTTTCCAGTCTGTTAATCTACAATGAATGCACAGAGTTTTTGTTCTTGTGGGGAATTTTGGAGCATTGGTGTTCTTCTTTGGGGGCAGGAAAATAAGATCATCCTATTAAAACCCCATAAATACTTCTAAATATATATATATAACATATAAATATATATATACACACATATAAAAATATATAAGCATATAAATACTTCTAAATGGAACTTTCAAGCAGACAAAAGTGTATTTAAAATAAGATATATTGTGATAGGGGTGGGGTCCCTAGACTCTGCAAAATTCATTTTGCATCTGTTTTATGGATTCCCCCTAACACCTGATTTCTACATGTTTTTTTGCCTAATGTGCATAAGTATCCAAATGAGAGTTGCGATTTGGGATAGGTTTGGCTTTGCAATATACTGATACAGACAACTTCTTTTCATTCCTTTTTTTTCTAGATTGCCTACAAAAAAGATTTTGAGGCAAGTAAGACCCATTTCCATCTGCCTATGGATATGGTAAACCTGAAGCACGCTAAGAAGGCCCAGGCACTTGCTAGTGACCTAGATTACAGAAAGAGACTCCATGAGTACACAGTGGTTCCAGAAGATGTGAAGACAAAGTGGGCCAAGAAGGCTTATGGACTCCAGAGTGATGTAAGACAATATATATTCAATTTAATTATTATAAACCGTATGAAATTTTAAAGAGTTTTTCAGTATTTGATATTATTTCTAATTTCATATGGACACGATTTGATTTGTAAAATTACTTCTTAAAATGTCTTCAGACTGTACTTCGCTTTTGAAATTTGAAAGTGTGCACATATTCACATGCAAACACTGTATTTGTGCCCCTCATGCTAATAAATGTCCTTTTCCTATACAGCTTCAATATAGGTCAGATCTGACATGGATGAAAGGAGTTGGGTGTATCAGAGAAGGAAGTCTTAATATAGAACAAGCCAAAAAGGCAGGAGATTTGATCAGTGAGGTAAGCAAAGTGCTCTGGCTGTTGTCTATTCAAAGGCCTATGCATTCCACTACATTATGTAGAATAGATAAAGAATTCCTAATACTAGAAAACTGAGAACTGGAAGAGCTAAAGGATGTAGTATAGATGTAGAACAGGGCAGTTTGGGATAACCTGCATTAGAGTTAAAAATTGTTTTTCTCATTATATGGTTATTGATTTCTGTCAAGATTGTGAGGCAGAATTCCCTGTAACTATGCTTTCACTCCTGTTTATTCACCTGCCCATTTTGCTGAGCAGCACTGAAAATATTTGGAATTTCTTTTGGGAAATGCTGTATGAAGTACATAGACTTTTAAGGGGCAGTGCTGAAAAATTAGGTATTAGATAGCTACATTTGGAAGCTTCCGTATAGTTCWGCAAGTAAGTGTTACGCCTTTACTGCCAGCTTCACCTTGAGTTGCTTTTCATTGCTTTCTCCTGATTATTTCATGGTTTTGCACTGCCATTAACCTTATGGAAGTATAATTCCTCAGCTGCTTAGCTGTGTTGAGTTGTCTCACTAGTGCTAGGAAAGTTAAAGGATAGAAAGAAGAATAAATTAGGAGAAGTTTGACAAGATGGATAAAATCCTACTTAGTGCTGGAGGAATGAGCAGAAGCCAGTTAGTTACTGGAAATCACACACTGATATCTTGGATCTCTGACATTCACTCACTGCTCTTGCAAGGGGGAAAATACATCTTAGAAACAAAAGAAGAGCAGCTGCTCTCAGATCCAGTGTCTTGCTAAAGATAGACTGACATATGCTGCTGTGGTGTGCTGTGGTAATAATCACTTCCACAATTGTTTAATCCATAATGATCTACCTTTACATTTTGATGCCTTGTAAGGCCAAGAGATAGCTGACAGTCAGTTAAACTGAAAACTTGTGGATATTATTTTAGAGCTCTCTATTGCTATGCAGTCTGGCATTTTGTCTTTTTTTCTTTTCTTTTTTTTTCTTTTTTTTTTCAGAATGTCACTACGTTGTGTTCCATGCAATGTGACAAAACATGCTGTTTTTAATCTGTCTTCCTCCCTTCCAGGTTCCTAAAATAAAGCAATGAGCTCCTCTTTGAAGTGCTGGGTGCTTTTATAACTTCTGTTTTGTGTTTCCCTAGCAGAGTCACAGTGTAAACTGATCTGTTCCCCCATCAGTACAAACAAAGATTTATCTCCTGAGATGCCAGATAATGAAAAAGTGCACTTACACCCTTCCTAGGTGGAATATCCCACTTCACTGTTGAACTGTTAGAATAAGAGATTGACTAAACTACGCAAGAAGTGCTTGCCTGGTCTCTCTATCATACTGAAGTCTTCAAGTAGTGTGTTACATTTTCCAGTACTGTCTCAAAGACAGAAAGAAATGTTTAGCTTACTCTGAAAGAAGATACTCACAATACTCAGGCAGAGAGTTTGATTCAAAACAGCCCTGATCTTGATAATTTAAAAATATCTCAGAAACATTGATGTACTGTGATTTGAACAGCACATATGTATACTTGAGAAGTCTTATGTAATAAAATGTGATGGTAATATTGGCTGCATAGCTCACATGGTTTCCTGGGCACTGAATTAAATCATATCTAGTTTGTGAAGGGCACAATAATTCATGTGCAGTCTAGATCCTGGAAATACACAGCCAGCGCATCTGGCACAAATGRGTAGCTCTGCAGTGTTGACAGCAATACATTCGGCATGTCTGTTGTGCTATTCACCACTGTGGTCATTCCAGCAGAAGATATTAGTACTGTAAAGTATTTGGAAGTGTATTTTGCTGTTCCCTGTGCTAAAACTGTTGTGGGAATTTACATGGGACTTCTGTCTTTTATCAGGAATGCACTGTTTGAAAGGACTAAATTTTGGGGAAAGGTAAGTGTTGTAGCAACTTTGGTGTAACTCACTTTAATTTGATCTAGAAAAAGTACAGACAGAAGGCTGATGCTCTGAAGTTCACCAGTGTGGCTGACAGTTCTCAGATCAAGCATGCCAAGAAAAGCCAGGAACTGCAAAGTGATGTGAGTCCTTGATTGAATTTTTCTCTTTGGAGATATTTTATTGTCAATATGTTCATTCTTGAGGTATATATGCTGGGGGGAGGGAGGGGGAAGACAGCCCAGTCATGAAACTTTCCAGTGTTTGAAATTCTTTGGGATTTATTCTTGAGGGTTTGTATGTGTTTATTTGATGAATTCTCTCTAAATTCTCTCAACTATAAACAACAAAAACTGATGGGAACAGAAACAGGCTGCTATGCTCATAATGACAATAATGGCCAGAGAAACGGGGTGTGGGTGGGGAGAGAGAAGTACTTTTACAAGACAGTCTTGGGTCACTTGTTGATAGTTCAGACAGCAAGTCTATAAACTGGGTTCAACTGAAGCTGAAATGTGTCTGTGAGAGACTGCCTGAGTATTCCTGCGGCATTACACCAAGATAGGCTATCCATGAGATAGAGAGGAAGCAAGCAGGAGGGAGAACAGTGTTCCCGTCTCATCCTTAGACAGCACTTCAAAGCAAAATAGGCATCATCAGAGACTAAAATACATCCGACCTGAGTTCTATGTTCCTCTCCACTGAGGGTCATGTCAGACTATTTTAAACTATATTGGCCATGATAGACTGCACCTTCTTCAGCTGTTACTGTAAAGATACTTTTAGTAAAAGAACAAAATAGACGCATTTTCCCAAACTGATTTCCCTTCAAAATACTTCCTGTTTTTCCTCATGGCCAAGTTACCTTATTAGATGGCATCTGGGAATTCCTGGCAGGACCTAGCTGATAGCAGCTCACTTTTAACTTTCTGAAACAAGAGAAACCTACTGCTAAAATTACTGATCAGCTATTTTAGGGATAGTAATGACTTGCCAAATTTTTTTCTTTTTCCCTTTTAGTATGTTGGGTCTTGAACTGGAGATATTAACATCTTCTCAGTTATAGTATGAATGGTCTTTTTCAGTTAGCAATCTTATTTCCTTATTTGTTCCTCTGTGTCATTAAAAACTTAACACTTACTTAGATGAAAGTATTGTGTGTTTCAAAGATTAAACCAGTGTGAATCAGAGGAGAGTGCTGCTCTGCTGGCTTACAGTACTTAATTCCTATGTACTGGATATTGTTGCCTTTCTGTATGGGTGTTGAGAACAGTTTAATAGCCCTGGACTTAGAAATTTACTAGTAGGGACAATATGTATATTTTGTCTGTGAGATGCAAGAAATTTCACACTTGAGGAGATAGAACATCTTTTCCTAGCTTTTCAACAACTCCTCCAACAGTTTTATGGGGTTCTGAAGCAGAGCAGCTCATCTTTCTTTTGAAACTGTCCTGATACAGAAAATGTAGATGTTTCCTAATTGGGTCATAATCCTTGGTATTTTTATTTAAAATTGGAATGTTAGTCCTTGATGGAGTATTATGTAGGCAATTACCTGTACTTCACAAATGTTCTCTACAGGTTCAAGTGCATAGTGTTCTTCTTTTCATGCTTAAATTTCATTATTACTGTGTCCCATTAAATAYGTTTTATTCCACATGAAAAAAAGCTGCATTTTAATATTGAATAAAATATATTCTTGCATACATTTTGTACTGAGTATGAATTCCTATCAGCTTTGTAGGCAGTTAAGTAACTAACTTTAGGAAGGAGAACTATGGTATCATGGACTGCATATTGTTTCACTGCTGACATTTARCCGTGACTAATTTGGTCTGCCTGGCTTTTGGGGTCAGCTTTTAAATTCAGACTAAGAATTAAAAATTCTTTTGCTAAAGACTAATTCACTAAGTAAATTAACCCTAGTAAATCCTTGAATATTTGTAATGTTTTAATTAGTATTCCTTTGAAATAGACTATTTGTTAATCATGCCTTGCTTTCTGTGGACAGGTTGCCTACAGGTCAGGAAAAGAGCAGTTCCTACATCAGTACACAATCAGCAAAGATGATCCTGTCTTCATACTGGCCAAAGCAAATGCTGCAAATATCAGTGAGGTACTGCAGGGGATGATGGGTTGGATTCTTTCACTCCTGTATGTTAACTTCCAGTTAAAACTGCTGTTGAAATGTTTGTTCTGTAGGTAATAGGCCCTTCCTCTGAGATGGTCTGAATGTTTTAGGTGTAAAAACATTATGGTCAAACTATATGCCCTTGATTAAATATAGGATGTATCTGTTGCAATGAAGACTTGTCAGTTTTAGGGTCTGAACCTGTTTATTTTCTGTGGAAAACCTGTGGTTTATTTTCTGTGGTTACCTTCACTCAGATGAGTGGTCAGTGACACATCAACAGTTTCAATGGAACCAGTGAGATAATGAGTGTACAGTATCCACTGGTATGTAAGCACAGACACCAGGATTAGATCATTAGACATATGGTCATTGGTTCAGGGATTGCATGCCTAGTGGAGTGTATGCCAGTCTGATGCAACTTGAGAGCTTTGGTGACTATAAAACAAATAGAATATACTGAAAGTAATAATATTGTATTATTGTCATCTTTTTAGAAACTGTACAAGAGTAACTGGGAGAAGCAGAAGGAAAAAGGATTTGAGCTGCGACTTGATGCTTTGTCTTTCTTGACTGCTAAGGCAAAGAGGGATCTGGCAAGTGATGTGAGTATGGACTCCATCAGCCTTCTTTATTCTTAGGGCAACTGACATTCCAGGTTGCTACCAGAGTGTTGGGGATGTCAATTCTGTTTCAATGACCTGAGCTGCATTCATGCTAAAGAGCAATGGAGAAATTCTTTAGGTGATTGTCATTCCATAATTGGCCATAAGATTTGCTCTAAGCAATTCAGTGTTTCTTTTTTTTCTGTTTTCCCCCACATGCTGACTCTGTTTTTCTGTTCCCTTTTGACCCGAGGGTAAATTTTAGAGCTCAAAATGAACTAGAAATCTCCTGTGAAACACTGTAATGTAATACATTTAAAGGTGGCCAGAAAATTCCTGAAAGAACCTTYGAAACTCAATCTTTTTAAAAGAAAAGTTGTTTTTCTTGGAGATAACAGTAATTTTTATAGCTTTTTGAGAAGATACTTATATTATAAAAGGATTTATTCTTTATGGACACTTCCTAATTTCTAAGGCATTCCAGTTCTCTTTTGCAAATGGATTTCTTACTTCTTCACCCACTGTGTCACAAAATTTATAGACAACTGGTTGACTACTACAGAGCTGCCAGCTTGAGAACATAGATCATTTACTTATGATCTATTTGTTTCTTTCCAGATAAAATATAAGGAAAGTTATGAAAAGACGAAGGGTAAGCTGATTGGAGTGAGAGCWGTGAAGGAAGATTCGCAGATGGCTCATTCCCTTCAAATGTCAAAGTTGCAAAGTGATCTGGAGTACAAGAAGGCATTTGAGGATACAAAGACTCAGTTCCATGTCTCCATGGATATGGTCAACCTTGTTCATGCCAAAAAGGCTCAGAATTTGGCCACAGATAGAGGATACAAGACAGCCCTCCATCGCTACACTGCTCTGCCTACTGACATGAAAGTGGCATGGGCCAAGTGGGCCTATGGATTGCAAAGTGATGTAAGTCCAGAGCTTAACCCTGTTTCACTCAACCCCTTCAGATGCTTAGGGATGAGTTTCTTTAGATATTTATGTATTAACATTTTGAACTATTAAACAGTTAATATTTAAACTATTAACTACTAATTTGCCCAAGAGGCGTGTTTAAGATGTGTATATTTAAGGTTTTATGGTCACATGCTCTGCTGTAACCATTAGATACACTGTCTGACACTATATATGGTTACTGTAAGTCAGACTTACCACTCTGAGCTTTTAAGACACCTTCTAAAGCAAACTAAGATACATATGTCTGCAAGTCTTGTTGAGATATAGGTGCTGAATCACATTTAGTTTCTTTGGGAATCCTAGCTATAGTGCTTGTATAAACTTTTGGAATTCAGTAGCCTGTTGGTATGAGAGATTTGTGAGGAAAAGGAAAAATGTACCTGTATCCTTCCTCCTTAAAGATGTATGGGAAAAAAACAAATGAAATTCTTTCTCCCTGGTGTAACATGAGGATAGCAGCTGGGAAGTGCTGAATGTCRTATCGTTGCAAATACTTAATGTCCTTTTGAAAAATGCATGCCAGATGCTGAATTTTTTGCCCAGTCAGAGTAAGAATTACCAATGACAGTAAGGTATAGACCACTTTTAGAAACTGCTTTGCAAAGCATACTGTACAAATGCAGGTGAGTCCTGATAGTGCCATCTCATTCTCTCTTTTTTTTTTTTTTGTTTTCCTTGCAACTGCACAGAATTAAATAAACAAAAKCAGGCTTTAATTTGACTTGGTTGTTGCTCTCTAGATATCTGAATCCTTTATTAGCACTTCAAGTGTTTGAACACCAACAATAGGACTTTTTTTTTTCTTTGTCAGAACCGATACAGAGCAGATTTGAACTGGATGAAAGGAACTGGATGGATAGCCACTGGGTCATTAAATGTGGAGCAGGCTAAGAAGGCTGGAGAACTCATTAGTGAGGTGAGATTTCATGACAGCATGTAATAGAATTTGCTGCATAATGCGTGCAAAATGTCTGTATAAAATTAAAATAATTTCCACTGAAAGGGGAAAGAAAAAGGCATACTACATGAAAGCCCTCAAAACCAAGGACAGGGCTGGTAATTAGAGGGAGACCAGATACCAAACACACACCAGTAGGAGTCCATATAGCCTTTGCAAAAACCAAGTAGGTGACAAATGATATTATGAATAATAATGGTAATCAAACAGTGCTCAATTGCTACCCACTAGCCTACCTTTTTAATGAAGCAAAACAGGAAAGATGATGAAAAGATGCAGTCATTGCACCCAGAACCTCTTTTGTAAAAGATACAAGTTCTTTCTTGCTTCTTTTTTCATATATATTCACATTAGATATTGAAATTCATATATATATCTGTAGCTATCTATCTTTCTCAATGGTTTTCATCCTTCTTTCTTTCTATAACTAGTATCACTTGCTTGAAAAGGTGAGCTCTAGAATCCTTTATTCCAGTTCCTTTAAGCCTTCCAAGGAGATGTTGGTGGAAATTGTTAAAAGGTTTGCAGTGTTCATTTTGCAGAGTGAGTCCTATTGGCCAAATCTGCTTCAGTAGGACACTGAATCTCATGATGTTTTAGATAATAACTGGTGAGGCAGGAATCATCTGTCCATTCACTTAAAAAAAAAATGTAACCACTGATATAGTGTCTGAGCAAAGATACAATTGTCCTTTCACATCAGTCTAGTTATTGACTTTATCTTTTTCCCCTTACAATCATCTGCAATGAAAACTGACTTTTGGGGCACAATAAATTAGATTCTCAGCTAGTGTAAAACAGGATAACTTCATAAAAGCCAATGCAGCAATGCCAGCTAGGACAATATCTGTGACCAAATATCAAAAAATGCAAGTGTTTACAATACATATCTTTGTACTAGATGATTGCCGCTTCTATAGAGCAATTGGTGGTAAGGGGTGAATTGCTTGGGATAGACTATTGTTAAAACATGATACCATTTAAATAGTAGTTCTGACTTGAGTTAGGGTTGTTCCTGATGCAGTAATAGTGAAAATTTTGCCATATTGAGATTTGACATGCTAGGCTGTTCATATCAAGCTTTTAATGAGTACTAAATAATTATAAATGTGTGTGACCCTCCTCTCTCACATACACACTGTGAATAACCCTTGTAATTCTGCTAAAAAGCAAATGCCATAATGTTTCTCAGAACTAAATGTAGAGATGTTCTGATCAACTAACATTTGTCTCCTCAACTGAACAGGAGAAAGAGTAAGCTGTCTATGTCTCCAGTTAAAATCAGTTACAGGTGCTCATTGCGAAGGGATTTGGCCTCTGAAACCAAAACATTGCTCCTAAGCTTGTAATCCATTAAAAGAGTTAACATACTTTACATCAGAGTTTTGAATTCCCAAAGAGTCAAGGAATTACCTCAAACACATCTTTGTGGATCATAGCTCAGTTTAAAGGAGGCTTACATGCCTTTAAGTTTGAACACTGAACAATAAACCATTTCCAAAGTGCCATGAACATGCTTATTGATTTGAGAGCTCATCTCAGGCATCAGGAAAATTTAGTACACTCTATTTGGAGAAGATATAAGAGTAATGATGGATATATGACAATCCATGGAGAAAGGGAAGCTTTTAGTGACTGAGGCATATAGATAAAATATAAGTTAGCCGTCAAGCAGCCTTCATTTTAATTATGTATATATAACAAGATCTTTCGGAAGTTACTATGGGCTCTTTCAAACAAAGAGAATTAATATCAGTACCTTGAAAATACACTTGTAATAATTAGGCACTGTGTTAATGACTGCACAGTTTTGCTGTAGGTAAGTGTTAGGAGGAAACCTAAACCTTCAAACAATAAGTTTAACCATTGCCATTATTATCATACTACAGTTTTACACATTTCTTGCTTAAAGCAACTATAAATAAAAAATGTAATCAGTCATACTGTATTTGAAGCCATCTGAAAAAGATTTTCAAATCATGCATCCTGGAGTATTTTAGTAGGCAGAGTCTGATTTTTGAAATGTTTTTTTTATATTTGGGGAGAAATACTTTAATATTAATCGGCAAAAGGTTATTGTTAAAATGAAACAAATATTAATCTGAAAGTACCTAGGATATAAAGATGAGGAAAGAAGAATAATAATTATGTTCACAAATTCACTCTAATCTCCAGCAACCTATGATTTTTCTCTTTCAAATAGCATGAAAGAGCAGCACAAAATTCACAGCTTTGATCTTTTTCTGCTCAACAGAAGAAGTACCGTCAGCATCCGTATGCTTTGAAGTTTACCAGTATTAAAGACACTCCTGAGATGATCCAGGCTAGAATTAGTTATAACCAGGCTGTGGATGTAAGTTATAATGTATATACATTATGATTATAAGAGTGGTATCCTCTTTGAACGACCTGATTGAAGCACTGGCTTTCTCTCTGTTTCYTTCTCTGAGATTATTCTTGGGAACCATGAAACTTCTGTGTTCTGGTGTGGTGCATCTCACAAAGAGCGTGTTTCTAACTTGGAATGGAAAGCCATGAGATCATGCTAAAGTGAATGGGAGATCCATGTACAAATATCCATTTTTTTTCAGAAGTAAGACCGAGGAGTAAGATCGGTCTTTGACTCTTAGAGACTTGGCTCTCTGAGATTCATTGAAGAAGACGACATTTGGGAGTCTTCTCCTTTTCAGACGGATCTTTCAAACTTTGATTTCTATGTATTCTTTGCAAACAAAATGTGAGGCAGCGTGACAAGGAAGAAAAAGCTAGTAATTTCAAGCTGTCACCCTACTGAGAGAGAAATCCAGGAGGGGAATCTAAAAGGGAAGAACTGAGGCTGTTTCGTGTTTAAACATGTTTATTTTTAATAGAAGAGCGATTTAGAACTATTGTAGACTTAACTGGGATAATACAGAAGTGAGTAATAAGCAAAAGTCACTCAAAAAAGACAAGTTTCAAACATGAGAGAATGTTTTATTTTAAGAAAAAAGATACTTTTAAAATGAAAAGGAAGATGAAAGACTTTGTGTAAAACATATGCTATTGTAACACATACAGTGTCTATGCCTTTGCTTTAATTAACAAGATCCAAAAGACTTCTCAGGCAGGATAAATGTAAATCATTTTGTTCCACTGAGCCACAGTCAAAATCAGTCTGCTGCTCTCTTCCTTCACATTTGGAGTTCTTATTGACTTTCCTCTCATGGAGCTGCTATACAAGAGAGTCTACCTGCAACAGAAAGTGGCAGCAGAGTTAAATATTGAGGTTCATCGAACCTAGTCACAGCCTAGTCTCAGATAAAATGACATTTCTAGGAAAGGCAAGATGGGTGGTCAAGACGTGGGTCATGTCTAAGGAAAAGAAAAAAGAAAAAAAGAAACTGGAGGCTATCTGTGCTAGTCTACTAGTCTGAAAACTACAGTGTCAATGTAAGAAGAAACTGAGATAAGAAAGAAAAATAATTTGGAAGAGGTGAACTTTGAATGGGCATTGTGTAGGTGAAAGTCAAGTTAACTGCAAAGAACTCTTATCTGTCTGCAGACATCTGAAAGATAGCTAGTCCTGAGCAAACCTGCTATGCTTCCTCCAAAGAGTGATATAGCTGGCTCATCACACCTATTTTAGGACCTGAGGTTTTTATATCTTACCATTTACTGACCATTGAGCACTGCCTTGCAGCTAAGTCTGGAAATAATATTGGAGTAGTTGCTAAATACCTGCTAAAAATTAACAATTTTAGAAAGATATATGTTTGGGAAACCTAAAGTCCCTAGATTTCTATAGAATTACAGAAGTGTCTGTGGACCAGTCGTGGCTGCATATTCTTAATAAAAACTGTTAATTCTTCCTCTCTCTACTCAATTATTGGAATTCATATCAGATTAATATTTGGATATCTGAATTTTCATATTCATCAATTTATACCTTTAGAATGTCAAGGAATTTCTCTCTAGTGTGCTAGGTATATCATACTCCAAAACTTTTTGATACTTCTTAACTGATACACCTGTCTTTATTAATTAATGCTGCTGTCATTTTTCTGTACTCTTTGCTTTTCATTAACCTGTTTGTTAATGTTTATTTGAACTAGTGATTGAATGTGTAGTGAGTACTCGCTACTAAGATTTTTCTCTATTTCCAGAGGCTATACAAGGAGCATGGAGAGAGTGTAAAGCATCAGTATACTCCAACAGCAGATCTTCCAGAAATCCTTCAGGCCAAATTAAATGCTATGAATATCAGTGAGGTACATATCTGACCTCTAATATTTTAAAGGAAAGTGAAAAATTCAGTAGTGCTTTGGACTTAGAGGAAATCATTTTTTTCCTCTCTCCAGTATGTAATCATTCTCTAGTCTAAATATTTTTGAAGTAAAATGATAAATTAAACTTCTTGACAAACTTTGTATGAAACCTCTATTAATTTAGTAAGATTAAGAATGAACAAACAGGTACATTTCTATAATGGACATCTGTGATTTGATTATATCTCTTGTGTGTTGATAGTTTAATTTATGTCAGTCCTTTTCGTTAGAATACAATGTAACAAACATGCTTAAATTGTGAGGCTAACAGTAATGCTACTGTGTCAACCATCTGAACAGCTACTCTGCTTCACTTCTATCCCATATTTCCTGCCAGATTCGCTATAAGGAGTCCTGGGGAAAGATAAAAGATGGTGGCTATCAACTGAAATTAGATGCCATTCCCTTCCAGGCAGCAAAAGCTTCGGGTGAAATCATAAGTGACGTAGGTGAACTTACTGCTGATATTTTCTTCAGTCACTCCAGAATCTTTCTGCTCTACTGAGTGACTCTTGCTGGAAACAGCATGTCCAGCCAACTCTACAGCTGGGAGACATTCTGCCTCAGTCTAATTCATTGTTGTGCTTTTGGAAATGCAGATACAATGAGTGTTATTGGGTAACTAAGCAAGGGAAAGTTTGCTAAAGCAAACACCTGTTAGCAAAGTTGACCAACTTGCATGCAGGCAGGTCACAGGGATTGTTTAGGGGCTATCAGGCACCATCTGCTAGGAAAGATTTGCAGTGGAGGGCTTGGTCATGAAGCTCTAGCATTCAGTGTTTGTCTTGGGTGTTACTTACAGGTTGTAAAGAGATATAAATTAATTTCAGGGATAGGATACTCATTGTTCTGAGTTTTCTAGAGAGCTAATGGAGAGGTTCCTCGGTGGAATCTGTAGCACCTGCGCTAGGTTCTTGTGTTCCTCCTCTTGTGTAGTAGCAGGTAACTAACCTTTCTAAGTGTTAATTTGTGTATTTCTTGTTTTTTTCTCTAAATAAGATAAAATATTTACACAGATGAGGTATTCTTAGCATCCTCTTAAGGTTTATTCAGATTTATTAGCATATTAAATATAGCACATTTTATTCTCCATAGCTCTCCTTCCGTAATATGAGAACTCATTTATTTGGATTGTAACAATTTTGACTGATACTTGTGTCTCTTCACTTTCATTCAGGTTTCTATTCTTACTTCCTTTTCAGCACAAATATAAGGAGGCATTTGAGAAAATGAAAGGACAGATGGTTGGCTCACGTGGCCTGGATGGTGATATTCATATTGCTCATTCGGTTCRTGCAGCATTGGTACAGAGTGATGTAAGTACAAGAAAGAAGATGTGGGTATTTTGGAATTCTTCTCCTAACAGAAAGTAGTTCCTGGTGGAAGATGTACTTAGCTGTGAACTAACTTCTTGTCATATTATTTCAAACTGAAGGCTTTCTATCACACTTTGTAGATATTTTGATATAATCATGATGATACCATTTTTCACATTATTTAAAGTAACATTAATTTGACAGTAAGAACAGATGTATGTATTCTTGCATGGCCCTGTTTCTAAGCCCCTGTTTCCTGGCCTAGAACATTTTACTCTGCAAAATTATCACTCAGAGACAGCTTAAGTTTAGAATTATTAGTATTCTTTGCACACAAGTAAATAAATTTAGTAGTGATACAAAGTTTATTTTCAAATAATTATGATTATTTTCAAATTGCTCTTTTCTTGAAAGGCTATAGAATGAATGTGATTTTGGAATTTAAGTTGGTTTTTTGGTCATACAATGGTTCCCACTTGGTCTTGGGAAGTGCTAAGAATTACATTTCATTCATTATCTGTAAACATTGTACTGTTCAGTACCTTTTAAACACTGGTTTAATCCAGATTTTAAGCATATAAGTAATCTCAGAAGAACCATTTATTTCCTTATCAAAATTACACATAACAAGCCCGATCATGGATATAGATGGGAATGTGTTCCTGGATTTCAGTGAGCGATGGACTTGTACTGGGATACTTTCTTGTGTGATGATATACTTCAATTCATACAGATACCAATAAGTTTCTGAAGAATTCAGCCATCTGCCAAGTTACTTCAAGTTATTTTGATGAGCATTAACACTCATAGATGTTCATTATCTGGGTGAACTGTCTGACCATCTGAAATTTGCATGAGCTTATCTGGAAATTCTGTGTGAAAAAAATTCTTCAAAGATCCCTTGGGCTTTCTTTTCGTGGCCACAGCCAACAGGTGGGGGAACCCTGCCCCACAAAATAACATTTAAAACTATAAAATAAAGCTGGCCAAATCAGTTGAGACCAGCAAATATTTTGAATGAGGATTTGTAGTGAATCTTTTTTAAATATGGCTGTTTGGGTTTTATCTTAAGGCAGTAATGTCAACTTTTTATTGTGCTTTCTAGAAATGCAGTGAATTAAGAATTCATTTGTCAATTTGATAATTTTATTATCTAAAGATTAGATATATCCAGTTTTAACGAAAAATGAAAATTATAAAAAAATCTCAGTCTATTTAAATAAAATGTAGATGGGTACTGTTTTGACCTGGGATAGACTGCAGCATGTTCTAATTATACATGTTGGTCATTCATAGTACAGTTAGATATGTTAGGGAACTTACATTTAAAAAGAATAATTTATACTGGAAAATAGAGAAATATGGAGAATGTCTCTTTTGATCAAAACCTGAATTTTGATTACCATGCTGTGATATATGTGTGATCTGTTTTTAATTTGATAGGTGAAATATAAGCAAGGTTTTGAGCGTACGAAGACTCACTTCCATCTGCCACTGGATATGATAAATTTGGTACATGCCAGGAAAGCACAATCTTTGGTCAGTGAACAGGAATATAGACAGCTGCTGCACCAGTATACTGCTTTGACTGATGATGTGAGATTGCGATGTGCCAAGAATGCACATAAATTACAGAGTGAGGTAACTGCAAAACATCCCAATGATATTTCCCTACTGGGTCTGATACAACATAGGTCTGTTCCAAACCATGACAGCTGATGGTATATATTTGAACAGCAGTTGAGGCATAAACAATAGCTGTTCCCCCTTGATTACGTTCAGGAATGAGACAATTACCGTATTAGACAGTTGTACAACGTGTGTGATCACACCATTCCAAGATGTGTACAGTAGTCTTTGATGACTGGGGAGAGAAGTATCTGCAAGTGGGAATGATTGTACTGTTAGAGAAATACTCTTTTCAAGGTCTTTTTAACCATGTAAAGTGTTTATCCTCTGATCTTTGAGTCGTTTTGCATCTGGATGTAATTAATGTGTACTTCCAGAAGCAAGATGCCTATTGTTTAAAAATATATCTGATTTGTAAAAGACCAGTAAACTATAGCCCAAGATATAACCACTGACATTCTAATAAGGATGAATTTAGTTCAGTATGAAATCTTGAGTAGAATTAGCTAGATAATGCCTAACAAATTCAATGGTGAGTTGTGTCTGTAAGCATAGCACTGAGCAAAGGGCATTTAATAGATTAGATTGCCTCAGGAGTCTTCAGGAGATACTATATCTTAAGAACAAATCTGACTCCAATATGCCACTGTATATCAGTTTTACACTTTTAACAATCTTAAAGATGGTAGACTATATTCAAACATGTGTTAATATCAGCTGCCAGTTGTGCTACCCTAACTGGAGTAAAAGCACACATGATCAGAGATTCTGAGGCAGATTTCCCTCCATGCCTGTCTTCTGATTTGGGAGTAAAATGTTAATTGTCAGCAACATTTTTTAGTGTAGTRTTTATCTCTCTTACCAGCTGTCTCTAATAACTGGCAACAGGTGAGTAAAAAGCCCTAGGTTTTGTCCTTTCTATGTACTCACAAAGGATATTTCCTGTACACAACACTATGATGTCTTTGAGTCCAGAGATTAGCACTGGACAGACAAATGCATGAGAGGATAGATGAGGTGTTGGTTCTGCTCTCCTGCGTGGTTGAATGAAATGAAGGTAGAATTCATTACAATTGACTTTCTGAACCAAAACTCCTCATTAAGTACAGTTAGTTCTTCCCTTAGTAAGCAGTAGCAGCTTCCACATGTGCACTGAATAGGCAAAACTGTGTTTATTAGTTGTTTGGTCTTTATAATGTTTTTGAAGCAGAGAATAAAATAATTCTTGTTCTAATCATCACTTCTATCATCATCAAATGCAATAGTATTTGTCTGAATATATCTAGCTCTAAGGTATCAGTAGTATTTGAGAAACTAATATTTGCAGTGACTCACTGCTGTGTTTGATGGTGTAGAAAACATTTTAATAAAATTGATACTGTGGCACAGCACTATTTTTCCCTAGTGTTCCCTGCTTACATTATGAGAATTCAGAACTGTTTGAAAGCAAAAGTGTTTTGTCTGAAATGTTACTTATTAAAAGTTCCTAACTTTTGTTAAAGAATATAACTAGTCTCATTTTATATGTATCTATACATAAATAATATATAGATACGTTTTATGTATTATATATGAATAAAAGTTATATATCTAGGAAAAGTTTCTTTTCAAAGGTACAAGGAGAATTTGGGAGCCTAAGTATCATTCAGTGATAATGAGATTTAGTACTCTTCTGAATCTTACATATGTGCTTTGTATGCCTGTTTATGATGACTGTACCTGCACACACACATGCACACACACATGCACACACAAGCACATGACCATAGGATAAAGTATATTAACTTTTTGTAGTGGATGCTAATTTTAATGGATTTATTTGAATAACTTTACTGTGTATTTTTTGATGAATAAATGTAGGTCATCTCAAATGCAAACTTGTATTCTGCTTTTCACATAGAATTTATACCGATCTGACATGAACTTTATGCGAGGAGTTGGATGTATTATTCCTGGGGCCCTAGAGATTGAAGAAAAGAAAAAAGCTTCTGAACTCATCAGTGAGGTAACAAAAGAGGGGTTTGATTTCTCTGCAACAAACAAGAGTTTGCCAGATGTCTTTCTATTAAACTGGGCTGGCGAAGTGACTAACTGGATAAAACTAGGCTCCTTCCCCTTCCATTTGATCACTCCATTTGTGTCCTAACTACAGATGGGTGAACCTGAGTTCAAGGTTTTGTAGATTTTGCTAACTGATTTCACAAATATTTTCTCTTGTGTTTCAGACCCAGATGGTTGTTATTTTATGTGATTTATTTTAGATTTTAAAAGTGTCTTTTCAACTAAAAATAAGTCTGTGCACTCTATTAGGCACCTTGTACTGTTTCTCCAAAATGAGACTGATTTGCAGAGTGCCCAATGCCAGTGACCATTACACTATCCTCAGCTCTCCTTCTGCTTTGCAGTCTTAGTCTGTTTTTCATTTGCTGCCTCTGCATCCTATTCTTTTACCCTTTGTAATCAGATTTTTCTTTCCTCTGTTGTGTTCTCTCCTTACACTCTCTGCTAGTTTCAAATCTTAGATCTGTTGTCATCATGTAGATGTGCAAGTTGCATTCTAGTGAATGGATCCCTGCTTGCAGTGAGCTTGCAGTTATTTTGTTCACAATTCTGACTTAGCATCAYTGACTGGGTGAATCTCATCTTTCCCACAAAAAGGTTCAGCAGGCTTGTGTTGCACCTTCTGTCTGGATTGTGTTGCCTTTCTTCTAATTTCATTAGCCAGGGGTTAGGGACATGAAGGGGTGAAACAAGCAAGCAGCACATTTTTCTTTAAGTACACAGAATTCCTTATTTACTCTTAGTTTCCTCTAGTAAGACAAGCATGCACCAGCGTAGAAAAGGTAAATTAGCCTAATGGTTAATAGATATGTATCCTTTGCAAAGTAGTGTTTTAAGCACAAGAAGCAATACTGGTGCACTAGCATTAGAAAAAAGTCCCTTATCTGATAACACAATTTAGTGATCCTGTTCATTTTTCTTTCTGTGTAAACTCAGAGTAAATATCGTCAGCAGCCACATTCCTTCAAGTACACATCGGTGACAGACTCTCCTGGCCTCCTTCATGCAAAATTCAGCAATATGATTGCTAATGAGGTAGGCTCTTTTAATATGAATCAGAAAATATGCTAAAATGTAGTGAGCTAGGGTTGGCAGAGAGGGGAAGAAACAGCCTTGTTCTGAAAAACAGAATGTATCAGAAGGAAAGAAAACATCACTGATTTCTGCTTTGGCACAGTTAGATCACAAACAATTTATTCCTGGACAAATATTTAGCACCATTTTTCAGTTCAGTCTCTTTGTGCCAAATAGTGCTCATATACTAGAGTCCTGTTATCAGTTTTTCTTAATACACAAAACAGTTTCAGAATATCAATCTGGTGAGTGTTCTTAAGGGAGTACACTTGAATAGTGTGGCCTCTTTAGAGGCCTCCTGAAAAAGAATCTCTTTTCTAATTTTTGAAAACAAGACAAAACCTGTGAGCAAATTATCAAAAGCCTCTACAATAATATGAGAAAGAATCAAAGTTAGAAAATATGGCCAGTCTATTAGAAATATCTGCTCTTTTGTTTAATACATATTCATGATGCTCTTAACATTTTTAGGTTCATTTTTGGCCTTTTGGCCTGCTGGGAACATACTAATGCAAGGCTAAGAGTATAGCAGGTTGACATCTTGATATATACAGAACAATTAATTTAGAAGCTTTTTAATACCAGAGTGGGGAAAAAAATAAAAGAAAAGGCAGTTGCAGTTGTGTTGATATATTCTTAGCTCTTTTTGTGCTCGCTGATAATGGCTGTCATAATCAGAAGCAACTGAAGTACTTTTGTTATATTTTTGAAACATTAGAAAAATGAATTGCAATTGTCGTCTTTGATCTCTTCTAGCGCCTGTATAAAGCAGCAGGAGAGGACAGTCAGCATCGCTATACACCAACACTGGGTCTGCCTGAGTTTGCAAGGGCAAGAATAAATGCAGCTAACCTCAGTGATGTAAGAGTTTGCTATATTTGTTATATTTGTTTGGACTGGAGGATGAACTGCACAGTGGCAAGGAATGATGGATAAGTCGAGGAATTATTAGATCTGTTGTATTTATGCTTTACCTGGTTTGATTATAACAGTATCTATCTACATTAACATGTATGCAGTTGTGAGTAAATTAAATCTACATAAGGAATGAGACACGTATGTTGTCTGAGTTTGTAGCATTTCATAAAGATAATTAAAAAAAAATCCTTTGAGTATGAGGAATGAAACTCTAAGTCGGAATAACAAATGAAAGAGGCTCACTTTGTTTGTTCCTTTGAACATTTAAAAGTAAACCAGCAATCTACATGTGCCTTTCCTACTTTAGGCAAAATACAGGGAATCTTGGCATAATCTGCGTGCTCAAGGCTACAAGCTGACAACGGAAGCACTGCCTTTCCAGACTGCCAAGGCCTCCAGAGAAATTGCTAGTGATGTGAGTTGAATGATTCAACCTTCCATCTTGCCTAATTTCTGTTAACTCCATGTAAAACAATGTCTAAAGCAGATTTCAGCAAATTAAAGCAACTCCATAACCAAGTGAGACAAGTGTGAGACAGGATATATTACTTATGAATGAGATTCTTTGTGTGAATTTAAAACAAAAAAATTCACTGCTAACCAAGAACCAAGCTTGGTTAAACATCTTCCAGTGGGAAATAGCTAGTGAATTAAAGTATTTACAGACAGCCAAATCAAAGAGATTCTCCCAGCTCTCCAGGCTTTCAGCTACTCATATTCTAAAGTGCCCACTAATTCTGTCTACCAGCTTTGAGCTGACTTCTGGAAGTGCTTAGTGCCCCTGAGTTGAAATGAGGTCACAAGAAGCTGAGTGTTCTTTGAATCTCTGCAAATCAAGAGCTGACTGTCTGGTTAGGATGTGAAAATTAGTAGATGCTCCTGTAAATGTGTCCTCTTAATTTCTGAAGGAAGAAAAACAAATTTTCTTACCCTTAAAAACATTTTCTCACTTGGATTATTGTTTGCAAAATACTCAGACATAGTAGTATCCTTTTTTCAGAAAGTGTAATTTCATCTCTTCCTTGCAAGAAATTTGAGAAATAAATTATAAGAAACACCTACAATTGTACTAAAATTAAGTTTTAAAAAACCCTCTTATTTTGTGTAGCCTTTAGTTGCATATTTTTCTCTAATTGATAAAATATGAATATATTTAATGTGTATTTGTTTTATGAAGCAACTATATCTAGTTGTAATATACTATGTATACTTAAATATATTTTGCAGAATGATTTTGGTTATAGCTTCAGATCTCCTTTAAAGGGTACAAGTCCCTAATAGAATTACATCCTCTTACAACAGATCTGAATTTGGTCCTTCATCTTTGCAGCACTTTTATAAACATTAGCTAGTGTAATTTAATCCTCACAACTCTCTTGTGTGGTAGATAAGTGTTATTATCCCATTTCTACTACATTATGAACTCTTCAAGGCCCAGGCTTTCTCTTTAAAGTTCCAAACAGCCTGTTGATGCTGTATAAATAATCATCATCATCATCACCATTTCACAGAGAGGATAAATGCAAGATCACAGACAGAGTCATAGTCCCAGCTAAGATGAGAATGAGAGGTTGCTGGTGCTTATTCTTGTGCTCAGACCACCATCTTAGGCTTTTCAACATAGTTATTGATCCAGGATAGCTGAATTTACTCTTTCAAATAGCTGGGTGGCATTTACAAATCTGAAGGCTACAGAGTGCATGATGTTTCTCTTGTATAGGTTTTTCATCTTTTTTTTGTTTGTTTCTTTTATGTTCTTATTCCTAGTAATAGAAATATAATTCTATGGGACATAAAATAAAAATGCATAATCTGAGGTTAAACATGATCTGTACTTTGGCCATATTCAGAGCATGTATTGAGTTGTGCTCAACTTAAATGTTGCAACTACTGTGGCATCTAAACTTGAGAGCAATGAGGGATTCAGTTACTTTCTAGTGCTCTGTAGCCTGGCTGTTTTTTGCACTCAGCATAGGTATTTCAATGATTTAATCGTAAGTTAATTAGCTAGAGTAATTTGGCCCTTTGTCACTTTTATCTTTTTTTTGCTTTTAGTACCAATATAAATACAACTTTGTGATGGAGAGAGGAAAGCACGTTGGTGCCAGAAGTGTTCTGGATGATACCAGGTTGCTGCATTGCTTGCATGCTGCTAAATTACAGAGTGAACAGGAGTATAAGAAAGGATCCCAAGGAGTGTGGTCTCAGTACCATCTGCCCATGGACATGGTGAATCTTGTCCACGCTAAGAAAGCCCAAGCCTTAGTGAGTGATCAGGATTATAGAAAGAGACTCCATGAGTTTACAGCAATCCCAGAAGACATGAAGATGAAATGGGCCAAAAGAGCTCATATGCTGCAGAGTGAGGTAAAGATTTTCTTTCTATTAACTGCAAATTGAGTTTAGTAATAATAGTTATAAATAGTTAGTAATAATAAAATCTTACACAACTGGGACAAATTGTATATTGACATTGGACAATGTTTTTAGGAAGAGCACTTGTAAACTGAGGTATGCATAACAGCAGGATATCAGATTGCTCCATGCATACGGAACGTGAGTCAGGCAGAGGTTCTCATGTTATGTGCCTGATGGAAAATCAATGTGGTCAATATTACTTATTCTATTGCTGGAGAATATACAAAATCATTGCCCAGTTGGTTGGGTCACAGCCAGCCAGTGTTTTGATGACGACTGCTTTACATGCAGAAGTGTTTGGGCAGGAGGTTAAATGTTCAGAGGTTAATTTGGGATATCATGTTAGAAGGCCATTTTACAAACAGAGCTGGTGATATCAACCAACCAGTCCCCTGGATGTATTAGCATAAATTACTCATGCAAATGTAAGTTCAGACAAATTTTGATTGCAGAAATGATGGAATCAGTGTGGTAACATCCATGTTAACTTTGCATGTTTCCATGTTCACATGTACATTTGTTCAGGGAGACAAGCCATTGCCCCTGTCTGCTTCCACATGAATGCAGATATTGTGTGTGTGTATAAAGCTGCCTGTATGCAGGTACTTGTATTTTGACAATTTAGGGTCCAGTGTGATCTTTCATTAGTCATTCTGTAGCAGGAAGCTCTGTTTGGCTGTGTTTTGTAGCATAAGAAAATAAACTGAATGATTCAGCAAGGAAGTGGAAAAGGTTGCTCTCAAAGTTGTGCCGGTTTTTTTAATATGTCTTCAGGGAACTGATCATTTATTGATTTTATCAAGATTTTATCAAGAGACAAAGTGATGGGATATTTGATGAGAAGATATGAATAGATATGCCATCTGTGAAAGCCAGAGGCAATCAAAGCAATGGAGAGTCTAGATCCTTCTTTCTTGCTCAATGTACATGCTATCTGGTATCCTGAATGCACTCTTCATTGCCAGAAAAGGCACTTTAAAATAACGTACTGTGATTTATGACTTCAAATGAAAGCAAATGATCCAGCTGAAGAACCTGTGTTGAATTTTATTATTATGATGTCTATTGTCTTTTTTCTTTGTCAAATGGAAAGAAAAAAGTGTTAGCCCAGGAAATTAAGGTATCCAAATGTATGACAACAAAAATAAGGGAGCAAGTTCTGTGGGGCTTAGGAATTAGTAAGGGAATCTCAGTTCCAGTTTCAAAGTCAACAGACCCTAGAGAGTGTATTCAGTGGGAAGGACAGAGTTTGTCAACTGCATTTTAGTTGCTCTTTCACCACTGGAATTTTAGTTATCAAGTCCTCAAAAATATTTCATAGCAGTCCATTTTATATGTATATATACATATTATTTGTCTGCACCCATGCACACACATGTACATACACAAATATATGTGTGTATAATAAAAAATGTACACGCATGTAAGGCCGTTCCCTGAGGAAAGCTTTCTAATCTTCCTTCTCAGGCTGTCCAGCAATTTCTTATGTACCTTCTCTGTGAAGTCACAGAAATCTATGCATTCCTTCCTCCACATTTGTTAGTCCTGTCACCCTGCCTTGCAGACCAGCGCTACTTGTTTCATTAAATCTTTTGTTTCCCAGGGTATTGTTCAGTAGAGCTCTCCAGATGGCTCCTTTTGCCTAATGACTAATCTCACAGTACGCTGCTGGTAGAAGACAAAGTGCTGTTAGTATGCAAGTTGTCTTAGGGTATGGAGATACCAGATAGGTTTAGGAACATTTTGGAATACTCCTGGGATGGAATAGAAACTGTTGCTAGATGCAGTTCTTTGTCATTCCAACTCCCATTCCTATTTTCTACTGTAACGGGTAACAGATGGTGTGTAAGTTGCTTAGATCTAGATATGCAGGATTTTTTAGCCTTTACTGATCTGTGATGGTGGCTTACATTACAGGAAAGTAACTTTTCCAGGTCCTTTGAGCTTATCAGGGTGTACTTCAGAGCTTGCCTACAAGGGACAGAGTAGGAAATGAATAAGGAGCTCAGGGCATGGTCTGCTACTTTTAGGGGCAGGTTAGGAATCAAGAGAAATGATCAAGATGGTTTTGTCTGATCTCATCACTGTCTAGTAAGAGCACCGCTTTGAGCCAGCTGTTTATTATCTCCATCTCGCGTATAGAGAGTTTGAGACTCTGAAATGCTGAGTGATGAAGTTAAAGTCACACAGTGATCCACTGTCACTCTGAAGAAAAAGTCAGAATTGATGGAGGAAGGGGTGCTTTACTGTCTTTCACTTTTTATTGGGTCTATCTTGTTTTTTTCCTTACTGAATCAGGAGGTAGAGCAAGCCTTTTATGTGGGTAGAACAGAGTAAGGATTTCCTCTTAGAAATGGGATTAATGAGGAAGCATGCACCAGATAAAATAATTATCCTGACTTGAATTCACCTCAGAAAATTATTTCAAAAGGGGTTCTTTTACACCCAGTACAAACAGGCTATTACTTACTGCTTTGAGTCATACTAATTCACTTGTGGGGCCTCCTCTTGTAACTTGCATATGATACATTATTTAATTCCTGGTGGAATGAACAAATGCAAACAGTTTGGCTTTACAATGTGATATATGCATGGCAAATGAAAAACCTTGAAATGTTAATATGAATCAGGAAGTCTTTTTAAAAACCTTAATAGCTATGGATGCAAAACTGGTAACTAGCGATTTTCATTTTTAACAGCATCGCTACAAATCAGACCTGAACTTCATGAAAGGAGTTGGTTGGACAGCTCTGAGATCTCCGCAGATAGAAAGTGTAAAGAAGGCTGGAGAGCTCATCAGCGAGGTAACTGATAAATCTTTCATGGGATAGCACATCTGTAGGAATTGTTTACCATCAAGGCGCCTCGTTACATGACACTTACGAATGTAGCTTATCATTTCCTTTTGATGCAGAAGCCTGTTTATACAAGGTGTAAGTTACCAAGAAGCAGTATGGGAAATGCAAGTCCACTGCGTGACACCTGCTGAATATTTTCCATCCTGAATGAAACACAGGAGTGTAAACAAAATACGTAGCAATAAATAAATGCAGCAAATTCTATTATGAAATTCTAAGCAGGTGATTATGGAAGTGATATAGAAAGACACAGCATTGACAATCACATTGAAGGGATCATTAGTCTGTTCAGTACTCTGTGTTAATGACGAGTTTTGAGTTGTCCTAAGCATAGTGAATTTGCATATGAATTTTCAATGTAAAGCCATACTTCGACAGACAAAATAAGTCTGGTGCCTGGGCACCATTAGTGATATAGTGGCATCCCTACTCCCTAGCTGAAAGAGCAACTCAGACTAAAGCAGAATAGTTTTTTTTTTTTTTTTTTTTACACTGCAGCTTCAAGAAGGTGATTTTTATGTTTAACTCTATTTATCACATGTTTGTAATCCTGATTTATCTCTGTCTAACATAAACCTCTTGGATTTTGTTGTTGTTGTTGTCCTCCCCCACACCCCATGCAGGCAAAGTACCGTCAGAAGCCAGAAAGTTTGAAGTTCACTACTGTGGTTGACTCTCCAGATTTGATTCATGCTAGAAATAGCTACCTCCAGTGCAGTGACGTAGGTTTGATTTTATTGTAAATGATATTAACTTCTGTTACGCTTTAATCATTTGACCTCAGCCTTGTTTCCAGTATCAGTTGTATTCAATGACTTTTGACTTCCCAGAGGTTGTACAAGGCTGGAGACTCTGAAGCCAGGCACAGGTACACCCTGCCCCCTGATCACCCAGATTTTATCCGAGCCCGCCAGAATGCACTTCAAATCAGCGACGTAAGTAACAAAGCCTTTTACTTCAGGGCTGATAATGCTCGTTTAAGGAAAGCAAATTTGCTGGGGAATGAAAAAGCTTTCCTGTATGTGTAGACACTAAGTCTTTTGCTGAGCCTGACTGAAAAAATGGAGGTTGTGGACAGCCAACACATAGCAAGGCCTGAGCTGGCGGGATTAGGAAAAAAGTTTATTGTTTTTGTTCTCCCTTTGGAGAATCAGCTCTGCTTGCTATGACAGGAAGCTATTAAGCATTTCAGTCTTTCAGTCTAGCTATAGTTAATTACAAATATAAATCCATGAACTTCCATTTTGGTGGGGGAGGAGAAAATAATACTTCTCTTTCCTTTACTATGCAGTCTAACTTCCTGAGGTTGCAACAATTTACTTTAAACTGATTCCTTAGACACAGCTGTCATCATTGACATAGATACAATGACATCAGTAAGTGGGATCTTTTTAAAGGGTTCTGTTTCCACACTACTCCAGACAGAGGCATGTTGTCTGTCCCTCCTTTTTGTTCCCTGTCTTCTTTAACTGTAGAGTCAGAGTGACCTTAGTTTGAAAAGATCTTTGAGTTCCTGGTTTGTGTAGGAAGTGCTCTATAGCTAAAGGAAATAGCTAAGATTTACATTCTTTGAAGCCACAGGGGTGAAAAATAAAAAGGGAAAAGGGATGATTGCACATGAATACAGGATCAGCTCTAGACCTGTTAGCAGGGCTTAAAATACTTACACAGTTTGAGTGGACTGTTCTACCAGTTCCTGCTGGACTTTTGACATCTTAGTTTGCATTCAAATTAAACACCACCTAGCACTACATTCATCAGTGAAAGCAAGAACACCTTTTGAAATACGAAGTTGATTTTGTGCAGGTTTTCATATGGTCACAAACCCCAGAAGGGGTGAACCAGCGTCTTAAGAAAGCAAATGAATAAAGCCTGAAAGGGAGAACTAGAAGTGTCAGCTAAGATACAGTGGCTGTGTGGTGGGAACAGCAAATTAGAAGTTATTGTAAGAATACTACTAAAGGAAGAAAAATCAAATCTAGAGCAATTTCTATTCGGGATGTGAATGTATTTCATAGCCTCAAAGTCACAAAGACACATGAATATGTTAGAAGCAGCTGTTATTCCAGATGAGTTAATGAAGCCACATGTGGCTGGGGATTGAGATAGAGAACACTAGAAAAGCTTGAAATAGCTGGTATTGAAATTATGATGCCATGAAACCCAAGACACTACAAGTAGATGCATCAAAAGAGAGAATAAGGGCAATATCAATGCAATATTGATGTGACATGCATCGCAGTTTCTAATAGAAATTAAATCAAATAAAAACCAACCACATTCAAGTACAAAAAGAAACCCTGGTGGCACTTTTCAGATGAGACATTTTATCATTATGGAGAACAGAAAAGACGTTGAAGTGTTATAGAAGTGGATCAAAACCTTGGAGATGGTACTGATGACTCTTGATACAAATAAACCCAGTAGGATGAAACATTTATTATTGCAGTCATGAGGCTACATTTAAGAAACTGCAGGGGGAAATGACTATTTTGTTCTTTTCTTTTCAAACAGAAAGCGTATAAAACATCTTGGGAACAGACAAGGGCGTGTGGCTATGATTTTAGGATTGATGCCATCCCATTCCAGACAGCAAAGGCTTCAAGAGAGATTGCTAGTGATGTAAGAAAGCTTTTTATTTCAAGCACTTCCCAACCCTGTTCCCATGACACCCCCACCCTGTTAAAATGGGTAAATTCTGGCATAAGTGGGCCCTGTAGTCTGATTTGGAAAAATTGGTGACCTGGTTAAACCAAATGCTGGTAAGTGCAAAGACTTCCAACTATAGACTGCCATTAATAATACCCAAAATCAGATTGGTGTGTTTCATTTCAAAGCTCTGTTACTGGGAAAAAGGTATATTATGATATTCATAAGTAGACTAAGCTATGAATAGTCAAAGCATGAGCTTGATTAGAGTGTGTCACCTTTGAACACATGAGATGATTGCAGTTGGCAGGAATGCTGAAGATGGAAGCGCTTCATTGCTTGAGCCATTTCTTGTGTACACTAGACAGTACAAGAGTAAAACGAACTCTGGCTGCTTTCAAGAGATCAGTATCTGGGGATCTCTAATCTTTCCACTCCTTTAACAATTACCACAGAGATCCTTTTTCTAGAGTGTCATGTTARCTTAAGTGATATAGTTTGCTATCAGCCAAACCCTTGGTCTTCATGCACTACAGGAAGCACTGATGATAGCTAGGGGAGGGTACGTTATTGCATAATGGAATTCGAAAGGAATTTGAAAACGATACTTTCCTCTGTACTTCCTGCAGTACAAATACAGGGAGGCTTTCCTAAGAGACAAAGGTCAGCAGATTGGATTCCGCAGTGCAAATGATGATCCCAAAATCAGACATGTCCTCAGAGTGGGGAAACTCCAGAGTGACAACCAATACAGGAGTGGGTATGCCCCAAGCAAGGTGCAGTTCAAGAGTCATCTTAACCAGCCAGGATTCCTCCATGCTAAGAGAAGCCAGCAGCTTGCCAGCAATGTTAACTACAGGCAGCCTCTTCACCAATACACTTGTGATCCTGAGCAGCTAAATGTGAAGCATGCAAAGCAAGCCTACAAGCTGCAGAGTGATGTAAGTATAACTGAGCAGAACTGTCTGTTCAAGTGCTGGGAGCTGTTCTGTGGCAATGTGTTTTGCAAACTTTACCAAGCAACAAAATTGTTCTTAAAAGAACTAAAGTCTGTTTGGTGAGAACGAACAATTTGTTTATTATTGATCCCGTTGCTCTTGATATGCACTCTCTTGAAGATTYGGAGCATGCTGTTTGAGAGCCAGATGAAATAATACATGCTGGCATATGTTTCATTCTCTCAGGTCAAATACAAGTCTGACTTGAACTTGATCAAAGGTATTGGCTGGACACCACCAGGTTCTTACAAAGTTGAAATGGCAAGAAGAGCTGCTGAGCTAGCATACGCTCGGGAAATGGAGTTGCAAGGTGCTTCTGCTCAGTATGAACCTGGAGGTGTAAGTAGAGGAAACCATTCTTCTCACAAATCCCAGCTGCTCACCAGAAGGCAGGCAGGCACACATTCCCTTTAAAGCTTTTGAATGCTCTCTGGAGCCTATATTTCTCCCCATTGTTTCAACAGAACATATATATACTTCCCTCACTGAATTCTGTGGCTGTGTCTAAACCTTAATTTGAAGGAGCTCCTCTAGGGTGTTCACCACTATCACAGCTGATGATGCCACAGAATAGGATTTAGTAATATTTTGGAATGTATTGCTCTTAGCTCATGGATGTCTTCATACCTCTAGACATCCTGGTATCTCTACAGAGAGCAGAGGTGGAAGGATGAAACGAACTCTCTAGACAACTCCCCAGCCTCCTCCACCCCTGTCTCTCACAAACTTCAAGAAATTACAAGCTGGAATTTTCCAGGTTTTCTTTCTTCCTCATCTCCATAGGTGTGGGTCCTAGTCTGCAATGTCCCAGTACAAGAGAGCAAAAGTCCGTTTGGGGACCTTGTAGCCCCTACTGTTAGGAAGCATTAAGTTAAAATAAAAGTTACAATAAAAGAGAAGCTCTGCACTTTAAGTACTTGTTTCAGTTAAGTTTTAACTCTGGGAACAAGCCAAACAATAAGCCAGCCCAAGAGAAACAGGACATATCCCTGGTTTACTCCGCCATCTGAAAAGTTATTCAGGAAATGGATTATAACTATGATTTACTACCACAGACAGTAGAGACTGCAGGCAATATCATCTTAAGCCCTACATGTGGTTAAGATCTGAGAGTTCCAGGGAAATCTACACATGCATTACCCATGTGGAAATGAGSAGTTTGCTGGTTTGCTCTAGAAATTAGGACTTGAGCACATTCTGTCCTTGGATACTTGTAGTATCTAACTTACATGAAGGGATCATGTTATTTGCATGTCAAAATTATGTGCATGTTTTCATGGTAGAGATTTGTTCCGAGCAGAGCAGAAATGCAGAGCAGTAATTCAGATTTTTTCCCATTTGTTTACCAGTTAATTTTTAATTTGTAAATATTTCTACAGAATAATAAAACAGTTAAAACCTTCTTYTGTCCACTGACTTTTGTCACAATTTAGTTGGGTTTGATCTTACAGGACCTGTCAGAGACAGAAGGATGTCAGCAAGTCACAGTCAACCCTGATGCTTCAGAAATTCTGCAAGTGAAGAGGAGGAAGATGCAGCTGTATAAGAAGTAAGCAGAAACATGAAACAAGACAATTAGATTTTTTTTTCAGCTTGTCCTGCAAATCCTGTAGCTTTTCCAGTTTTCTAGGAAGCACAATATGTGGCATCTATGAATGTTTTATTTTAAAAATCAACCTAAACATTGCARCTAAAATTGATCTTTGTATTTTTGTGTGGATATTTTGTTATTTATCACAGTATGTATTACAGAGTCTAGAATTTATTTAAAGCTGTAAATGAAATTAATACTAGATGACTGGCAGGCTCAGGTTTGTACTGCAGATGAATGAATCTGATTGATTGGTAGAATATAAAATCATTTGTACTAAATAAATCAAATGAACCTGATTCTACACTTGTCGTGTTTGGAGACTTTTATGTTCCTGGATTATTGGTACCATTGACTAAAGAGTATACAAAAGAATGATATAGATGGCTTAAAAGATGAACAAGACAAGGGCCAGTGGAAGCAAAGTTATCATTGACTAAGCAAGGTCACACCTTTTAATGAACAGCAGAGAGGTGGTTTTCAATTTACAGTGTGTATTCAGATCACAATTAGCTCTTCAATCTTTTTCAAATTTGCTGATGCACAAAAATCAGAATTAGTTTGTTAGAAATTATTGTACTAGGATTAACTATTGATAGATTAGGTGGCTACTAAGAAAAGACTGTAAGCCCTAGAACTCGGATGAAAGAGATGCCACTATTTTAATGAATTGACTCCTCACATGCAAGCATGTCTGTTTTTATGTCCTGATTTAATACTAATCCCATTTTCCAAATTTCCCTTTAGGGCTGCAGAATCATTGGGCAAAAATACAAAATTCTACCTGCAGACCTTCTAAAAACCCAAGAATTATCCAAGACCTTTAGATCCAACTCTTCAAAGGAGTTTAAAAGCCCCTAGGTCTCATTGGTATGAAGTGCAGTTGAGCACATGTATATCATTGTGGATCTAGAGCATAATGACTAATCCTATCATCAGATAGAAAGGGAATATTTCTGCTAGTGATTTTTTTTCCTTCCTTTTTAATTTGGAATGCATCACTGATGGAATTTAGGGTTGTTAGCCCTACAGAAGGGCTTTTAAAAATAATTCTCCTGCCTGATCCTGCCTTCTCAGATTATTCCAGTGGCCCTAGTCTGGCAAACGCAGGCACATGATGTATTTTATATATTTTAAAAATGCCACTGACTTTGGGAGCACGCACCAATAGCTTTGATGTGTCTGATTCCAGTAACTGTAGTAAAAACACCTCGGCAGGGGGCATGACAGGAAGAGGGAAAGAGTGATAGCAGCTGAGCTTGCAGAATTTTCAGGGACAAAGGCTTGAAAAGCAATACTGGAACCTGAGTGTTGCTGTGACTCATTTGGAGAAGAACTGGAGTTGATTTAGTTTCTGATCTGTTTTGCTTACAAAAAGATGGCTTACTTTGTACACCTCCAAGCAGAAAGACTGTAATCAACATCCTGTTAACCACTCTAATGCCTTTTCCAAGGTGGTGATCTTGGATACCTCATCAAGGTCATGGGAAGCATCAGAGCATCAGTAAAGTTTTTGATTGAGGAAGAGGAGGTTGAGGAAAAGACTAAAAAATAAGTAAATTTCTCAAGCTTACCATTTGCTGTTCCAAATGCTGTCTTTTAATGAAGTGACCTTGACTCCGACCGAATTTTGGATTTAATCCAATTGAGAAATGTTGTCACCTGCGTATAGACCCCTGGCTTGTTTTCTAACCCGCACTGCTCACCCCAGCTCACAAGGCCGTACACATAGTAGGAACCATTTTCTATGCAAGTTAGAGGGCCTCCAGAATCTCCCTGATGAGAAAAAGCAATACAAGTGCAAAATGTGAAGCAAAACATTTACCAGTGTAAGAATTCTCATCCCTCATTAAAAGACTGATTTTTTTTGTTTTTTCTAACATGTACCAACAGGTGCTGCTCAGTTCCTGAGTATGCTTGCAATTTTTATGGAAATAGGTCAAATGAAACTAGACTTTAAGTTTGTTAGGTGACATATATCTGACAAGGTCACATGAAACTTCCCAGGCATGAGGTACCAGGCATTCAGGGCCTGAGTTCAACAAGATAAAGAGGTGATCCTAGGCATAAAGGAAAATACTTGATACCCACCTGCACCTCCCCAAAATAACAAAAACAAAACTTTTTATTCTGAGCTGACTTGTTTCATTTTTCAGTTTTGTTGATGGTTTCTATTGCTTAGTATGTTTGCAGTGTTAGTTTTCACCTCAGGAAGCATTGCTCAGGTTCCTACCCGGTCTTACAACAGCATAAATATGAACTCACTTCACATTTACACTAGTGTAATGAAAAGAACTATCAATCCTGTCTTCCCCTATAAGTATTAGCTCTGATAGTGAAGCTCAAGTTGGAATTTTTGCTGATAGCAGAGGCTGTAACAGCATATACGGGGAGGGGGGGAGCTAAATTTTTCAAGTTATTATGACAAACTGCCTCAGAAACCAAACTTTTCGAGGCAGGTCTCTAGCTTTCATAGATCTGCCTGTGGCTGACAGGGATGACATTAGCTCTAGGGATATAAATCTCAAGCTGTATTGAAGAAAGAAAGATGAGGGCTGTTGAAATATACTAATGGGAGAAACAGATCCATATACAGTACCCTTCCAAAGCTATTACTTTGCACAGCCTGACTATTTACATGAGAAATTAGTGTTCAAATACAGAAAAAGCAACAGACCTGACAAGAGTCAACTCCAGACCTCTGAAGATTTCCTGCGCAGAACATGCTTTCATCCAGTATGTGATCATATGCTCTTGGTGCATTGCACTTTTTCTGTGAAATCAACTTGACATTGGCATCCAACAGCTGGTGGGATTCATCATCTACAGGATGTGCAGCAAATAATTGAGGCACCTTCCTCCCAATCTTGTTATATGCTGTCTTTATTTGAAATATGAGCTTATTTGCCATTTGGATGAGAAAGGGGAGTTGGGAGTGGTGATGAGGGAATGCATGGGCTAGTCTATCTGAAATAATATGGTTTGAGCCTAGACGCTTCACTTACGACACTGAGGTTGTTGCCTGAACAAAATCAAAATCAAGCATCCAGAATATGGCTCAGATAAGCTCCACGTGTCAGTGGCATTCTGCTTCTCAAAGGTGCTGGTCTGCAGCTCCCCTTGGTCCTGGGAGGGGGCTTAGAACTGCTCAGCACTTCTCAGACTTCTACAACTAGCTATTTTAATGTGCAAACTAATGAAACAGATGAAAACTGAAAATTATACAATATTTAAAGGCAATGAGTAATTATAGTGAATCTAAAGACATAACTTGACATCTAGAGGCAGTAGCCAGATTTTCATCCCACTACATCTGCAGATAATTAAAGGTGCTTTATAAGTTTGGTTGTACTTGAGTTTCAGGAAATATTCAATTTCTGCGGTGATTTCCTGAAATGCTAATAATAGCTCTGCTAAAAGAAGCCATCTAGTTTGAACATGAACAGAGTACTTCATATTCTTGTTGGGGAAAAAAAAATCCSTATACCCTTTTTAAGAGACTTTTTATTTGGAATTTTAAAAAAAGTGTCCATTAAATTCTGTTGGTGCATTCTGATCAAATGAATACGCTTGTCTCTTATGGACTTCAATGAGAGTTACATCAGAAGGGAGAGTTTGGTCCTAAGTATCATATCTGGCTGTATCCGTCACAAAGCAGTAGGACACCTGCTGCAGCCTCTGTGACACATTTTCCTTCTGCTGCTTTACAGCAACACATCAATCAGAACATGAGAAAATGCATTTTTCAGAAAATTGCCATTATCTTTTTTTAAGCATAGTAATTTCTCCCATCAGGATTTACTGTGGGCAAGAAAGGTTTTGGAYAGTGCTGGTTAAACTTGAAAAGCTTTGGATTTCTTTTTTTTCCTGTGCATCTGAAGATCCAGATGCTGCTTCTAAAAAGCTTTTTCCAACCCAATGGGCTGGAAAACCGTGTGAAAGTTCCAGTCTTTCTTGGTCTTATCTTGAAATACAGAAGCTATCACAACAACCTCGCTCTCCTGATATTTTCTTCTTTCTGTTGCTGGCTCTAAATGAAACCAAGACATGGTGTGTCAGATGGCAAACAAAAAAATGCGATGGATTTTCTTTTCCAGAACTTTCTGGCATGTTTGGTTGGTCTAAGAGTTGGAGATGCCAGCTAATGATTAATTTTCCTAGGAGGGTTTAGCTSTCTTAAATTTTGAATTCCAAGTCTTGGTTTCACTGAGTACCTAGACCCACATTAGGATCTTGTAATAGTCACTGAATGTGCCAGGCCACCTTGCCAAAGAAGCACTAACTGAAAACAAGCTAGCCCGCAAATACCTTTCTCTGTGGCACCCCATCCTGAAATGAAGCAGTCAGTCCCAACAGGAAAGAGGAAGTTAGGCAAACATGCTGTTTTCACATACTTTGTTTCCACAGCACAGTGGCCATCAACTGGCTTCAATTTAAGCAATGCTGGATACAASATAAACAACAAAAATATTTATAATTAATTTTAGTCCTTATCATTCTGTAACACAACCCTGTGAAGGCTACAAATATCTGATATGTTATTTGCACTACCTGTTGGGCCCTGTCTCTAYTTTTTGCTCTTCCCACACCATGACTTCTGCCTGGCCATCATGATTCCCATCACCAAAGATCCAAGGGATATAAGCCACAATTTGGCCTAATTATTTCCGGAATATATTTTCAGATGGAAATCTTACACTGACTTCAGCTGGAGAGAAGTACTTCAAACAACTGAGGTCAGTTCATTGAATATTCATGAGCTACATGAATATTCAATAGAAGGGATTTACCAATATCGTTGTATTGGACACCATCTTTGTCTTTGTATTTGTGATGTACAATGATCTTCTCCACATCAAATATTTGCTCTTGAGGCTCTCTCTTCTTGAGGTCTTGCTTTCCAAGGGCCACTTGGAGATATTCTGCTGAATCTCTGCAGAAAGAGTAAAGCAAATTACATGCAGACATTGCCTAGCAGGGTGGTGATAACCTACTGTTTTAGCATGTGGAAGTCAAGATATCTGCTTCCTGTTGCTGTAGAGCATGGGCAGAAGATTTCAAGAGGTTGTTATAAGRGAGCTCAGTCAGGAAAACTGTGATGTTGGCCTATATATGTGCTCTTAACTTGTTGCAATCATGATAGGTACTGAGTTTGAAACTGCATGAACGTGCTTTTCTTTGCATTTAGAGCAGAGCAGAATTGTACACACAGTCTATTACTGTGGCTGTGACCGTGTAACTCATGGAGAAGTGGGATTATAATCACTTGCACTTGTCTCGTCATACCTATAGGCCTTCTTCCATACCTTGCAAAATGTTATTACATTACTCTTCTTTCCCTCTAATATAAAGCTGTTTTATTCTTTTAGCWCACTTTAGGTGATTAGGAAAGTAAGTTTAATTTGTTGTTCTAGTACGTACAACTTAAATATACGTACAGTTTCATATATATACTTCATGTGTATATTCATTTTTTTTCACATCTATGTTTTCCTTTTAATTTGACTCCCAGCAATGATTTGAACTGTAAATTTCAAGGCATCTTTAACAGATGCTCTCTCTTTTTTTTTTTTTGTTTAGCTACCTAGACATAGGATTTGCACCTACTCAATGCAATGTCCAGCAGTAAGAACCCAGCAAGGTTTAATTAGCACTCCACCACATAAATGCCTGCTCCTCGTTGAAGTCTTTTCCTGCAAAGATACCATCCACGGATGTTTGCCAGCTTTAGTCTTGGCTCCACCATAGATCCTCTTGAGTGGCCTTTGATTTTCTGGTTGTCCACATGTTTTGAATATATCATCTGACTCAGGTGGGACGCTTAGGCTCTCTCTTGTCCYTGGGATCTCTTCAGCTACATTGGGAGAGACAGAAGATGTGTAATGCGAAGATTGTATTAGACTGGGAAACTGTGACCAGGAGAGTTAAGTTACAGGGAGCGACTCCCAGTCTCTGGGACAATTGGCTGCATTGCAATTCTGTGTCCATGGCTGGCACCTGTAGAAGAAGGCATTTGTTTCTGGGGAACTGGGGGTATGATGGGGAGGATAAGGAGGGATATTTTGGGAAATGAGAAAGTAGAGTTAATAAAAAAGAAAAGATTCTATCCATCTGGCAAAACCTATACCATGTTTTAGACATAAACTCTGTCTCTAATAATTATTGTGTTAGCACCCTATTGCCTAGGTAAAATAGTCCAAATGGAAATACTGTTGAATTCTTTGATATCTGAATGAATATAGAAAAGGGTCTTCACGTGGAAGATCTGTTGGGAATCCTCCAAAAGTGTATTATCCCTCTTCCATCTGCTGACCTAGACTAAGCCAATAACCTTACAATAAGCAGACCCAGATATAGAAACAAAAACGTCTTTAAAGACTCTTGAAAGATCTAGGCTTGGACAGATCTGTCGCTGGCCAGAAACAATTCAGTATAAAGTATGTGAGCTGACTCACTCCTACTTCTTGTAGCTTCCCAATATGCTTTTGGTATTTAGCTTCTCACTGGTGGTAAATCCCAAAGCCTCGGGGTAAGTCCTGCAAGTTTCACCTCTAACATTGGTTTACTATACTGTGGGCATGATTTTGCCTTGTTGTATGGGGTGCACACAGTGAGCAACTTCAACAGTTTCCCTGCTGGATGTTTATGGCGCAGTACATCTAAAGGGACGTTAGAATAGCTGGAAACTTGAAGCTGAATTTGACTGCTTTAAACTTGAATATTCCAAGTACTCTAGGAATCATCTATGCCAGGGCAGAACTTACAGAAATGCTATTTAAAACCAGATAATAAAGGTGCCACAATTTTGTGGCGGTGACTTGTAATGTGTCCGGTGTCTCCAGCTCAAGGCGCTTGCCAGTCTGGAGCACCTCCACACTGCCAAGCAGTTTATTTATAACTTTCCACTCTACCTGTTCCTGAGCAGGGTGAAATGTCACAGAAGTCCCATTCCACCTTGTTATTTTTTTTGATGTAGCACCATGGTTTTTCATCACCATCAGGATTCCTGAAGAAAACAGTTGACAGCATCAGCTAACCAGACTCGGAAAAATCTCCGTGAAACTGGCTTACAGATCTGAAGATGTTTAGCAGAGTAGCCTCATGCTCCAACACGAGACCAAAGCTTTCAGAGATATTCTTTCATAAATTTTGAGAAAGACAATGCCTGTGATGGGGGAGGGAGGAAGAGAGGGTCTCTGTCATTGTCCCCACATTCATCTTAACCTTGAGAAAAACTAGGGAATTCAGGGAAATATGGGCAGCCTCTGGAAGTCTCAAATCAGTACAGTCACTTAGGAAATGCTGCTATAATACTTTCCTGTCTAAAACAAACGAGGGTATCAGAAGATGTGAGACCTTAATACCACCTAAGGACTTCCCTATTGTCATATCCATGGGAGCAGTTTGTACTCACTGCTTTCCTCATTAGAGACCTCTACAGTTGCTTTTTCAAAATATTACCTGCAGAAGTTATGTTCACCAATGCCATAAGAGTCAGCATCCTTCATAAATGAGTTAATAGGATAGTCCAAGAGAACATGGGAATTCCAGTGCAGGCATGTCTTCCCATTCACTGCTTGGTTCATTCTTCCTCTATACTTGGAGGAATCCTCTTCATAGCAGTCATCTGGTCCTGTAAGAAGAAAAATCTGATAYGAAAATGTCTCTTCTGTTGTTCCTTCCCTGAAGCAGTTCCTCTTCCTTTCCCTTCTTGCTCTACTGTTCAATTCATGGAGGAGCAGAAGAGTTATAGGACCCAACAGTTCACATAATGATATCCTTTATGTTTGGTAGGACAGACATGTGAATCATGTTCCAGTCCAGCCTGAAGAAAAGACTGACTTCAAATGCCTGAAGCTTCTTTCTATTGTAAAGACCTAATGGCTAAGTGGTGTCTTTTAAAACTAGGATAACTTCCCCAGTGGCCTGTCCAAGAAATGGTATTAGCAAGATTAGCCAGAACTCGGTTCAGAACTGCTATCATAACAAGGGAATAGATGTGCCAATAGGAAGGTTATGGGTTGTGGACCTTACATATAGGCAGATGGAGGAAAGATCATCTGCAATGAGGTGCACTCATCTGACATGGAGTTTGTCTGAAGTGCAATAAACTTTTAAAAGAGAATGAAACAAGTTCTGCTCCTTGGAAGTGTGTGTGGGATGTGGTGCCTGTGGTGTGGTACTGCAGAGGCATAAGACACTCCACACGCGCCAAGGTAATCCCATGGCCTGTCACCCATTCACGTACGAGCAGTTGTCCCCTTGACCCTGGGCAGTCAGAAACAACTCAGAATGATTCTTAACTACATTGGCTTTCTGGTGTTTAAGGAAACCCCGACATTCCTACTCATGGGTCACATAGGACCTCTGGAAATGTGTGCTCATTCATTCTTTTCTAGTGGGAGCTAGGTGGAGCACAAGTCAGAAAACATCAATACAGGATCTATTTTGAACCCCTTTGCCAATGCTGGCTGCAGAAGTCAGCCTCCGAAACTCTCCCTGAGGAAGCCAGTGCCGCAGGYGCACAGTTAGGTTCTGTGTGCAGTGAGGGTGTCAATCAATCTGACTGCATGGAGAAGCCAACCTTTGGCTAACTAGAGGTTTAGCCCCCAGCCTTTTCCTCTGGAGTAGTGACATACCAATTTCACAGATTCTCCCTCTAAACAGTTCGGGACACTTGCAGGTGAATTTTGATCTGATTCTGTGCCGTATACAGATGCCTCCATTTTTACATGGATTTGGCCTGCACGGTGAAGATGCTGTCAACATGGAAAACACAGAATAGGTTTGTTACTTTGCTTAAAGCTACGCAACCACTCACACATCTGATGGAAATTAGCGAAAACTCCCATTTAGGCTGTAAGCTTTAACCCTGTCTAACATGCTCTATGTGACCCTGCTGAGCAGGGAGGTTGGACTAGATGACCTCCAGAGGTCCCTTCCAACCTTACTGATTCTATGATTCTTAGGAACTCTGTAAAATGCTTATCACCAGAGGTTTCACTAGTGACTGAACCACCACGTCGTAAATCAAACATAAATGTTTGGGCTAGGATGCTGATCCTCAGGGCAGGAAGCTGTAGCAGACTGAGGCTTAACAACTAGGGCAGAGATGACTCTCTAAACAAACCCTCTGCTGTCACACATGCTCTCCCTCCACCGAATGGCTGTATGGTGACCTCTCAACCATAATGCAATACAGTCCCCACCACAATTCACACAGTGCCCAGCTAAACAGGAACCCTTTCTGCTGGGGTTATGCTCACCTCGGTGACAGTCTGGTAATTTGTATGGATGGCTACAGCTGCACTGGAAATAAGGTGGGGTTAATGTAATAAGGCAATCTCCTCTGATGCACCTCTTCTCCAGACACATGTCTCTCACTATGATGAGGCCAGATAAAACAGAAAAACAAGATACTTTATCAGCATTTGTATGTGCATGAGGGCTGTGCCCTGCAGGGTCAGGGAAAGACATGCTTCCTCCTGGCTTGCCAAGGGAGTTCTCATTTGGCCCTCTCACTAGACTATGTAGCAGTGTAGATACGGGATTTTGCTTCTTTTTCCCAATATCTACAGCAAAAGGGCTGCAAGACCAATAGGAAACTCACCACTGCCTACACCAGGGAAGACTGAGAATAGAGATGTGCTTTCTGAAC
The DNA here is from genome assembly GCF_003343005.1 of Rhea americana. Lineage (NCBI taxonomy): Eukaryota > Metazoa > Chordata > Aves > Rheiformes > Rheidae > Rhea > Rhea americana. The sequence continues at coordinate 1,837,747 of NW_028186723.1, read as the reverse complement.
ACCTACAGTATATTTTACTGGATACTGTTTTAAAAAGACTCTGGTCTAGACTATAAGCTGGCTGCAAGATCCATTAATATGGCTACACTGGGCTGTCATAAAAAATGGTTTTCTAAAGCGTTGTGTTTGTTTCCATTGATAGAGCTAAAATAGTAACATTAGTTATGAAGATAATAAGGAATATAAGTTAGGAAAAAGAGCAGCTACCTCTCTCACACGTAGGTCCCGTATACGGCATGGGGCAGTTGCATCGGAAATTGCTTCCTTTTTTTTCACACTGGCCATTGTTCTTGCAGGGATTGGAGGAGCAGGGGTCTGCTAAGGTAATGACAGCAGGTTTTTTAGTTTTACTTTCAGCTTCTCCATCTCTCTCATTTGTTTTCTCTTCTCATGTTTTTTGACTAACAGGTGCCATCAGAGTGTTGTGCAAAAGGAGCAGCTAYGGAGCTTAGTGCAAGCTGTTCCAGCTCATGTTTTCAGATCTGAAGTTCCCTCCCCAGCTCCCTTCCCAAAGCTGTGACTGAGTCTTAACTGGGTAAACCCATTCCTTCTCTCTGGGGAAGATCTGCCTCTCTAACAGTTGCAGAAATAGATGCATTAAGAACCAGAGCTGCTTCAAGCATCTGTCTTCATATACTTAGTGTGGAGGTATCTGGATTTGACTTACTAAAAAAACTGCCCTGGAAAAGCCACCTATCATTATACTCTAAAATACTCCCAGCTGGCTCCAGTGGAGTTGGCACCTACTGAGAGTCACTTAGATGCTATTCCTATGCTAAACCTCTCCACTCTACTCAAAGCTGCCAGGAGCAACTGGTGTTGGGGGCAAGCAAAGCCAGCTACATACCACCTTTGTTTTCTTTATGCAAGAGGATAACCCTAGGAGATGTTATGACCAACTTCCTCTCTCTTATTTTGTGTTCCCAGAGCAATTTTGAGGATCCTTTCCTGCTTCCTGCCTGTATGACAAAATACAAAAAGAAAAGAAAAGAACCCTGCAACTGAGAGAGAGAGAAACCTGCTCTACATTTGGGTTCCCAGTATAAAAAGAACATATACCCATGAAAACAGCAATTACATCTTACAGTATCTATAGACAAATAAGCCTGTGTTTTTTGTAGTAGCAATCAGAAATGTTCTGCATGATCAGAATCCATCCTGTGAAACCCAAAGATAAAACACAGACTCCTTACAAAAGAAATACAAAGGAGAACACTGCAAACAATCCTCCTAACTCATCCCTTTGATGCAGGCATTTCGAGAGCTTGCTGGCAGACGAGGCCTGCCACATTCACACTGAAAATGCAGTGTCGGGATTTTACCCCTTCCTTGCCTCCCTGCCCACCCCTGAGAAGTGCACAGTTACTAATACCTTTTCTAGCACTACTGTGGCCATACATTTCCTCAAACCAGTCAGGATCGTCGGTGTATTGGCTTTGGAGGAGGGGTTCCTCTTCTAACTGAGTGTACTCATCATAGTACACATAGTCATCAGTCTGGTCTGCAGGGAGAAGTGAGAAGAGGTTGGAAGTACAGAAGAATTAAAATGCTGTTAAAAAGAGAGAAGGTATTAAAAATTAATTCTTTGGAAGGGTCAGCCTTTTTCTCCTTGAGCTCATTTGGAACTTCATGGCAACAGTGGGTCTAGAACTTGCATCACCTTGGGTAAACAAGGCATAACTTAGCTCTTCCTTGCTGGTACCATGAAGCCTGCAGTTCACAGCTCATCTAGCAAGAGTTTGCCCYGTACAAAGCAAGGCAGCCTCTGCAAACCGGTCATCTCAGCCAAGGGGCACTGGAGTGCACTGGGATCATTGCTGCTCTGCTCAGCTGGGTTCCTTGATGGGAGCCAGGATGCCCCGGAGAGGATGTGGCTTTTTACCTTTCGGTGGCTGAGAGTCCTGTGGACGTGGATACTCCTCACTGTTGCGTGCCACAGAGCACACAAGCTCGGCACTAAGTGTGAGAACCAGGAGAAGACCCTAATGCTTGTTACCAGCACAGGTTGTGATAAGAAAAGGAGATTTAGATTCCTACAAGAATAACAGGTTTTCTTTGTCTCACTGCTTTGATTACCAGGATCATCGCCGTTGCAGCGCAAGGCAAGATCGTCAAAGGTATGTAGCTGCCTACCACTTCTTSGGACACAGAACTTCATTTTGGTAGCGATCCCTGGGGAGTGAGGGCCCTAAACAGTTAGGCATCTACATCCCAACATGGCTCTGAGTCCACGAACCCCTTTCCTAGGAGCTAGGCCCCCGCTGTGCCGGGCACTGCACGGACACGCGATGAAAAGAGAGCCCTTACTTCAGCACAGTCTGCAGCCTCCCACCAGCTTTGCAGCCTGCTCAGCGGCTCCTCGGCCGCGCTCCCGGGAGCGGCCCCGCTGCGCCGGCAGCGTCCCCCCGGGAGCCGAGCGCCGGCGGACCGGCAGCGTTGCCGGCGGATGCTTGGGGGGAGGCTGATTGAAGTGGGCTGGCTGCTCYTTCCACAGGTATGTCTGCTGCCAGTTGAAGCTGCACGGGTGTTTCAAAGACACGCTATGGTAATGAGCAAACTAAACTACGTACAGAGACGTTTTAAAAAGCTCTCCCCTAGGGCCGGACCGATGGCCCTATGGATAATGCTCTGCCTTGAACTGATTATCGACTACATTATCTTAGTTTTCTCTCCTCATTCATTCGCTTGCAGCCTTTATCTTTATTCTTTCTTTGCTTCTGAAAAAAAGAAATTCCACTTTGGTACAATGAGTGTTTTATATTTCATATTAAAATAGAACGGTCTTTTTTTTCTTCTTTCTTTTTCTACATGCCAACTCTCCTTTCTCTCAAAAAAAAAAAAAAAAAAAAAGGAAAGTTTCACCTCATTTATTGCTATGTCAAGTCAAGACTCCTTTTCCTCAGCTCATTATTTCCACAGGAGCTGAGTCTCGACAGTGTGCAAGTGCTGCAGAAGTGTGTGCCTTGCTGAGGAACAGAAGGATCTCACTGGAAGATAAGGACATTGTCTATAGTGAACAAAATTAAATTTAATGTGATGTAGTTAAGAAAAGAAAACAAAAAGAGGGTTTTGCCTGAAATGCAGCCCACAAGCTCACTTTGTGTGAAGGAAGATTTTGCAAGCTGACTTGAGTTYGGGGGACTACGTTGAAGGAGTTTGATTTTGTTTCCCCTGTTTATTTTCAAAATCTTAGTGGGGAACGTTAGCTTTTATTTCACAGATGCTTTAAAGAACTGTTCCGAGAGACCGGGTAGTGTTTTTTTTTTTTTTTTTTAAATAAAGTCTATACCTGTTAAAAGTTATGAAGGATGAATGGGGGACTTAGAGCTGCCAAAGGCACACTGCAAACATGCCCAGCACGCTGTACAGAGGCTAGCGGGGACTCTGTTGAGCTGACAGGGGAAGAGTAAGTGCTCTGAATGARCACAAACACTGAGCTCGTGTAGCTGTATCTTCCGTGATTTTTCAACCAGCCAGCRTAAGCGTAGTGTTAAGAAATGACAGTGACATTTCATTTTAATTGTTATGTTAGCATCATTTCTTAGCAATGCACTAGCCTTGTWTTAGTGACACCAATTAAATTACTTGCTGACCCACCGCAAACTATTTTAGGGGCATCTCTGAGGTAAAAGCTGGTTGCCTGGTAATGCCTGCAGGCAGAGGGCTTTGGTGCTGATTCCATTTTGCAACAGTTCTTTGAGGAGGAAGAGCACTAACCCCACTTTGTGCTGAAGGAGCACAYGACCCCCAGACAGGCAGGTTTGGGGAAAGGCTAGTGCACACCTGAGCTAGGTATGCAGGGCTCTGCCAGCTGCTGCAGCTGAGTGGAGATGGCCTTCCTCTCGGAGAGCACCAAGAGCGGTCCACATCTGTGGCCTGGATGGGACTGAACCCCACACTCCAGCCCCACAGCATCCCACCGTTACCTGTAGGCAAAGCTCTATGACCAGGATGCAGCATTAAGGGCTTACTTGAAGAGGGCTCAGAAAACATCAACAAACATTTCTGGGTACCCTGACCCCAAAGTGAATACTGGGACTCAGCAAAGCTGAGCCTAATTGGGAAACCCTGCCCAAGCTGACATAAAATTGCAGCAAATCAGAGAARTCACCAGTCCCTATTGTATCCATTGCTGCCCTCCTTTTGGTTTATGAAAAGGAAAGAGTGATTACAAGCTATGCRGGTGATAGTTCCCATCTTCCAGGTACTCAGTGTCCTCCCCAGCAGCATGAAGCAATAAAAAAAACCAAAAACCAGAAAGCCCTGACTTGCATATATGACATCAAACTCAAATGTTTCTTCCTATTTATCACTGCTTCAAGACTAARTAACTATTTGGCTTCCACATCTCTTATTTAGGAAGTATTCCCATTCCATTTTTTTAATTATTCATAACAAGCCATAGGTTTAGTAAAGCAAAAACAACATTTTTTTATCTGAGCACATAATTAATGCACAAAATCTGATACAGTAGTGAGTTAAACGTATTACTATATCAGAGTGTTCATTCTTTGTAAGTGCTGGAAAACCTTAACATGCTTAAAAAAGCAGTGATCTGACATTTGTCACTGAAATGTGACTATTACATGAAATTAAATTAGACATCCTGCATGCAAATTTTCAAAGAATAACTTTCCTCTGTGTAGTACAAAAAAATCCCCCCATAATTGATAGGCAGGGATTGACTTTTAAAGCTTCAAATCAGCTTTGAGGTTTGGGTGATCTTTTAAACTGCTTGAGCTTTCATCTGAAGGTTTTCACATTGCCAAGAGCTGTCAATCAAGTAATGGATTTCTGATCAATATCCTCTTGTTCATTAACTTACAGAGACTCTCTCTTACGGAGAGAATAGATAGCTCAACACTGGCAGTCACACTGTTTTCAAAAACTTCATTGGATCAAGTCATGACTAATGTTTCAAATGAGAATATGATGCATTCGGATGCCATCTGAGCGACCTGAATTGCAAGGTAACTTTGTTGAACTGCAGTTGTCAAGATGAGTGATGGGCAAAGTTAAAGCTTATTGCAAACACACATCAAAGTGGCCATGAAGCACTCAGCATTTATTCAAGTTCCAGAACTTCTGGGGACTGACTGGCACCTGGTCTAATTTCAGTAGGATTTTTCTCACAATCTTTCTAAATACTTTTTCTCTGATAATAATATAAAGCTATTCCATGAGGCTGAAATCCTGACCATATTTTAAATGATGGTAGAGTAGATCTCCCACTTACTTCTGCAGAGACTTAGACATCATGGTATTTTGGCCCTCTCACATGGGCCTTGCCTGGGGRTGCCTGCAGCTTTGAAGAAGAATTGCAAAAGAAATAAGAACAGCTAACAACAAAGCTGGCAATCCTTCAAATATAGTTTTGTGGCTGTTACTTTACTGCAGTTTTGTAGCATCCTTCCCTTGGGACAACAGTGTGTCATGCAAAGGCAGCCAAAGAAAACTAAAGGAGGAAGCAGTGAGGGACTCACAGGAGAGGGGGAAGTGGGACAGTGCAGGGATACAAGGAAAAAGCCAAGAGAATATGTAAACAAGGACAAGGGAGAAAGCTTGCACGCGGGCCAGGACTGGAGCTAGGAGGAATGTGGATAGAACGGGGGACCATAAAGGAYGCAGAAGGATGGGATTAACTTGCTGTGAAAGGCCTTGAACCTGAAGGGGAGCTCCATTGCTGAGAGGCAGGTCAGCTGGTTTGCACAAGGCTCGCAGTAAGGTAAATCCAGCCAAAAGGATAACAGCCTGAAGCCAAGTGCATGACTGCGTGACAAAATATTTGCACAAACTAAATACTGAGCTCAAACACAGGAATGATTCTGAAATTTGTTTTCCATACACATCTTATTAGAAGAATAACATTGATTTGGGGAAAGAAGTAGTACTGTATGAGTTTCAAGGCAGCTGGATTTGCAGGTTTCACCTGGAAGCCAGAAAGCTAATTTAATGAATGGAAATATGGTTAAATAATGAGTGGTTAGTGAAAGCCACATTGTTTTTGCAAGAAAAGAGGTAAAATTAATTTAATACTTTACTAATTATAAGCTCAGATCTAAGAGCCACTGAAATCAAGAAAAGAAAGAGTAGATCTTACCCACAAAAATACTGAACTCATCAATAAAACCTTAATTCACCACATAGACCAGGTAGGCTGCTTAAGGATATACAAATTCTCACACTGTATCTACATATCCTCACRTGACTTCCATCACAATTTTACCCCCAAAATCACTCCTTTAGCTGCTATCAACATACAATTCATAGCCATCAGTGATTTTTATCTGCATGAACTRGTAAATACTTTTTGAATCTGCTTGCATTTTGGACATCCACAAAGCCTTGCAGCAATAAGTTCTCTAGTTAGTTGTTTGCTGCAAGGAAAAAAAAAAAAAAATCAACCTGCATGTATTTGACCTGCAGCTTTCAGGTCYATCTTACACAACTAGACTCTTTCCTCATCCTCTTCAGCCTGAGGTTTGCAGGCTGGTACGATGACTTCTCTTCAACTTTGATCTACTCTGTTAGACCCTGCTCATCTGTGGATCCCTCAATCTGTATTGAGCAGATCTCTGGGGCCACAGAGTGGCAGAGAGGTCCTGGCTTTGATCTGTGAGAGGCAGGAGCAGTCCAGGGCTACCCTAGGATCAGCTGCGAATCAGCACCATGGCATGTCCCCTTGTCTGTGCTTCAGTGTGCCATACATGCTCCTGGCTGTAACCTGATGCAGAGTTGTCTCCTGCACCAAAGCAGAGCACACAGAAAGGTCTGACTCCATGCAGAGAGAGGAAGAAAGTGAATCTGAAGGTGTACCTGAGGCATGTACCTGAGGTGTACATTTAGGCAAGGTTTACTTGCCTAAATTCAAACRGACTTCGTTGGATCACATGCCTTATTTTAAGCTCAGCAAAGCTGTGCATGAGGTTATTAAAACTCAGTGCCAGGTGCTGGCTAAGGGTCTTGAWGAACCAGGTTGTCAGCCACTGCACTTCATATGCATTTATGGAAGAAAAAAAAAAGCACTTACCATTCAGAAGGTCAGCCAGGAAGAAGAAACTGCAAGACTGCATGGGATAAAGAAGGGTAGAGAGTCAGTTTCTGAAAACAAAAGACAACAGGAGCTGGGTTTACAACACAGTTGGTGGCAGGTTTCTTTTCACCCCAGTGCTGGACATCCAAGATAACTCTTTACCTCTTTCAGAGCTGAACAAAAAGGCATGAATTTTAAGTGCTCTTTCAGAAGATTATCAAAATATCTAAAAAGCTAATGGCTCTGAGCACCCAGACCTAGTCGCAGGGCATAAGTGCTTTCCAGAAGCATGTCCTGAATGAGTTAARTTTTCTCTTTACTTAATAAGTGACCATGCATTGGCTTTTTAATCTCACCTCATGTCTCTGAAATACTGACACAGGCCGTGCTCCAGCCTGCTGCAAAAGCAAGTGGCTGTGATGTGCTCCAGCATGGCAGAGCAGAGGTCAGTGAGTGCTGGCATAGCCCAAGAGCCCAAGCGTGGCTAGGCTGGTGAGATTTGGACCTCTGAGCTGGAAGGCTGTCACCAATGCATGGATGGAGGAGAACATTTCTGGTACTTCCTGTGAGGAAATGCCATGTGTTCAACTTCCAAAGTGGGGCTCTAGCCTTTCCTGTTTGGCTCATGGTCAAGGGCAAACAACAGAAAAGAACACACGAAGAAGGAAAACAGCCCTCAGCCTTTCAAGAGTATGAGTGAGGCTTTTCTGAGAGGAAATGTACTGACTYCATATCAGGACTCATTCTCCACGTGAAAAATTCAGCTTGCATTCCCTCTTGCTCTAAATTGCAGTTGCAGACAGAATTACCTGGCTGTAATGAGACTACACATGCTAACAGCAGATATAAAGAAGTAGATTTGGAGCTGCTATTCTTTACCCTCATACAATTTGTAGGAAGGAAATATAATTCCAAAAAAATATGCATATGTATTTGAGACAGTATATACACATACTCTCAGCTATTATGTCTACCTATGCATCGCTATAGATACAATTAACTGAAAATATATGCATTGTTTAGTTGTGCATTATATAAAAAATGGTATATAGAAGAAATAAGCACTGACTGTGAACAAGAATGAATGAATAAGAAACTAGACAAATAACTCAGAATCCACACTTATGCATATTACCTGGAACATATGAACAAGTTTGCTTCAGGCATATTTGCATCCTACTTATGTTTGCGACAGGGAGAACAGACACACCAGCTCTGACCTTCCCACTGATTTCAGTGAGAGTGATATATCCCAACCTGCTTAGCAGAGCCCATTTCCAGGTGCAGCTAAGTGAGCCACACAGATGTATAGCTAAATTTGATGCAGCTGCCAGGACCCACACTCACRCAACTGCCCCTGTTAAGTGACTGCAGAGATAATAGTAAATAAGAAGGCTGTAAAGGCTCTAGTCCTGGTGTATGTGTCTTTGGAGTGCAGGCACAGGCTTCTTCAGATCCTTTAACAGATCCTTGATGCCGAGGAAATTGTATAAGCAGAAGGGTCTAATTGCTCCATTTACAATTAGTGGTAYGGTTCAACCATAAATGCAGACCAGAACAAACTCTCCAAATGGAGAGTATGCCTCCCTTTCAAACGAAYAGATAAAACAGAGGAATAAGGAAGTAGAAACAACAACAGTATGAAGCAAGAAATACTTAATTTCCCTCCTCATCTCTGTATGGTGCCCCTTTGTGCTATTTGCTTAATGGGAYTGGAAAGCGTTTTGGGGCAGAAGCTTTTGTTTTCAGTGAATTTTCTAAGCCTTCCCTATACTTACGGCAGCTGTTAGCTCCACACGGGAATTGCAGAGGGTTTCAGCTCAGACTGACAAGCGTGAGGTGAGCGCATCATGCCCTCCTGTGCCTCAGTTTCCCCCAGCKGTAGGAGGTGAGGGTTTCACATTATGCTAGGAGGATGACTTATAAAACAAGAAACAAAAGAAAGGAGAGAGACCTAGCACTTTGCTGTACTATTTTCTTTCCTAGCATCCTAGGCTTACTACTCATCTAGCCTGTGCTTCCAAGCACCCCTCCATGAGCAGAGCTGCCTGTAAGAGGGCAGATACCCTAAACTTCCTGTTGCAATAATCTGACCCCCTAGAAAATGTAGCAGTTTCCAGTAACACCTTTCAGAGCAAGCAGTGGCTTAGCCTCCAGGGCAGCTGAGTCCCAAACACAACGGGTTGCCAGAGGACTTCTATCCACCGCTACAAAACGGATGTTACTATGAACAAATGCAGCTACAGCACCCTGTACCTTGCACAGCGAGCGCTATGCTCCAGGTCCAAGAATTAAACCTACGCTTTATTTTAAAGTTCCAGTCTCCTGTCTTGTTCTAGGGCTTCTCCCCCTTCACATACCTGGCGCAAGCTGCAGATGGCTCAACCACACTGCACTGGCAGAGCTGTGTGTGTGTGGGGGGAACCCCAGGCAGAACTGGCCTCGTGCCCTGGGGATTTTTCTGCTCCCTTGTGAGGTCCACCTGGCCGCTTGGAGACTGCCCTGGTTCAGAAGTATTTTGGCTTCTGCTATTTGGGCAATTTTTGGCTGTTTAGGTCCTTGCACCAAGTTCTCGGCAGGGCTCTGCTGCACAGGGCAGGGGGAAACGTTGCCTCCTGCGGGCTACCCCTTACCCTCCCGTCCGTGCGGGATGCGGGACGTGGGCGCAAGCCGCGCGTGGGCCGCCCAGGCGGGCGCCTCGCCGCCGCCGTGCCGTATTCCTCGCGGCCAGCAGAGGAGGATCTTGTCCTTCCGACGAGGTGCGATACTGAGTCCAGCCAGGAGCAGGATTCAAACAAAAGCAGGGGGGAGGGAGAGAAATTAGACTACGGGGCTTGTTTCAGCAGGCTCCTTTCTGCAGCTCGACACCGATACTTTTCGTGTTCCCTCAAGAGGGAATAAAATCGCTAGATCCTGTTCGTAGCAGGTCCCTGGAGAGTGGGGATGAAGCTGGAAGAATTCACGGAGAGCAATTTTAAATTTTATTACTTTATGCTCATAAAAAAGAAACCCTGCAAAAAAAGTSCAGGAGAAACATTTTATACGGGTAAAGGTGCATTGCTAAGTGTGGAGTCAGGCTGCTAGAAAAATGGAGTAAAGGAGGCTGAAATTCAAAATATCCTAATTTCACCCGACCCCTGTTGCCGTCATTGTCGTATAGATCAGCACTTCACTAAAGCTCCATTTCTCCAAAGAACCGTCAAAACTTCACTAATTAGGCTTTGTATAAAGGTTAAACGCTGCAGATATATGATACTCTCTATTTTTCCATTTCAAGTCCTCAAAAAAGAAAGACTAATGAAATACGATAGTTTTCAAACAGCGATGCCAGAACCATGAGTTTTCTTGGTCTCAGGACAGAATTCTACAGCTCTTTCTCAGATGAAAATGTCCAGTTAATCTCTAGTAATTCTTTCTGAATAAAGCCAGGAAGATTTGACCCTAGATTCAACAGAAATTACTTGCAGCTGCCAAGGGCATTCTGCAGCTGTGTTTCAGGTATCTTTGCTACCCCATATTACAATCAAAATGAATAATTAAACTATAAAAGCAGGTGGAGAAACAGGCAGCACAAAGGGGACAATCCATGGCTTGACTGTGAATTTACATGTGCGCAAAACAGAAGTTATTCCACAGAAAAGAGTGTAGTTGCTCAAGATGGCAAGATGACAGACTAGCAGAAGGAGGCATGGGATGAAAGATATCTTCCCTGTACCCACGTACACGCAGCTTCACACATACTTTACAAGAAAGCACTACAGGAGTACAAAAATAAACCATCTAAGTGTGAATTTGCCTATTTGCTTAATTGCACTAGATCGTGCAAATTCTCCTACAGTTTGCCATGCAGTGTCCTCTACAGCAGCAAAAGAAGTTTTACCCCTTTTATTTGTCCCTCGGTGTAATCATAGCTTTGCAGCTGAGAAGGATATGGAATGGAGATGAACTGTAAGATGAGGATGGGTATTAGAACAACTATCCACAACTCGCACAAGGTATGAAGGAACCAGGAGGGCAGACAAAACTACTGCTTTTTCGTAGTGAATCCCKTGATGCTGCTGACAGCTCTCAGTGGGAACCTTTGTCTGGGCTTCTCGTGAAAGGAGGAGGGAATYGACAGTTGTGATGCTCTTACAATTGTCCAGATTTTCGCCTGCAACCATCTTGGATAGTGGCAGTCTTTGAACTTCAAGGGAAAGTGGCTTTTCCAGCAATGACATTGTATTTCTCAGCCAGGGCCATATATGCAGTACGATGAAAGCAGGGCATATTGTCATCTGGAGTGCACATGCAACACGTCATACTTTTAGCCTGGGAAACCATTCCCTTAAAGGATTCCACCAAAACATCTGAATTCTTTACCTTTGCTAGCAAGACATCTGCCTCTACACTGAATTGTTACATTTGCCTTTGAGTACGTGACATGTTCCTCGTTGATTGGGTTCAGAATACCCACAGCCATTTACATTTAATGTCTTTATTTTGGTGATTATTCATTTGAGAACTTTTCCTATGGAATCGCTGGGACAAAAACYGTGGGGATCCAGGAGAGAAGCAGGGCCCTCAGAAGTACTGCTGAAACCAGCTTGGTTGTCTGCACAGGAGTTACCTGCTCCTGTTTTCCAAGAGATCAAAGTTTGGAAGCTAATCTTTGCACTGTGAGAAATGGCCTGGTAGTGGCTGGCTGTTTGTAAAGTTGCTCACTGATGGATTAGGTGTCTTGGTGCCCTTAGGTGGAAAATGGGCCCAATCTTGGATGCTAGAGTAAGAGGAAGCTGTTTCAATGGGGCTGCACAAACCAGCCCTGTCACACTAACTCAAGTTTACTGCATTATCAAACGCTTTTGCAGCCTGTGCTGAGAACGCAAGTTATACTGTTAGACTTAAAGCTTATGCAAAGTCATTAAGTCCCTTTAGTTACACGGGATATCAACCTGCATGCTTCAGGGCATAAGCTGATTGCCTTCGGGGGTCAGAAAGGAATGCTCCCTCTAGGAGAGAGCAGTGCACAACTAGCTGGGGGCACTGTGAAGGCTTTTGTGCTTTCCTGCTACATCAGGCAAATTTAGGCTGGTGCTKCAGTAAAGTATTATGCCTGGTGGGCCACAAATCAAAACAGGTTTGACAGCATTCACTCCTCTTTGCTGGGATCAGTTCATAATGCAACAGAGCAAAAACCCTTTCTGTGAGTGATGCAGCACTAGAATGAGAAGCTGAAGGAAACACCAAGTTTGCTACAGGAATAAATCTGTTGGTGGATAGAAAAACTATCATGAGAAGATATCAAACTGAGTTGACTGTGAGACTTTTCACCCTAAAACATGGGTGWCCCAGCACCTGAGCCAAGGAAAGATTGATACTGCTGGTATCTGTAACAGTTTCATATCTACTGCAGTCCACCTAGAAGATCGGAATTGATGCTATTGATGCTAAAGAAGGAGCTTTTCTTTGCAATTGTGTGATCTTAATGGGATACCTTAATCCTTATCATTTCACAAGTAAATGCACTTGATTATTTAACTGAACACAGCTACTGAGTTCAAATTGCTCTCTATCACAATTAAGCAGACATCAATTTTTTGAATTTCCAAAATATTAAGTGAAGAGTCATTTCTGCTGCTCGGACTCCTACAACTCTTCCTCCCTGCTGTTAGTGGTGGTTTTGAGTTTAAAGTTTGAATACTGATGTGAGGTAAAAGCTTGATCTGAACATCTGTTGGTTTAAAAATGACTTTCTTTCCTGCAAGCATATCCTGAAGTGCTTCAGAGCTTTGCTGAATGGGAGCTGCAGCCTAGTGTATAAGCAGCTCCATCGCTGGAGCACTGTGGGATCAAACTCCGTCTTGTCTCTTGCTGACTTCTCTAGCCCAGTTCAGCACAATATTTCAGCATATCATTTAAACCTGTGTGTATTCTGGAAAAGTGCTTCACTACAAGCCAACTGCTTTGGTAATGGGGAATACTCGGCTGAACTGTTGTGTTTGAATATAACTGGCTGCAGATGAGCTTGCTGAATTTCTTTTTGGCAAAGTAAGGAACACCTAACAATATGACACTTTATGCCAGAAAATTTTTCTATTACAGTATCTTGCTGAGTGGAAGCATATTGATTTCTCTAAAAAGTTCTTATTCATGCAATGCTGATGTGTAAATCAGTGAGGACCTACTGCAATTAAAAGCCAAAATATGCTGAGAAGGCCTGTCACATCTGAAGACAATCTTTTATACAGTTATAGCATATATGCTTAAAGGAAGGGCCAAATTTTGTTCTCACTTGCATCTGTGATGTAAATTTATGCCCTTTATGGAAATATGCTGTATTTATGCAGGTGTAATCAGTTTTTCTCCAGGTAATAGTGAAAGAAGTGAATGGAAATTTTTGCCTTGAGTCCTGCTCCAAAGCCTGCTGGATCCACAAATGTCTTGGTGCTTTTCTGTTCTGTTCTAACCGACTCAATATGAGTTACTACCTATGTTTGACTTCTGCTATGTTACACCCATAACATTTACTAATCAGAGTGTTACTTGCAAAAACTCCTAAAAGCAGATTCTAATAAAAAGGATGATGAAAAGACTTACAGGAGGGAAGAAAAGATGGAAATGGGAATTTAGGGGGTGTTTTCCACAGTTTCAGCAGTGTGCAATGACTGTTATTGTTTCGTTCAAACTATTTCAGTGTAACTTCTTTGAAACAAATCATTAAGGCAAAAACATCCTCTCATAACATGTTTGTCGTGCAATGGTCACGTCACAGCAACTCATTCCCCTCTTTTTTTCTGGGATTCATGCCAAGTGCTAAGCCAGAAAACCTTGTTATATTAATTATGAAGAAAAAACATGTTTTATTAAAAACTAGCCTGCTGAATATTCTGTCGTGCTGCTTTTCAGTGACAGCAGAGTTGCTTTTGCATTTTAGCAATGTTAATGAATATTCGTGGCGGGAGGAGATATACACTCTGTTTTCCACAGTGATATTTAGAGCAAAGTCGGATTAGGATTGTCAAAGCTAATGAATCAATCTAGTACTTAGAACTAGTTAGGAAAATCTGTGCAAGACTTCATGTCGCTTGAAGACTGCACCTACCTCTCCCTCACTGGGTATGAATTAAAACAGCCAATTCATCCTGAGCTTCTTTATATTAGATTGGGTTCCCGCAACGTCTGTAAAACTGGCATTGAACTGCTCTAGAATTGATCCCCCCAGCAAGCTGTCACATGTATCAGTGGATCAAGTGCGCCSTATCTATTGTTGTCAGGGGATAGGTACTCCTAATGATACACTAATTAATAAAAACCCTATTGTGTTGTGAAAATCACTGTTTTTAAATTCACCAAACACTTCAAAAAGATCCATAACCCATTAAAACCCCTCACTATGTATTCTTCCCAGAGGACTTGATTTAACCATGTCAACATCTACTATTTTGAAAAGAATTCCAGTAAATATAAACTTGCATGCATAGGAGTCTTCATTAAAAAGCAGAGGTTTAAAAGAATCTGAAATTCTTTCATAAGAAAATCTACTTGATCACAATGCTCGGAGGAACAAAAGAAATGTTTTTAAAACTGACTTTTAAGTTTGCTTTGGTTACGAGTCATTCTTTCATTCTTCTTTAAAGTCAAGATGAATAGATTTGGGAAAGTATATTAAGCTCTGACGGAGCAGGGCTCTGGCCTTCTCTAGTTGGGTTGAACTTTTTACTGCTAATCTTCCTTCCATGTTAGTAGCAATGATAATTCAGCCACTCAAAACATATGGTCAGGAGTAAATTTTATCTTCTGCAAAAGAGCTGCCAAAACTGCCAAGTCAGAGCATACCCCTGGCCTGTTTAATCTGATACCTTATGCTTTCAGGAGCAGCAGGCACTGCAAAAACACACAACGCGCCATCTCCACGAAAGCACGCGCTTTGCAACACGCCAGCCTGCCACGGGAGAGCTGCCTCCAGAAACCTCACAGAAAATCGCCTAGCTCCATTCTCCACGAAGACCAGCAGCCGCTGCAGCTGCGTGGCTGGCTGGGGTGGCCTGGGAGCGCCGCCTCGGCCGCTGGCGCCGCGCCGCTGGCCTCCCTGGCCGAGGCGGCGGGACCCGAGGGCACCGCCGGCGGGACCCGAGGGCGGCTTGAATGCTGGGCGCCCCCAGCACACAAGCCGCCATCGCTTGTGCCCTGCGATGCATCGCGGGGCTCCGGCTGGGGCAGGGTTTCAYCTGGGCACGTCGCTGTTCGGAAATGCAGATTCACGGCTGAACCCTCCAGGCGCCGGGCAGGGGTCAGCGGCCAGCAGAGCCGGCCCGCGGCGCAAAAGTAATGCAAAAGYGTACTCACGCACAAATACGCGTTCCCCAGGAACAGGGCCAGCGGCAGGACCCGACGGGACAAAGCACCGTTAACCATTCTGACACTGCTAGATTATCCCTCGAATAAGGTTTTTCTTGTTGCCTATGTTTCTTCAGACAGGCCACAGTCATTTGAAAGCGAGCTAATTCAGTGCAAATAATTAACTGTGCTTCAAATATTGTTTAATGTTCAACAGATTGCCCTGATGAGATAAATGAATCCTGTCCAGATGATCACTGTCTTGACTGTTTGTGAATGTTTCAAAACAGTAAATATCAAAGCTGGAAATAGTATGAATTAATGATGAAACTAAATATTTTTCTTGTATTAGATTTGTTTTCCTTCTATTATTGCCATTTAAAAAAAGTATGAGTCAGACTCATTTCTCCCTTTCACCTGAAAAAAACAAAAGAGATCTGGTTAAAAAAGTAAGATTTTAAAGGCTTGAAAGTGTGCTTTTTATGGCTTTCTGCATTTTAAACTTCAGTGTTCACATTCTTGACCATTTCTCCACCAATGTGAGAACTAAGAATCCTTTTTTCCCTTTTATAAAAACTTAAATTCTCAAGTAACTACCAGTCTGCAGAAGCTGAGGCAAATACAACAGCAGTAGCAGGGGAGGGAACTGCAGTGCTATTGCAAGAGTAAATGACCCTGTATTCTGGTAGCAGTGACAAACTAAGGGGTCAGATCTTGTTTGCGCTACATGTTATGAAAACAGGTGAAAACATAAATCCTTTCTCCCAAAGAGTTTATAGTCAGAGTAGGAAGAAAGAAAAGGGTGACACAAATAAAGCGTTAACCAGACAGCAGCTCAAAGCCACATAGGAATTCCCCAGTAATATGTTTTATCTATGTTTGTAAAGCAGCTAGATAGGATAGTGCTGAACACATTACATGACACCAACAGGAAAAGAATACAGTTGTTGACTCAGGGGATTGGAATAGTGTACTGTAAATAAAAAGAGGAGGGGGTCACATGTTGAAACATGAGGAAGAAGGCACAATGAGACCACAAGGACTCTTTCCTATTCTGAATGGAATTTTCTGGTGAAAAAGAGATGATGTGAGCACTTGATTACAGACTCGGTTAAAAGGGGACCGAACTTTGCATGTCAGGGAACCTTATTTCTGATGATTCCTTGCTTTGGAACCTGCACAGCCCAGAATGGCTTTCTTCCATTACAAAACACACAAAAATTTAGAAATTACATTTATGTCACACATGCATTAATTTAAGCAGGTGCCCACAAGCAAAATGCATCTGAGATTTACTAYGCTGGTGGTCACACACACAAGTTTAAGAGAATTCCAGATTCTTTAACTAGTTAGAAAGCCAGTAAGATAAAAGGAGTTAGATAATGCACGACTTTATGTAATGTGTCCTTGAGTAAGCTGATTTGCACTGAATTTTAATGGAGCCCTGATTCATCAAATCTCAAACAGAATTAAGGTATGGACTGGATCCTAATAACATCATGCTTTATATCCATGAAAGATAAATTAAAGGATGCAAAACTGCTATTGACAAACATTGATTATATGTACTTTGATGGACTTTGAAGTTGTGCCAGATRCGTCTTGTCAGCTTCCAAAGTTTTCTTTTAAATCTCATTGCATAAGGCTTTTACTTTTTAATTATTTTTTCCTCAGCCTCTTTGATCAAGAAAAAATGTAGATCATATTTGTGTGATGCTATTTCCTATGCATTTTATTTAGATATGCCCTTGTGCACAGCTCATGATATGTAAAAAGAAGCTACACGGCATGTAGTCATCTTAACCTGTTATCCTGGATGGAGTTTAATATTTAATTGACCTTTCCAAGCTATTGAGATCTGGCCATGGGCAGAGGGCTAGCACAAAGCCAGTTCATCTCTTTTGGTGCCACATAAACATTCAGAATATGACTTGAGTGATGGTATTTCCAGTGGTTCTTTGCTCAGGGGAAAATATTGCCCACTATCGAAGTCCTACGGATCAATTTAATTCTGTCACTGTGTCCRTGGCAAAGGGGTCCCGACGTCAGATCCTATGAGAAGTCAAACCCACTGGCAACTTTTGCTAACTTGAGAAGTTGGACTACAGTTTAAACAAGTGAAATTCATTCCTCCTCTTTTTCCATGTGTAGAAATATCTTTTTAATAAGGGACTTCAAGAAACATGAAAGCAACCTTGGAGCCATTTCGATTCCAAACAGTTGCAAGTCCCACATATACCGCCTTCCTTTCGTCGTCCATCAGGATACGATCATTCCTTTCAGGGCATGGGAGATGCACAAAGAGTGTTGATGTACACAGTAAATGGCTTTGAAGATGGAAAGATTTAAGGCCGGCTGATCTTTTGGGGAACTGGACTTATTCTCTGCATCTCCAAAACTGTCTCTTGTGATAATGGCATCATGAACAGGCATGAAGCCCTTCTCTGTGACAGTCCAGGTGGCTTCCAACAATAATATGAAGAAAAATTTAGAGAAGAACTATCAAGTCCTATAAAATTGAGAATAAATAGTGGAAATCAGTTTATGTACTGGCATAAAAGTGTGAAGGTCTGGGGGAATTTTTGTATATCATCTTTTGTGCCCTGAACAAGTTATTTACTGTCATTGTTCCTTACCTTCCCATCTGAAAAGTGTGGGTAGTAAAATCTCCTCTATCACTATATGTTGCCTGTTTGGATAATAAACTCTTCTGGCTCAGTACTTTGTCCTGTATTAACCAGGAGCTCCACCCATAAGAGGTGCCTTGCCTTTCCTGTCGTGTCTAGTATAAAAGAAGTAAAAGAATAACCAAAGGATTATCCTCTCAATGATTTATTTGGAATCACTACCAAATAAAATACTCTATAATGATTGGGCAGTTTTGCTGCCAAAATAACCAGCAGAAATACTATTCTGTTAATTTTCTTTTGTCCTAAAATGGGACTTTCCACTGAAAAAAAATCTTTCTCCTTGACATTTTTCTGTCACTACACACAAGCCCTGAATTCCAGTCCTGGAAACATTTGAAAACAGCTGATAATTCTTCACCACTCTCCAACATAAAGAAAAAAAGCATGACTGAAGGATTTTCTGTGCTAGATCTACATATGAGGGTCTATGTTTGTGGATTATTTCAGTGTTAGATACGTTAACTGCAGAGCTGGTTATTAGCAAATCACCGTATTTATGAGTGAAGAGAGAAAATCCCTAAAGTAAAGGAAAAACAAAAGCATCTAGTATTCAGCTTTAATAAAAACAGTGATTCTAGCAATACTTGCCAGCATTAGCTATCTTCATTATGATATTGTGCCCACAGGAGCATAAACCAGTCTCATTGAGGGTCAGGCGATCTTTCCTCAGACCCGACAGCAATGCCATAGAATACAGAAAGATCAATGCTTTGACTTTGGCCTTTTCCACTGCTACCTTTTTGTGGCTTTCTTTAATTAACCTAGTAACTCAAAAGCACTATACATGTTCATGCTTCCCTTTTAAATGTTCCCTCCACTTCCATTAAATACAAGCCTTTTAAAAATTCCAAATAAAATAAAAAAGTAGAAGCCCTATTATTCCTCTTTGTACAGAAGGACCAGATTTGAGTGAGACTATAGGGAATTGAAGTTTAATATAAAATCTGGGAAGGGGAGGAGGCATATTCTCTTTGGGAAACTCATCCTAGTGCAGAAAGCCAGCATGAGGTCTAGACACCACTTAAATCAACATTTAAAGTGTTGCGGYTGCATTTTGTTTCATAATTCTCTCTAGCAGTAAATTCCCAGTGAAGGTTTCAATTCTTGGGCTCAGATCAAAAACATAATAAAAATTTAAAGACAAACAAACAAACAAAAAAGTGCAGACAGTAGAAAGCTGGACATGCAAAAGAACTTTTCCCCTGTAGCCACAATTGTAACCCAGAAGTAATTCTTCAAGTGATTTATGCAGACTCAAAAACCAGTGCAAGAAAAGGCTCAGCTAATTAGGAAGAGAGGCAATACCACTYCAGCACCACACCAGATCCAATAACCTGGCACTGATACTGACTTGGTACCAGATTCTTCTTAGGAAGGTACATAAACTCAGCAGTTAATGAACAACCTATCACAGAGGAACTTTATTCCTATCCCCAGTTAGAGATTGGCTTATGCCCCAGCCATAAGACTTTTTGTCCCTTTCTAGCCCCTTAGGTGTTCTTTTAAATCTTTTCTAYAACAGCTCTGGATATTCTTGTTAGCTGTACAGCTGTCTGTACAGCTCATTTTTGTATCTTGAAGCTGCCTGCTAAAAGCATTAAAACTGTAAAGTGGTGGACAAAGAGACAGTTTTGCTTTCAAGCTGAAAAACATGCATCAAAGCTTCCTCAGTAAATTTATAGAGTATTAAAAACAAACAAAATGTGACCGTAGGGTAATATCATTTTAGGAAAGATGCGACGGCCTACCTCAAAGTCTGCATTTAATGTACACAGCTCTTACTTTACCCTGCCTAGGCTATAAATCCCAAGGGCCAAATTCTGTTTAGCTATTCTAAACCAGAGATATTTTTACACTGCAAAGGTAGAGCTAATACAGTACTCTGCTCTGGTTACCTAACGCTGCCTGCACAGACCCATTGGATTCTCTCCATATAAAGAGGACAATAAGGATTATCGACTCAAGGAGAATATGTACAGGCCATGCCCCTTGAGTCTTGCAATCCACCTTTCATGTAAACACATAAACAGCAGAACTGGCTACTGGAACAGAGCAGATTCATTGCTGTAGCCTAGTATTGGGCATAGCAGAAACACAGGAGGTCCTCTTCCCGCTCCAGGCACAAAAGAGAGAAGCCCAGAGATGACTCTAATGCCAAGGTGGGAACAAGAACAGACAAGGGACCGTAGCACCAGAGGGCTATGAGAGCACATGAAACACCAGCAAACTCTTCCTGATCTATGCCTTTTCCTGCCTGGAGCAAGCTTTACTTCTTGGGATACCCTGACTCCAAGATAATCTCTGTTGAGGAAATTACAAGCAGCTGCCAGCTCCAGTCCATGCCACAGAAGCACAGTAAAGGAGAGCAGGGGTCAGGTGAAAGCTGGCAAGAGCTGACAAAGCCATCCAGTTTGTTTAGGGGAAAAAGGTAAGGTTTCTGAAAGGCACAATGTTTGGATTTTTACTTTATATCAGAKGTAAGAGCATAGAAAGGAAAGGAGAAGGTGTAACAGTAAAAAGTGAGCAAAGCTCCTGGACCTAAAATAGCCTGGTAATGTACTCTGAAGCGTTTGCTTCCCTGCTTCCCTGGGGGTAAGGAGCAGCAGCACAGAGGGCTTGCCAGGCTTTGCTGCTCTTTTCTCTCCGTTGTCTCTAGGGCATTCAGTGTCCTCATCTTGCAGAGAGTTACAAGGACCTACTCTGTGAAGGTCAGAGCCAGGCTCTTCCAAAACACACAAGATACCAGCTAGTAAGATGACTGAAGGTAGGAGCTTCCGCCCAAAAGCAGTTACAGCACTACAGCAGCACACACTGGCTGCTGCAGGCACAGTGCAAATGCAGAATTTGAGCTGGTCCTTGGCCCACAGGCTCACAAGTTGCTTGGAAAGGACAGGAGACAAAACGGGGTTAGGCAGAGGTGGGTGGCCTTGTCAAATGTTGYAGCCAGTCAGAAATACAGTCAGCAATGAACTGTTGGATGCTGTCTTCATGCTCCTCACTCCTACACTGCCAAGGGCTTTCTGTCTCTTTTCTGTACCTTAAGAAAGCTGCAGATCCCATCCAGGCACCCTGAGCTGCAAAACCATAACTGCTGCAGCCAGGTGAGCCCTACCTAATTGCAAGTCTCTATGCAATTCTTGTCAGCACTTTAGCCAATATCCATGTCTTTTTTCCTCTCATGCTCCAGTGCAGATGACACCACTCTCACTACTATTTATTTTTTACAATCCTCAAACAAGCTAAATAACATGTACATTATGGCAACTGCTTTTTTCCTGTTGTAGAAGCAAAACCACAATGAAGTCTGACCTCCATGTTACTTTGCATGCATTTAATTGCAAGCACAAACTAGAAAGTGCTTGGATTTAAAAAAATAAAAGTACTTCCAAAACATCTTTTAAAAAAAGTGCTGTAACTTTTTGACTAAATTATTTGCTTCCATATTTATTACAGTACTGTTATTTTAAACAGGAATCACACATTATTCAGTGAGACAATATGATACCATTTGTTTCCAGGAGAGGAGTCTGACTGGAGATCATATGGCAATACATATACTAAATATCTGTGAATTATTTGACAGAATAATTTAGCATGCTATTCATTTAATTGCCTAAATGACTAAAATAACAGAGACAAGTCATTATTTCAGGTGCAATTATGCATACCTCTTATGAGACCTGCTATGCAGTTCTGAGAGTCAACACATTCTCCTTGAAGAACTATACATCTACATTGCAGGTTTTAGGTGTATACTAAAATTTTCCTTGTGCAGAGCTCTAAATAAGAATATGGAAAAGATTTTCAGTTTTCATGTAATTCATAAAGTTCATTATTATACACTAAAAAGAATTAGCCATCTGATCTGTGAGTGGCACCCGTTGATGCACAATTGAAGCAACACACAACTGTGGCCCCTGACTTACCCTCCTAGGTTCTTATACATGGAGGTGATGAAATGTGTAACAGCGCTAGTACTTATGTCATGTTTATCTTGGCTTTCTGCTTAACTTGGCCGACCTAGTGTGATGAGCAGGGCCAATATGGTTGAGCATAAATGTTGATTTCATTTCAATCCCAGCTTCCCTGGGTTACAATTACTGTTTTTGATCCATTATACTTTGTCCCTGGATTTCCTTTCTGAAAACAATTTTTCTCTATGGACACTGATCCAGTATTCAAGTTCATTTTTTATATGTTGAAGTCAAGCAGGTCTTTTTTTTTATAATGTAGTGTAAGTCTCTCTTAAGAGTTTAAGTCTCTCAAACTTATAATAGAAGCACAGCACTGTTTGCACTCTTCTCTATGTAACAATGGCAACCACAAATAAAATTGATCATGGTTTTTATAAGATTGACCAGCATAAGAAAGCTGTCTCTTGAGTAGCGATGGTAGATGTGCATTCCAGATCGATAACTACTGGGCTAATAGATTGTAAATTAGTTGCTGGAATTGTGAATGAATCCTAAGGGATTTTGTGTTTGGCTCCCTCTGAATTCCCCCTTATGTTCCTTTGAAAATCCTAACCACAGTTCCCCCTCCTTATCTTCACATTCAAAAATTTTTACCTGTTCCCTCAGGTCCTCTTTAACTGGTCCTTTCTTAACCCAGCTGCTCCCAAGCATATTTGCTCCCATTTCCATTCCCCATTTTCTGTTCCCTTTATTGCTATCAAGCTAGTTGTCTCATACACTTCCCAGTTAACTCATGGCAGCTCCCCAGAGCAGAGGGCTTCTTTATCAGACACAGCCAAAGCTGTGGAAGTGCGATGCTTGCAGAGCAGATGCTTTCTGCTGTCCCACTGTTAGCACAGCGTTCGCTCTGTCCAGCTCCTCTGATGGGCCAGTGATGAGAATGGACAGATAGAAAAATCAGTATCTGCCATTAGCAAAACAAAATACAGATATCATCCAGATAACTTCTCTAATTAGCAGTCAACAACTGTATCATCTGACTGGAAATTTAGTGTGGTTTTCTCACTATATAGTCCTAAGTAGAACTATAAGAAGTCTGAGGGTGGGGAAAAACTGACCCTCTGCCAAATAAACATTTGGCCCCTCYGGGGAAAAATCAAAAACTGAACATTTGTAAGGTTGAAAACTTTTGGTATGAACTTACCACCACAATGTTTCATAATAGCTGTAGTCAAGTTCCTCCTCTCCTCATTCTCCTGGACCTCCTGGCTGAAAATTTTCTTATGATGCATTATTGTCTCCTACAGAGCACAGCAGATGTACGTGAATCTCCCTCACCTTTTTTTAGTTAAAAACAAACTTTCTGGGAAGAAGTTGACATTTTTTGTAGAAAGCAGCACTTTTCATACAGTATTTTTAGACAGTACCTAACTAACTTTCCAGTGGAAGTTTTGAATGTTAAGATGGTGGTATAGGTGACAGCATGTATCAGTGTTTACATTAAAAACAATTACAGGCAGGCTTTGCAAAAATGAATAATTTAGTATTAAACTCAATTCAAACATGTTCCAGCATGGAACTGATTCCTGAATAGTCTGGACTTGGCTCTGTAATGACATCCTGAGGTGAGTGCAGGAGTGTGGTTACATTATTTTAATGTTTGTGACTCCTGCTACACTAATTTTTAAAGGTATATTTATTTATTTATTTATTTATTGCCTTACTATGACACCTTGCTGAGGCACACAGGTTTCTTCGCACTGACACCCATTCTCACACCTATTCTCAGCAGAGGTGGGAATCCTTTTCTCTCTCCCAGTATCTTCCATGCACAGACACCATCACCCAGCACAGAAAGTTCAGCCTCAACTCAGCTACATTTATACCTGAGCACCTCTCCTCTGGTTTCCTCTTCTTTTTGTTCCCTGCATATTTCCCTGAGGTTGCCTTGCCTGCAGGGCTTGGTAGAGGAGTGCTGAGGGGTGGTAACAGGTCCTGTTCACCACTTTCTGACTCCCAGAGGAAACTGGTCACATATTTTATCATCTTTGCCTGTGCTAGTGCTCCCACTTTACATCTAATTGAGCTGGACCTAAAAAGTGAAACAAATGATCATTCTCGCAGCAACCCATCCCGTCTACTTGGTAAGATAGTAAAACATCCCACAAGGCATATAAATTGCTGCAGAAGGAAAAAGCTGATCTGACTTTACCATTTCTTCCTTTTTGCCCTTCCCTGCTCAGATAGGTGTACATGCTCCATGGCCTAAACTTGGAAACTTTTTACTCCTTTGAACAATTTTCATACTTAGAAATAGCATCACTGAATTTTGCTTAGTTAAAGCAAGATGGCTCATGTCAGAAAATGATTGCTAGATTGGGTCTCATTTTATAACATTTCCTCTCAAAGGATCATTCAGTGATGCATCTTAGAATCAGATTCCAGCGAGGGAACTAAAAGAAACATCAATAAAAAAAGAAACTGTGAGGAAACTAAATATAGAACAGGCCAATATGAATTAAACAACATCCTAGAAATCTTCACACAATAATTGATTTGCTCATTTGTACTTCTTTCTATTCTTTAATCTTTCAGCAGGGCTTCATTCCTCCCCCCATTGCTTTTTTAATATTCTCTGTTCATCTGTTGTCTACAATATTGTTTCTGATCTCTCTCATCCCATCAATCATCTATAAAAAGAGACTAGTCCACACACTCTGGTCTCCAATCCTAATGACTGTAAAGAACTAATCACCTAAACTGAGTGATGTTCATTGTTGTAAGTGTCTCTTTGATTTATTAAACATCTCTGTAAAAATTCCTGCATGTTTTGCAAGTTGTTTCCTAGAACCTGTATGAAGGCACTTTGAAATCCTAAAACTATCTGCTTATGGGACTTTTGGTTCMCCTAATAAATGGATTCTTGTAATGAAAAATGAGTTTTTACTTAACTGGTAGGACCACTCAATTTCAAATTCAGGTCAGATCCTCAGTTTGAGCTTTCCCAGAATATACAGCAAAGTTACAAAGGCCCCTCATATACATTTGTCCTAATTTGAAAATACTGTGTGCATCGCTTCAACATGTCTGCCTTCAGAGAGAGAGCCCACAGATGCAATGAAAATATTTCTAATGATGGCATTTTCCTTAGCTGCCACTTTCACATGCTGTTACAAGCTCTTCAGACGAGCAAGGACATTACCAGTCTGGTTAAATAAAGTTTAAAAACTGAATAATGTTCACACRCTGTCCTAGTCAAAATAATGTATTCAGCACAGTGCTGTAAGTGTGCTACTATTCCTCATGCAACTATTCCTCATAGTGATGATGATGTCCGATGTGAGCATTGTGGTGGCCTATTTAACCTTGAATCAATGATTAGGCCACAAGTAGCCACCAAAACCCCAAAATATTTGCAAAAGCACCTGCTATCACCAAACTCCGTGATTTTTCAAAAGGATGCAAGATCTGGATTTTGCTACTTATATTGAGGACTTCCTCCTTATCTATCCTGATCTCACTTGAAAAAAGAGATACTAAGGACAGAGCAAAATTCAACATACATGAAGATGACATGAGGCTTTTGAAGGACCTCAGCATGATATTCTCACGAGCATATTATGGAAATGGGAACTAGACGAAACATTGAAAAAAAGGTGCACAGCTCAGCACACTCAGAGGATAACTCTCAAATGGTCACATCACACTGGAGCATGTACCAGGAACTCATCTCTGGGTCTGTCTTARGACTTGCAATAATCAAAATTTTTACTAGGACCTTAGGATGCTGGACTAGAGAGAAAAGGTAGAAGTCTGTGGATGATGTCATTTGGGGAACGATTCTTGGACTATGAAATGCTTACAAATTCCATGCCCTTTTCTGGTGCTGGATTTGCACAGAATATCGTGTGCCAGCTAAAAATAACTGCATATTCCTTAATGTTCACCACACTCTTTACAGGAGTCACTGCTAATGAACCAGCTGCTGTTACAGGCTGGTGAGCTTCATGCATTGATTGCTTTAGTGCCTCATACTACGTAAAAGAGACATTAATAATCTTATTATTACAGAAACATCATGAAAACTCATAAATATAGATTCAACACTTAAGATCGCAAATCTATGAAAACCCTTTTTTCAGCACAGTGTGGGCATAGTTATGCTGGCAGGCAAAAGAAGTGGGGAAAAATTATGTATAATTTATTCTATAGATTTGCCCACTTCCGTTTACAAAATGTGCATGAATACCTTACAGCCTGCATGTTCTGCAACTGTTAGCAAAACAGCCTCATACAGTCCTTGGTAAGGGTAGATTAAGCTGGGCTGGTAAATCTTGATTTGGTGTATGGGTCATACAGCTTTTGTTTTTACTGCCTGACTGGCAGGTTGTCAAGTATTACTCTTAGAGTGAGATTCTGTTTGCCTACATTCACTTTGGCACTCAAAATTTGCTGTCTGTGGGTAGCTCTGAATCTCATGCAAACATTGATGTTCTCACCATTACAGTTGTCTGCTAAAGTAGTCACAGAAGGTGATCAGTTCCCCGACAACTGCACACACTCAGAGAAAATGGAAACAGAAACATAGCCGAAGAGGGCTTTTTTGTTTCTGTTTTGATTTTTTTTTTAAGGACAATGTGTGGCTATTATTTTTGGCAAAAATAAAGAATAAAAAGATATTGAAGATTTAGAATTATTTCCAAATAACTGAAATGCAAATATAAAGGAAGAAGATTTTGATTTCTGTTCATGCCAATGTTAATGGAATTGATTTATGAGGTTTAAAATATCCCCTGTCATCTGTACATATAAATAATGTTACTCTAAAAAGATATTTCTGTTAATGCCAGGTGAGAGAACTCCATTAGCCAATCATGGGAACATAAATAAATAATAACTATCCACGAAACTAGTGCCAGTATCTTTATCATAGATGCTGATTTGGGCTAGATGAGTTCCACACACTCAGGAAGGGAACTCTCATTTCTATTCTGAGAAGCGCCTACTCAAAGGACTGTCAAGGAAATGAACAGAGCTTAGGAACTATATATAATTTCTACATATGCGAACTCAATACACTCAATAGACTATAAAAAGGATTGCATAGAGAAGTATTTTTTAAGAGCTTAAAAATTAAAGTGCAGGCAAGATAGAGGATTTATATGTTATTAGAAGAAGGGACAGTTGMAAAACACAAATTTAAGCCCTGAGAAAGTACAAYGAAAACATTTACCTCAAATCCTATCACAGCGTTCTGCATTTGGATCACCTATATTAATGCTGTATACTTAAAATACCTGCTGATGATAGGGACAGTCTACAAACTCAGTATCAGTTGTTTCCTTGGAAAATGATCAACGATTTCTCTCTATGTAACAAAACTGATAATTTAAAACATATTATCTCATAATTTACATTAGATTTAAAATTTCTTTTCTCTCTTCTAAAACAAGTGATTCCCAACTCTTTGTGGGTGAATATGGTGAGAATTTAACCTGTTTTACAATACATCAACCTTTAAACATTTCCACTGGTCTAAGAATGAATATTATGAATCCTACCACTCTGGTTTGGGAGAAAATTCTGCATCTTGGAGAAAAGAAAGCAAGGCTTTCTTAGTTGATTGGTGGCATTTTTTTGCTTATTTATTTATTTATTTTCAAATAGATGGCTGCTGCTTGAGAGGTACTCAGCAGGATAGATGGCTAGAAGTAGTTAGTCTTGGTGGAGGTGAACTGTACAGTTAGAGGGCAGAAATAGGGGTCAGAGGTATATATGATCAATACAATATTGCACAGGGATTGCCACAGTGGACACCTCGTACCTGCTTTGTGCATGCACTTATAAATACCTATCTGTATTGCCAATCCCTAGCTCAGCTGAAAAAGGTTCTGTATCTTTGACGTGAGGGAAGATCTCCATCCCCGCAGTTCTACTGAGATTACTCAGCTGTGAACAGATAACTCAATACAAAGAAGAGGAAGAAAAAGCAAGGAAAAAAGTAGAAGCAGACAATTTCATAGAGCCCAGACCAGACAAGACTCTCTCTGATGACCAAGRGAAAGGCTTTGATAAACGGTAGGGCAGCTCCTCAAATCCAGGTCTCTGAAAGTGGGGGTGGAACACTGCAGGAAATAATATGAGAGTCCCTGCTGTGGGAGTCAAGGGAGACAGGGAAAATAGTTCAGGTAATAAAAAAAATGTTAATATTACAAGAGTGGAATGCATCTGAGTATAATTCAAGACTTTTAAGTTCAGTTTTCAAATCTTGGAGAAAGAAAGAGACAGCCTGCTGCCATCTCACTAGTTTGTCACATTGGGTTTAAGGTATGGAATAAATCAAAACTTTTTTTTTTTTTTTTTGGAACATTGTATAAAGAAATGCATTAATAATACATGAAAAATGTTCATCACATTGGTGTGAATCTGTGGAAACACTGTTTTAAAGAACCTAGGAGCAACAGAAGAAAGACATGACCTTCGTTTCACTTCTGATGTGTCTGAGTGGGGGCGAAGCAAGCATTTCTTTTACCCCCTGATCTGATATACCTGTGACTTCCTGGTTGGGTAGAGAAGTTGGGTTCCCAAACCAGGGATTTTTTTTTCTCCTACAAGGAAGCAAGGAAGTTTGAATTCTCTGAGCCATCCCTTCTAAGAGCATTCAAGAGGAACAGACAGAGAAATAAAATAAACCCATCCAGCTAACTGGTAGCTGCCATGCCTCTTCTTTCCTTGCATATTGAATGTTTAAATGGCTGAGGACTCTGATGTTTGCTGAGAGCACCAGTCATTTTTGTGCTCAGTTCTGTACTGCAGAGGATTGAGACATACACACATTCTCACATCCTATTCCTTTCTAAAATATTTTACTTTCTTTCTCTTTAACTTCCAGATACACATTAAAAAAAAGTTGTTCTGATTAAAAGTATACAATTGCTATTTATGGAAGAGCATAGCTGCAAGAAATATTTGTTTCTAAGCTAGCTGAATCTATCAGCAATCAGAGACTGGGAAAGATCAAAGAAAAGAGAAGATAAGCACAAAAATGACATTCATGATTTGGACTGTGGTAGCACCCAAACGTTCTACACAAAAATGAGGCCTCTTGCAGTAGATGTTATACAGGCAAATGRGAGGATTTGCTTGTGTTCTGAAGAGCTAACATCTACGCATGCAAATCAGACCAGAGCGGGATAAAAATAGGTGTGCTCTGTTTGTGATCAGAATGAAGAAATGTTCACCTGGCCAGGGTGGTCTCTGCTCTTGGGGCTAACACTGTTTGCAAGAGCTGTGGGCAGCCTCTCTCTTGCTGATGGCATGTTGACAAGAGATATTTGGTTCTTGCTGCCTCCAAGGGGCTGTGCTTCCAGAAAGGAGCCCTTCAGAGATCTTGTGCTTGAAGAATTCAAGAGCTACGCTTTCACCAGCCCTTCCTTGAACCCCTCATGCTCTCAGCACTGGTTAGAATTTAGTTGAGCTGCTCAACTTCCTTCACTCGGCAGAGAGAGAGAGAAAGATGCATAGTCCACTTGACCATGGAAACCCACATCACAGTCACGGTCCACTCTTACACGTATTGTGCGAAACATCAGCCATACTTAGGCCAGTAGAGAGGGAATTTTCAGTGCCCTGCRTTATGTCTTTCAGGAGGGAGGAATCATATCTGATGGGCCTTTACATGACACACTGCCATATATTTCATTCCTCCCTTTCTGCTGRGTACCACTCTGTTGTGTTGCTCATGGCTGAGGAGGCCAGTTGTAAGTGCACTTGGTGCTAGAGTGTGTCACAGGCCATGCACTAGCACACAGCTGTGGGACCTCTTTGAGGTGACCTGCCCTCTCCATGAAGCCAGCAGAGCCATCTTCAGCAAATCCATCATCCTGGGCAAGGAGTGGCTCAGCATCCCGAAATGGCCTTTTTTTGCCCCATTGGACCCTGATTTTCAGGTAGAAGGTAAGAAAAAACAGGGAGCTCACCACTCCAGCAGAGTGTGGTTGTTCTCCTTATGTTCCCCTTAAGCCTGTTGTGTGACCATCTTCATTTGTGGGTTTGTGAACTACTTTTACCTTTCTAATCCACTCTCACAATAGGAAAAAGACCCTAAGGAAAGAGAAGAAAAGTTGTTACTTTGCTAAGACCTTGCCTGGCAAGTTTCTGCTCAGAAATCCCAGAGAATGCAGAAGAGATTAATGAAAATGCTGAGAATCACCATAATAATTCTAACTACCCATACCAATGTCAGCAGGCTCAGCAGGGCCTGTCATTACAAAGCCCCCTTTAAAACAGGTGTCCCTCCTATTAGTTAAATTATCTACACTGTGGCAAAGAATATTCCAAGGTGACAGAAAGCAGAACAGTACAGACTGCTAAAAATGAAAATCAGATAATTGCTCATAAATTACTTCTGGGGTCTTTCAAGATCTTTCAATCTTGCTGACTGAAAGGCAAGTCATTTGGAATGCAATAATTAAAATAAAAGCTACAATATACAGGAAACATAGTTGGAAGGAAGATKTTAAGAGATATATTGTACCCGCATAAATTATCATCTGTTTTTTTCTAGCATCCTGAAGTCACTCTTACTCTTTTCAAAAAAAAAAGTAAGAGTCTCAGCATAGAGACTAGCCCTGAATCTGTTCTTATAGTGACCTGCCCTGGCAATGAGCATGCTATGGGGGTACAAAAAATCTCATGTTGCCTAACCCAATGAGGCATATCACAGGTTTTATCACAGTCTAAAAACATGAAGAAATTACTTCACCCCTCTTGGCATTTATTGGACTACATGGACATGGTTTTTCAGTTTTTTTTTTAAGCCAGACTATATCCCAGAGGATTTCATGCATGGGTTACTCTATAAATAAGACTTATTATTCCCCAGTGGTTTCTTTCTGAGAAGTTGCATAATAAATAGCTCAAGTGGGATAAATAGGAATTTTCTGATAGTGTTGTTTCACAATTAAACAGTGGACAGATTCCACTATAAGAGGGATGGCTAACTGTTTTTTTTTTTTAAACCAAACAAAACAAAACAAAAAAACAGTCTTTTTATTTTGTACTTAAGCCACCAAGTCCTCCGCCCATGAATCACAGCTGGGCCCTGAGAAGGAGGGAAAGGATGTGAGTCACCAGCTTCCCAGGGGAACAGCCATTGGCTCCTCAGCCCAGGCTG
Source organism: Rhea americana (assembly GCF_003343005.1). Taxonomy (NCBI): domain Eukaryota; kingdom Metazoa; phylum Chordata; class Aves; order Rheiformes; family Rheidae; genus Rhea; species Rhea americana. The sequence goes on along the minus strand of NW_028186723.1, from coordinate 1,806,616 downwards.
CTGCGTGCAAAAGCTCTGTATCCATAACCCTACTTATTTCCTATAGTTAAAAGATGGCCTCTCTTTCAGCAGTTCTTAAGGATTTCACAGACATGAATTAATTAATCCTTGTAAAACTTCCTAAAGGCAAGAGCAAACAGAAACTGAGGCTAAATGAACTCACCTGCCCAAAGATGCGCAGGGACTAGCCGCCAGAGCCGGGCGAGCAGACCCCAGTGCCCCACAGCCCCCTCCTGCACGCTGACTGCGTGACCTGCTGCGGGTGGTTCTCCCGACCACACCATGGCCAGGCAAGGGAAGCTGTAACGTCTGTTATTAGATTGGCACCTTTATGCCAGTCTCGGCAAGGCCAGGGACAGAGTACCAGCAGCTGAAATACCCTGTCAGTCAAAGCGAGGCAGGAGGCATGTTTGTAGGACAGTGAATCTGAAACTTGAACAATACAGTGCGGTTTTCAGTAAGTAAATGGAGGATTTCTGTCTTCAGGGCTGTTTCTCTGAAACATTTTGCCAAAATTAAATTAACCCCACTAACACAGAACAAATGCACATATATCAGGGTGGTGCTGTCATGAAAAAATGATGCTGAGTTACTTAACCTCCTTCCAAATAAGCCATACAGGAAAGAAGAGAAGTGAAGGAAATTCAAAAKTACAGTGGGGAGGAGGAGGAGGTTTTACCCAGCCCTTGTTCTCTTGCAGCCAAAGATGAAGATTGATAGGAACCAGCAGAGAGTCACACAAATTCACCAGATCTTTGACAGTCTGCTCCCTGCTCCAGTACTGCCAGAGGCTGGTCTAACTGGCGGTCAGAGAGCTCCTGCAGCGGTGGTGGCACAGCCCTGCCGGCCCGGCCCATTGCAGCGCTGCTCTCCCCAGCGGCCGCGCGGCTCGGCAGCACCTTACCACCCCATGGGGCCATCAGCTCCGCCGCTCCTGGGGCTCCCACTCGCAAAGGAAGGCCAGGGAGGATATTTTCAGTTTATGAAATAGTTTCCCCACAAATGATGTTCCCTTAACAGCTGATGGCTTAGTACACATTCAAATTTTCCACTAGAGTGAGTCTTTATCATTCTTCCTGCTCTTTAGGCTTTGGAAATGCTTTCCATGCAGGGCATGCAGCTGAAAGTATTCTTTCAGGCTGACTTTTTTGATCTGTAATTCTTAATGGTCATAGTTTCACCTTTATCTGGAAACTTATAGGAAAAATTGTCTTTTGGAACAATAAGAAGTAGGCTAATAAAATAACTGTCCATCAGCTCCTGGGATGTGTGAGAAAGTGAAGAATGGTGATCCTTTAATCGGTCCCTGAAATGAACAGTCACAAACAAATAAATATCTTTATATTGATAAATATCTTATCAATAGATCTCAGTTACATCCAAGTGCAGTCAGCTTTACCTGGTGGTAACTGGGGCCTTTCAGAATGATGCTTACCTGTGAAGTAGTGAACCTGAAAGAAACATCTGGGGCAAAATTATCTGCTTGTCCTCCAATTTTGGAAAATTTGCTGCAAAATTTATTTCTAGTAGTCTGTATAATATGCAGGGCTTGTGAGCAAAAGTTTCATTCTTCAACAGCGTGTAACCATCTACCTTATCTTTCATTACTGCTTGAGGGACAGATAGYGTGCATCTTCATATAGAAGCCATGGCCTCTGTTCAATTGAATACTTTCCTCTGGGGCTTTAACCTAAGGGCAGTTTCTCTTAAGCATAATTGCTTTCCTCTGCARCCTGCATGGTAAACTCTTCCAGTAAAGGCATCACTTAAATAGCTAGCTGCTAATCCATGGCAACTTTTTCTAAGCAAAGATGTAAATATCATTGTAAAATTTTTCAGCACAAAGTAAGTATATTACATATTTCATCTCAAAGGAACTGGCACAACAAATGATGCCCTCCTGAAAATAATATTTTCTATGGTGGGAACATCAGACCATCACTATTAGCTACAGTTATGGGAGAAGTTAGGTACACATCAGTTGGGGTAAAAATGCAGAGTTAATATTGTACTCTAACTTACACCAGCACATGCACAGTTAGCCTTTATGAGTTTAGCTATGTAGCCCTCCCTGAATGTGATATGACTCTTGGGATCCAGACATGAGGTTGGCCACAGAAGAGACTGCGGGGCTGATGCCTAGAGGCGTCACTGAAGTGTGTATCAGCACTTGCATCCACTTGTAGGCACGTTTAGTAGGGTTGAGCGGCTAGCCAAATCCATCTAGATTTGCATAGATGGGTTGGCATTATGCAGGCAACGTGTGCACAGCCAGGTGGTATCAAGTTCATCTGTGCCCAGGGGAACTGTGAAGTCTTTCAATGCAGAAGCCTACTAGCGAGCAGAAGGACATCAGGCTCTAGAGCTGGCATTTTATAGCAAGGTCTCAGTTTTAACATTGTCAGTCTCATGTGTTCCTCTTAAATTCCCATGCTCATTTACCAAGCTATTTCTGTACACATTTTTATTACTGCAAAAGATTTACATAGAAATGTTCAAAAAGGAGATGGAGATTAGCAAAGTTGTTACCTGGGCTAAAAGATATTAGCCAAATCTTTTCCAGTCTTTGTGAWTTTCTAGTGCTGTTTATCCATGACTCCTAGCCAGCTGTTGTGCTCGCAGGATGTGCAAATGCTTCCTTAGCTTATTATATATATCAGTTTCATGTGGAATAGTTGTTTGTTTCTACACGTGGGTGGAGAACGCTCATTTTCTGACAGAGATCGCCTACCTCAAGGGCAAACKAAATTTAGATCCTCAGCTTGGCTTACATTAATTATTTTGTGCAACTTGGCTAGCAAACGTAAAAAAGTGATTATGATTGAGAATTCTCTTCAGACTGGAGCAAATATTTCTTCAGATGAGACTGTGAAAATACACTGACATTGAATCTGAACTCACAGRCCTGAGCAGTGGCCTAACCCAGATCTAACCGCTTTTCTTGTGCAGTTTTTGAGGGCTAGACCTTTACATTAATCTCTTTGTTTAGAAATGGCTTCTTTTTCTTACATCAGTAGTGAAAACTCTTCCCTCTCAGATAAGCATGCAACCAACTAATCTTCTGCATCTAAGATAGACAGTTAGTAATGCTGTGAYTGTTTCAACTGTGTTCTCTAGCAAGGCAGCCACACATTTTCCACATACGCTACTTCTGCCCAGCTAATCAGGACTCATCCTCACATCCAAATGAACAGAAATTAGGTCATATTTTTGATGAAGAAATGATGAAGATAGAAGAGGAGGTCTCCTGCTGTGCTGGCTGAAGGAAAAGGAATAGAGGGAGGAGGGATGTCAACACAACTTCAGCATGTGGCATCAGGAGAGACAGCAGAGAGAGGGACAAGTACTCATCGGACGGAGCAAATTATGCAATTCGTTTACTCTGTGGTGATGAAACAGAAAGGTCAGTTTCTGTATACCCTGGATTACATGCTGGTATATATGATTCATATATATGTATTTTAAGCCTCGTATATCTCTCCAGCTCAGGCTGCCACTCATTTCTAGTCTTCTAACAAGCAGGCTTTTGAACAGCATTCATGCTCACTTTTTAAGTTTTGAAAGAAGTGTCTCTTGCTATAGAGGCTGCTGCTAACGAGAGATGAGCCAAAGCAAGGAGACAACACTGCTCTAGGTAATTTCCATGTTGTGCCATCTTGCATTGTGTGAGCAGATGATAGCCAGACTGTCCAATGCACTAGCTGCAATGCATGGGTCAGAGTCTGTGTTAGCACACTAGTAAYCATTAACCCGGCCTTTGCCACTGAATTCCAAAACCATTTTTGAGCATTCACCTCTTGTTCTGTAAATAACAGTGCATTCAAGGAAATGTCAGTTAGCAACAAGGTATAGCTCACAAGAATGAGAAATAGAAAAGTAAGGTCACAGTAACACAGACTTCACTCCAATCTGATTCTGGGAAAATAAAGAAACTCTCACWGAGTTGAACTGCGACAGGCAAAGTGAGCCGCATTGGGACTGTCAGAAGCAATGGTGCACATGCACATCAACATTTAGCCACAGAAACAGGCTGTGACCATCCAGTGCCTCTGCTGTTCCCATCACTGGGCGCACACTTGATGTTTGAATATGATGACCTGCAGTTTGCCTGATCTGTAGCAATGAGACTGATTGAAATGGGTGCTCAGACTCTCGTGGTGCTTAGTCCTTCAGGATTTTATTTATGAAGCAGAGGAGTGACTCCACTCTACAGCCACAGCAACTTCAGACACTACTGGAGGTACTTTAAACACCGATCAACCCAAGTCTGAAAAGAAGATGTCCTAATATATGAAAGGATAGCTCCCCCTGTTTTATGAGTCACAAAACACAGGACTAAGAACTGTGCATGCACAGAATTATTAATGAATACTACAGAGCTGTCTGGACTGTCTTGTTAAAATGTCCTGTTAGAAGTTATTGCCTCCTCTGCTCCTCTCCTCCTCTCCACTGTCTTCAAAGACCAAATTYCTTTTAAGCATGGCTGACAAAGCTCAGGGCTTGTTAAAACAGAGGGCTAACAGCACTGACTCCTCTCTTCTGACCAGCATCAGTCCAAGTCCTTTAGTTATGAACCCATGGCAATGGTCCTCAAATCTGCTTCAATGCTCTTTCACTGTCCTCTGCTATGCAGCTCCTGCTGTGATAGAGATTGGTGCTGCCAGGCCCTACTCTCAAACTGGTACAAATCTCTGCTGTAGCCTCCCCAAACTCRCCAGTAGCACCCTTGAGGGTCTGTCTCCAGGAGCAAACCAGTCATGCAGTTTTGTATGTCAGACAAGTAGGAACATGGTGAAAATGCTGACAGAGCTTTACTCACAACATTAACACAAGATCTTTATTCCTGTGTCCTGAGGTGGAAATGGGAAACTCTGCTGATTCCCTCTAAGTGAAAACCAGGCCTTCACACTGCATATCATGGGGGAGTACATGTGGGTGGGGGTCACGAGCACAGGGCTGAAGATATCTTGCTAAGTCATCTTATGAGGAATGCTTTCCCCTCACGGAAGTAGGCARCAGTGGCAACTGCTCTAAGTCATTGCTGCTTTCAAGGTACCACYTTGACCTAAGGATGTCTTCCTGGGCTGCATCTGGCCCTGCCACACTTACACAGACACTTTATAATCCCTGACCAGTAAGAGCACAGACAATCCCAGTTCCTCCTCAGTCTTATCCCCTTCCTCTTTGCAAAGAAGCTCCTCTAAAAAGTCTCCCCACACTAAAAACATCAGTGTGGTATCAGCAGAAGATAAAACCACTGATACCAACATCATTTTACTGGTGAAATTCCTACCCCTTTGGAAGGCACTAGTAAAGGAGAAAAAAACTCTACCAAGACCTAGTCTGGCTTTGATTTGCTGTGTGCTTCAGAATGAAAGATGGCATCTACGTACTCTCATTAAAACCTTAAAAATAGAGGGAGGAAGGACTATTCTTGGTCAATTAAATTTTTACCAAAAACAACAAGTAGTCTCCACCTGTCATCTCTTGATCAACAAAAGACGTTAGGGACTGGGCAATGCACTGCTCAGTGAAATGTTTATCCTACACACTAAACAAAAGTCCTTCTCATTTGCAGCTCTACTAACCTCAACAGAGTTACAACAGAGATCAGTTTCCCCCGTGACAGAAATCTGTGCAATTTATATACCCTCCTCAGTCTTAAATCTTCAAGCTGCACTGAGCAAGCAAGGAAATGATAAAAGACCCTTAGCACAGGCAAGACTTATAGCTTGCACTCAGTTCTGACATTGTAAAAATGCCCAGTTGAACCAAAGATCTAAGTTTCATATCATTTATTTAACTTTCAAATACCGTATCCTAGGTTTTATAGTGATGGGCACTACAGAAAACCCTGTAAGAAATAGATGGGTAATTATTGTGGTGGTTTTGACTTTTACCATCATCTAAGACTGTCGTAAAGTCAGAAGACACAGGTTTGTGCTTCTTGAGATATGTGTTTAAATCTAGTTTGTGTCATAAGTGATCTAAATGTAATGGTCACAGCTTGACTTTAACCAGACTTAGATAGTGCACTGATACGCGACTTCGATTTAGAATTAGAYAGATTTTTCATATCAAAACACGTGTACCATGTGGTTTGGCACAAATCAGCCGGACTGACAGCAGGTTTTGGAACTAGGAGGGAGCAAAGGAACTTAATCTCTAAAAAGAAAGTTTTGGGCAGTTATGTGCGTAGGATGCTCACCTAGCAGCTGTCCATAAGATGCCAAATTCTAGCCCTTCGGCTGTTCTCATCAGGTCTGTTTGCTTTCATCAAGTGCAATTTGTGCTACTCACTGTTTCAATTGGGAGGAAAGGAGGCGGCAGATATAAGAAACTGGTGAAAAATGTCAGAAAAAAAAAGATGAGAAAGATATTTTAAATGACACACACTTCTAGCTAGATCACAGGGGAACTCTCAAATGTACAATTAAAATATTGATGTGGCCCTCATACAGTCCATAACCTCTGACTGTTATATGTATATATATATATATTCTTTTTTTAAAAAAAAAATCAAGTAGGTCTCTGCGAGGGCTGCAGCATCCTTTGATGTTCAGCTATAGGAAAAGAGCGTGACTCATTGCATGGTGAGAGACTGAACAGACCCGATCCAATCCAGAAACAGGGTCAGCTACAAACTTCCCCGTGCAGCCCGCAGCCCCTTCTGCGGCAGAGACGACACCACGGTCCCCGCCGGCGCAGCGGCGGCTCGGCCCGTGGGACCCACAGGGGAGAGGGCTCGCGTGGGCGCCCCACGCGCCGGCACGGCAGGGTGCTTGCCGGCGCTGGCCCTGCCGAAATCCCCGGGAGGTGTTGGCGGGGTGGAGGGCTGGGGGCGAGGGGGCCGAGAGGCTGGCACAGCCGCGGCCCCGGCGTGCGACGGCGGGTCCCCCGCGCCCCACGAGAGGGCACTGAAACATAACCGAACGGCGGAGCGCGCACGGCTCCCTGCGCCGAGCGCGGCTCTCCCATCGATGCCACTTCTTCCGCTGTAATTATATCTTTAGATAAAATTCCAGAACAAAGGACCGATACAAGGATATATTCATTGCTATGTGTTTCAACCGTCTATTATAAGGTTTGAAACAAAAACAGGGTTCATAAATTCGGTACAATGAAATGTTTCATGCATCGGGAGCTCCTACTATGAAATATGACTTTCTGTTGTAGTTGTTTGTCAGGCAAAAACAATAATAGTATTGAAATTCATTTTTAATTAAACTGTTTGCTGTGCTTTGGGAATCTGCATTGGCATTTATATAGCATCCATCATCACTGTATCAGAGCGCTTTATCTGCACAATCAGTTAGGCTTAGTATATTTTAATTGAAATTCTTTCTGTCTTTCTGCTGCTACTTCCCCCTCAGATTATCGTTCGTATTATGGCCGCATTTTACACTTATCCTATACTGAGTGGTTATAAGAATAATTCTGCCATTATTTTTAATTCTCCTCTACTTTCTGCTTGCTTTCACAAACACTTTTGATTATAAACGCTTACTATTTTGAGGGAATTTGGTGCAAATCAGTTCCACATTTTTTGGACTACAAATCAGATGTAAAAAATCCCAATATTAAAAATCTACAGCACTGAAATACTATGCTGCTCCAAAACTGAAAATATTCCACTAAAATAATACGAAAAATTAAAAAAGAATTAACTGGAGTAAGGTAAAATGTGAGCAATGAAATAATCTTAATAAAATATCCCCTTAAAACCGCCAGGAGAATAACCTTGCAAAAAAGAACAAAGAGTTCTTGTTACTGTTGTCATTTAAACAACATATTTTCTTTTCCTTCATGTGAGCGTAGTTTCTTTTAAAAATTTTTGTTCAGCATTATTAGTTTATCTTATTTTWWAAAAAAAGAAAAGAAAATTAGGAGATTCATAGATTTCTTGCATAAAGGAAAAAGGTTAAACAAAATTGTTTGAAGAAAGGAGATTTTGATTCACATTTGTCTGATAATTCCAACACTTAGTGAAAAATTATTTCTGCAGATAGTTATAGCAATTAATACTCTCCTAGGTGTACATTATTTATTGAAATCCCTGTAAATATTTTTGTAAATCTCTATTTGTTATTTGTTTTCTCTCACTCCCCCAGTATGGCACTATTCACTCTTAGTTAAATACAGTATTCTTAGTGCTGAAATCCCCCCAAACAGGTGATGTTCCTGACCTCTATAATCAAGTGAGGAGAAACAAAAGAGACAGGATGTACTGGGAAGCTCAGAGAAAGAAATAGCATAGGAGTTTGTTTTTACTTCAGTGGGAAGCATCACGTAAGTAAGAACAATTTGCGTGAGTAAGATTTTGCAGGATCACAGTCCACATCTGATGCTAGCAAGGGAGAGGATTTAACCTAATAGGTCATTTCTGTATCTCTTACTACCCTCAGCTTAAGTAACATCCACCGTGTTCAACCTGAATGAGACATTTACTTGAACTACTGCAAGCAAAATTCTTCCCTATTGTAAAAGCATCATTCTGGCGCTCAGCATGTATCCACAACTTCCTCAAGCACCTGAGGGTCTGGGGAGGGAAGCCATGAGGAATAATCCAGAGACACCCACTCAGTGGGATTACAGAGAGTTTTACTATTCATTTGTCAGACCTTTAGACCTCAGAAATTTTAGTATATCCAACTCCAGATCGCTTATGTGAACGTGTGCATGCAGGTAGGGTGGGGAAAGAGAAACCTTCTCTAGAAATCTATATTGCCTGATTGCCTGATAATGTTTTCCAAGGAAAAAATAAATAGTTACTATCCTGGTTTGTGCTATATTTCAAAAAGCTCATACATGGGTAAAAATGCAGCATGGACACTTCTTTGCAGGTGCAATTTAAGAATGTAGAGAATTTTTTCTTGTGCTTCCAAGCAGCTGATTTGCATCTGGAATGTATCTCAGCGTACAGAAATATACGAGCACACGGGGTAATACTTGCATATATCAGAGCAGTATATATTGTACACCACTGTATTATATATCTACATATAAATACACCCATTGCATGTATGGAAATTCTGCCTGCCATAAAGGAGGATACAAAACACTGAAGATGCATCCCAGTTTAGTCTAGTAAATTCCTAGTTGCACTTATTAAGGAGAACAAGGATTTGTCTGACTCTTAGGCAGATGACCGGTCTGTAGCACATTTCGTATTTTCCAGCTTTAAATCTCCTGTGGCCCATAAAAGCTGTTGCACATATTTCTTATTTTTAACTGCGATACCTTGCGATGCAGGTAGAGCTGATCTCTTGAAAGACTTCCACCCCCTGAACTTCCCAGAGAAACAATCCTGACATCAGCACACCCATACAYACATGCTTCTCTTTGCACCACTGGGAAATAAGGGGAGCAATATTCTGCCTGTCAGGAGCAAATACCAGCACAGCAGCACTCTAGGCAGATTCTCCTTTAGGGGAGAGGGGGGAAAAAAAATCCTTTAAAATTCTCTAGGAATATTTGACTTCCCCCTCCACCACCTTCTTCTTCTTTTTCTCCTTTTTTTTTTTCCCTCCCCTCCTCCCTTTTCCCTTTCTAAATGTCAGGCTTCTACATAGTTTCTTTGAAAGTTTGAACCATTAGTCAGATCAGTCTAGAAGCAAAACAAACTGCAGCGCGTTTCACCTTTTGCAGAACTTTCCAAGAGACAGTATGCATTTCAGAGCAGTGACTATTCAGCATTTAGCTCTCTGGGGCTGGGGTGTAGACCTAAAATTCAAAACATTTTCTGTACATCTGTGTTGARTCAGTGCTTATTTCTGATTAAAGTGGCTGAATTTACAATATTACATTCTTTCTGAAATTCGCTGCTGTTATATTAGGGCAGAGAATGGAAATAGACAGTTCTGCTGTAGAATTGCTCACTCTGCTTAGGATYCGATGTAGCAGGGTTAGACTACGCTTTTTTTTGTTTCACTGTGCACACTGAGAGAGGCTAAGGATGCTGCACAACCACTTGTCCTAATGCTGGCAGTGTCAGCTCATCCCCTCATCCTAGCGCTCACAGGGTCAGCTCGTCCCTGGGGAGGGGGGCGCTGGGGCTTCTCCCAGGCCGATGGCAGGCAGGACACAGCACAGCTGAGATACAGATTCTCAGGCAACAGAGCTGAGGCAGTGCTACAGGGGACATAAGCCCAGGCTTTAACMAAATGCTTTAGTGGGGAGTTGCTTCTGCCTCTAACTTACTGCGAGATGCCAGCCAGAATGACGATCTCACTGCCTTGGTACTGGGAAGAGCGAGAGGCACACTGCTGTACTCGTTGAGGGGATCCATAAGCAGCATCTACCTGAACACAGGACAGGAAGATGCATGGATGGAGGGAACAAATAGGCTACCCTAAACAGGCCTGAGCCCTAATAGCAGCAGGTAGCCAAAGAAACTTGCATTTCCCTGTCCTCCTCCATTCCCTAAAGCAGCATCAAGCAAGGTGCTGAACTAGCAGGTGGTAGATTGCCAGAATCATCTCTCTGGCATGTGCTGGTTTTACATGCATATCAAGAGCAGTATGTCATTACTCTGGCAGTATCAGCTATGAGCGCCCCTGACACTTTTTGGGCTGCATGTTTGGACATTGCTATGATTAAAAAAAAAAAAAAAAAAGATATCTAATGAGCTGCTGCAGACATAAAGTGCCCAGATAATGATAGGTGGCTGAGGCAGACGACACTGCCCGTTCACACATCACACACACACACACACACACACACACACACACACACACACACACAGTGGGAAATACCCAGCATGATGCTCAGAGAGCTGGTTGCTAACTGTTTAATGCAGGTTAACATGTTTATGCCATATCCAAGTATCAGCAGGAATATTCTTGGGGCAGTAGGCAGTGCATCATGCTTACACTGTCCATGATGGGAGAAGAGTGAGGGCAGCAATACCATGTGCCCATTTCAATCAGTGGAGCGCATAAAGCAGAAAAAGGTGCTAGCTCCCAATGTGAAGTGAAAGTACTCAATTTATCATTGAAAGATTAATTGCAGAGGTTGACAGTGGTTTGGATTCCCCAGGACTTGTCACGAAGCAATTACAACTCCCATTCCCCAGACCTGGGCTGCCACAGCTGCTGCCTGTCCCAGTGCAAGAGCCTGCACTAGCCACAGCGGGGGCAACAGGAACAGCTCTGCCCTTTCTGTTGACCTTGGCGGCCAGGGTTGATTGGTAGCTAGAGTTAATGGCACAAATTTAGACCTACTGTAAGGCGGGAAGTTGCTGTGCCAGTGTTAATTGCGCTCATTTCAGGTTTACACAGTTAAGCTTACGGGTAGGGAGGTAAGAGCATTGACTGAGGCTGGCAGCAGGCAGGCAGCATGCTGGGGAGCAAAACTTCCTTATGGCAAAACCTTCAGATTTTACCAGCTGGCACAGCGGGAGGTGAGTGACAAGGATGGGAATGGTGTCCTTCTACCTGCTCTATCTGCACAAAATCTGTGCATCCATTCAACACACCACTGGTGATCATGCGACTTGTCTCTATCAACATTCCTTGCCTGGAGATCGTGGCTGAATCCATCTCCCCTTTATTTTCAGCCTATTCTGTGTCTCATATTTGTATGTACTCAGACAATGAAGAACTGTAACTTAAGGGAATGCATGATAAGCCCTGACAACGCAGAAAATATTGCAGTTTATCTATCTGTGGCCACTGGACTTTCCTATTCATTTTCAAACTTTGCTTTTCCCAGTCATCATTCATCATACAAGAGGAATGGCCAAGGAAACCCTCTTCTTAGCCCCCAAGTATAATTCTGTGACTGTCTAACGTTTTTCCTTAACTCTCGGTTCTCCTTACAGACTCTCCCTCAGCTCTGAATTAAAGAAATGGTAATAGAAGCAGTAAAAAACGMAGGGTCCTTCCATAACAGCTAAGACTTCAGAATAAATGGTCTCTTCTTCTCAATATTAGGAACACAGAAACACTCTTGCTACCAAGCTCAACCCTGTGTAGAGTTTGCGTATAACCCTTTAAACAGCTTTTGCTGTAAAACACAAGTCTGTGTTTGCTGCAACAGAAGCGTTTCATTCCTCACAGTAGAATAAAAGAGTTCACTGAAAGAGAAAGGGCATTGCAAGTCTATGCTTTGTGCTCTGAATTCTTTTCCAGCATCTTCCTTTTAATATATCGCAAAAGGGGGGAGAGAGAAGAAAAAAAACACATTAAAAAAAGTGTTTTAGAGTGTTTTCCCAAGAAATATCACACACTGAATTGAAACACCTTATCTACAAGGAGGTCCTGGTGGCAAGTGCAGAAGCAACACAAGAAAAAAATCAATACAGCCTGCAGAGATTAAAAACATACTGGAAAAACATAAGAAAAATGCAACAATTAATGCCAGTTGTACATATAATATGTGAAAACAAAGCAGAGAGGCATTAGTGTCTACACACAGATCTATTGGATAGGTAATGCTTTTATCTCAACTTGAAAATGGAAGCTTTATTAGACTGCTTCCCATCAGGAGGCATCATACCAAGAATAGTGTAAAGCTCTAACTAGCTAAAAGCCTCTCCTGCCTCCCCCCACCTTCCAACCCAATCACTTTACATAAGGGTGAAATTCAAATGGCTCAACCTCAGAGTGAGGTGATGTCAAACAGGGGTTCAAATTTACCAGCTTGGATAAAAATGCATGTTCCCCTTCCAGCAGAAGGCATGAAACAGCCAATAAAGACTTCCTTGTGATAGGTGGGAAATTCTTGTCCATGATTTAAAAAGCTCCTCCATGAAATTACAGCTTGAAATGGTCCTAGTCATCATATTGTGTTATGCTATATCACCTGTTACTGTATGCCTGACTTGAATGAAATATGTCTTACCCAGGTTTCAGCTGTGGAGGATTTCTTAATGAAATAAAGATGCTCATGCACAAAAATTAAGCAAGTGTTTAAAGGGCATTTCAATGGAATGCATTCCTCAAAATTCCTTCCAACAGCTTCAAATCTATACATTGGTTAGAACAGCTTTTGCAATTTACTTATTATGTCAAGCATAAAGCTCAGAAAAGGGTATCATATTTAATATCTTTCTTACCCTATTGCCTAATAATGTTAAAGCAAGTTACAAAAATTAAAATTTTTATATCCTGGACTTTGAACAAATGAAAAAAAATGCTCCCTTCCTCCCCCTAAAACATACCCCCTGCACAAATTTCAATAAAGCTAAACAGACCTGCTGCAAGGCTTAATAGGGTAAGTGTTAGATAACTTCACGATACTGGAAGGATAGCACTTTGACCTTCCTGCTGCTACAATCCTATCAAAATAAGGACAGGTTAGAACCTTTCCTTTTAAACCCTAGAAACACAGGTTCTGGTTTACTCTTCTCCTTCCTGACACCAGTGAGTAGAGAGGCAGGTATGAAGGCACATACATGCCGGTAGCTCAGATGCTCAGTGCAGTAAAACAGGTAAGATGACTAAACCACTTGAGAATCCTSCCTGTGCAAGGACTTTAAGGACAGAGAGTGTAAAACATCCAGCTCTTTTTCTAACTCACATTTGGAACAGGATTTGTATCCAAATATGATCATCATGCTGTTAGCATTGAGGTCAGCTGCATAAGAACATCTTTAATGTAAGTCTATACCAGACAGGCACACAAATATGAACAATACACATACATCTATAGCTACATACCACTGTGAAGGGAGTGATTTTATGGAGTTAAGAGCTGTATTTCACTTGGATTTCACAAATGGCTCTCGGACCTAAGCTTATATTTTGTCCTTGCTTTTTGTGGCAGGGGCACCTCATGCTCTGGACAGGCTCCCATTTTAGCATCATATAAATTCAGATGGATAAAGAACATACTGGGGCACTAGTGTTCCTACTATGGACAGGCTGCTTGCCAACATGGATAAACAAAAGTACTTTTCATTTATTAGTTACTAGATTTCATTCAAACTCCCAGAGCGCTGATTCTTTTACTTTGGACCACATCCCATGCTTCTACCAAAGCCAGTTGTAAGATTCGCCTGACCACATTCAGAGCAGATTCATTTGAAATGCATTTTAAAGGCTCAGCTCTGCAGTTCTTACACAAGGTGTACAGTACCTTCAGCAGCCACCTCCTGAGGATGACTTTGCACAAGCCAAATACGCAAAATTTGGATGATGCTTGAATTAAGATCTCTAGCTCCCCCCCCCCATAATGCTCTCCACTCTCAGCAATAAGTAATAAAGATTCATAACACCCCATGAGGCAAGAAGTCACAGCTGGGCTTACTTTAAGACACAAACTGCAGAAGAGCTATTAAGGCTTCAGAGCAAGCCAACACTGAAGCCTGCACTCAAAATGCAGGCAGACCTGGCTGTTACTGCACATGTGAACCTGTTAGTGCTAAGGTTCAGCTTTGTCCCATCAGTTGTCTTGACTGTTTACTAACTCCAGATGGTCTGAGAAAATAAATGAGATTAAAAAGTGTCTGTTTCATTCTCACACTTCCCAAAGCCCTCTGCAAAGCAGTGAGTCACTATAGATAGCACATGTCTGTTCAGCCAATCGTGCAACCATTATGAACGTGAGCTCAGAGAGTGGAGCTGGCTTCAGCCTCTCACGCTCTGGGTACGTCAGTAAACCCATGGGCTGGAACTTGTCAGCCCGGCTAAGGGGCAGAAAAACTTGGATATGCTTAATCTGGGGAAAAGGCAGAGAGGGCACAATCTGCCACATATGAATGGCTGTTATTAAGAAAGGAGGGGTGATTAACTACTCTCCCTGTTCATCAGGGTAGAAGAGACTAGTTTAATTTGGGATGTATGCTAGGTTACATTTCTTAGCCTTAAGGAGACTTGTCCCTGGGAGCAAGAGGAAGGTGTGAGATGCTGTAACAGGTGGTTTTAGGGAGGCATATGGGAAGAGGTCTATCAGGAGCCACCAAGGAGAGCTTGATCCCACCTCTGAGGGAGACTGCCTAAATGGCCTCTGGAGGTCTCTTCTAAAATTTAATGTTCAGAGACGAAATCAGCCTAGCTGCTCTCTATATGGGGTGCAGCGGGAGAGATGGAGAGGCTTTCTAGTTACATGGGTTTTACATGCCATGCACTCCCCTTTACATGGTATGCTGCACAGACAGTCTGCTCAGGGCTCACGGACTCATCACTGATGTCTAGGAGCCGGCACATTCAAACACGTTTTCTTCAGCAGAGCTCAGTACCATGCGACACTGGCTACTTCTACACTTGCAAGTATAGCCATTTGGGAATGTGAAAACACCAGGATGGGGCCCAGCACACTGGAAGAGCAAGGAAGTTTAYGTAGTCGATTTGCTCACCTCCAGTTCAGCTCCTGCATGGTGTTTGTGGGCACTGACTGGACACAAAGGTCATTTTTGTAGCAAAGATGAAAAATCAAGATCTTACCCATTCTCAATAGCTACACTTTACTTCTAAGTCCCTTCTCAAACCTCCCTTCCTATGAACRCTCTTCCTTCTTCATTATGATCTGATTAAGCATTTCTCTTTTGCTAATAAAAAAAGGCATCTTATTGAGGGCTAAATAGAGAGTAAGAGGGAAATATGCTTGTGGTAAAGGGACTACACGTCAGGGAAGTCTGAATCACTGCTACTGGAGACTTGGACAGGTCTGCCGTTCGCTCCTCACTTCAGCTCGCTGCTTGGAAGTCAAAGATRACAGACTTCTTTTCTTTCAGTCATCTGTCTGTAAAGATTTGGAGTTACTGCATATCTAGCAAGAGGTGGCCCACRCCTCAGCAGAGATGCCTGCGCTTTACCATTGTACAAACAGCAGCATCTCTGGGAAGTGAGCCTTTGGCTTTGTGTATTTACTTCATCGTTTCTTCCTCAAGCTTTGTTGGGGAACGAAAGCACTTAGGCTGGTTACTAAAATAAAAAAATATTTTTAAAAAGAAAAAAAAAAGAGAGAACAGCTCTTGCAAGAAAATCCAAGCTGCAGAAACATGAACAAAGATCCATTGAAAGGCAGGGTTAAATAAATACAAATTAATTTTGCATAGTTCCAAAGTCCTTCGGTCAATACACGCCTGTTCTCATTATTATTCAATAACAYTTAGCTAATACATTTGGATTTGCAAGCCCAACATTTTCAAACATTTTTCTAAATTAGCACAAATCTTCTGCTTCGTCTTTTCTTTGTCTACTGTCAGTGGAGCAAATAATCAGAGAACAAATAGATATGTATGCCGCTTATAAATTCTTCTTGCCAAAGACTCGACCTCTAGAGACTTGACTTCACATTTGCTTTCCTGTAAAATTTAACAAAATTAGTCAAGTGCAATTTGTTGGATGTTTGTTTCTTTTCAAATGATGGCAAAGCTCAGAAATGTCTAGCTCCAGTGATTAAAGGAAGAAAGGGGATTTTATTAATAATGCTTAAGTGGAAGGATATTAGAATGCCCAGAAATACTTRTAAATATCTTTCACCTGTTGATAAAAGATTATAAAATCTTCCTCATCTTCCATGCAAGATTGAGGTCATATCCCACTTCAAGCTACAAAGTCAAAAAACAATGGGCAAATCAAACTCMAGATCTCCCTATAGTTTCCTGGCAGGGCTAGGAGTGGGATATGCCAATATTACATTTTACATAAAAATAATGTGCAAAGTACCTGCATGATTTGGTCCTACCCTGAGGCACAGACAACCTGAGTGACTATGCATCATCAAAAGCATGTCCTTTCCCTTCTTTCTCATTAGAACTAGAGGAACGGACTCTGGCTGAACAATTTTCTGCATTCAGTATAAGAACAAGGCATCTGCATTTCAATAGGATACTTGTCAAAGTTGACAGCAAYTGGAGAGCTACTTGTTATATTGCTGTGTGCTACAGCCCTACTGTAGGTCTCTGGTTACTGCAAGCACACTCACTTGTCATTTTGGAGGCCTTTAAGATGTGTGGCAATGAGAGGCTGAAACACCATAGAGAAGGAGGAGAAGCCTAGGACATGGCCAGCTTCATTTTTACATGTTTGTGCCTTCATTCATTTTTATGATTCGTTTTTATGAATCAGCCTTTCTGGTCACAAAATTATTATAAAAGTAGAGTTTGGAGATCAAAGGTAATCTGATTTCTAAAAGAAAACCAACTGTWAGAGAGATGTTAACTGGGTACATTTCAAATGAGAGACACCAGGGACATAATTCAGTCACTGCACTGATGCTTTCCCCATAAAAAAAAAAAAATCAAACTGGCAGTCCTGCTCCAGTCACTTAGGAGGAGGCTTTCCAAGCCAYCTCATGCAGCCTGAAGTCTGCTTCCACTGAAGACAGTGGGAACAGAGCTGGAGCAATGAGAACTTTTGGAAAGAGTCCCAGCTGTCAGCCTCTGGCAATAAATGGTAAATACTCACCCAAATGGTAAAGAATTATTTAGTTTAATTGAATAGAAATACTCTATAGAAAAATCATATCTGTGTTACAGATCTGGGCTTTAGTCTGTATTTGAGGTCCTATGAAAGTTCTATTTATTAGAACAAATACTGCTTCCCCCTCCTCTCCAAGAAGCTGACATTTGTCACCATGCCAACTTTAGCTTGCCACATATAAATCAAATAAAACTCAGGCAGCACTTTGATACTTCCAAGAAAGAAGGATACCACAGCAAATGGTGCTAGTGACTAATTTTCTTTTCCAGCCTCTGACTTTGTGCTAAAAAAGGATATTCAGCATGGCATTGTAATAGCCTTAAAAAGTCAGTCCAAAGTTTGCCTAAACCATAGCCATTGAATATGCTAGAAAAGAGGACCATTCACTATCAGATTAGAGCCCAGAAAGATCATGTATGGTTTTTGCTCTATTAACTGGAAAGCTCCTCATTGACACCAAACCTACATCAGCACTTGCATTAGGTGAAACCAATGTCCAAGAGCCCAAGTCAGTAACTGTAGCCATCAGTCACTCTCTTGTRCAGCTGGAGCAGAATAGCTGAAACCATAACATCCTCTCTGGAAGCACATTCTGGTACCAGTCTCCTCGCACTTAGTGTCAGTAGACTATTTATTCAGCATTCTCTTTTCATCTTGTCTGTCTTCTCATTTATCCACTTCTTACCTTCTTCTGCCCTGCCTTTCCCTCCACCCCTTTTTGCATTTCTATCCCTTTACCTCTTTTCATTATTTGGCTTATTCACTTTTAATTCAACCTATTAAAAATGTTTTTTACTAGAACCACCTGCCCTCAGACTACTTGAAGCAATAGCTCAAGTGGTCCCTTCACTCCCTGGCCCTTAAGTACTACCTTAGTAAAGAGAGTAAGTTTGCTTCTTGAAAGGTAACTGGGGTGTGCATAGAAATGCCCACTTAGCCCAGTCTTTGAGCAACAAACTCTATGCAGAAGTCTTCCCTATGAGTATGATGCCTCACTGAGGCAGGAGGACYCAACAATATCTGCTTTATTTTCACATTTTTTCCTTTCTGTTTCTTATTAAAAGGAAGTCCTTGGACTGCACTGCTATCCTTTGCTTTCTGGCAACTGTATCTACAGTTGACCATTCCTTCATTTGCAATCTACCTTCCTTTCTTTATGGATGAGCTTGTCATTTCCTAAAATTTTAAAAAGAAACAACTTTCTCAAAACCATAAGGTTTTTTTGTTTGTTTTTTGGTTTTTTGTTTTGTTTTTTTAATGAGGCAAGCAAACACTATGCTCTGAAAGGGAGCAAACACTTAGGGCTAGTATTGGCCCATGAGGGCAACAAATAAGACGGTAAAACTGCATCCCTTTGTGTGCTGTATCAAAACAAGGTACCTTGTTTGAACGGACTCTTGCATTTAACAGTCACATTATGAGAGCACCTGCTCTTGTGCTGCTTGGAAAAGTGTAGATGTAGATAACTAAGGAATGTATCCAGTTCACCAAAGCAGCAAGTAACTTGAAGACTTTCTTCTGAAACACAGGACAAAAGATTCACTCAAAGTCAAAGGACTCTTTCTAACAGTAATTCAGAAGTCAAAATGTGTCATTTGTTACACTTCACACTTGCAGCACAGCCCTCTACAAACACACACAAGTGCTTAGTGCAATGCACCTTGGCTCCCAGTTACAGCAGCTTGTACCACCCTGCCGTGTGAACAGCAGTCTTTCTGCTTGCTGGGCCACCCAGAAACGATGTTGGAAGGAGGAAAACAAACACTCAAGTGGGTAAAACTTTAATGACAGCTACAGTGACCCTACGTAATRCTGGGAAAACCTGCTTAAAATAAGTGACTGGAGCCTTCTCCCATTCCCAACAGAGCTGGTTAAAAAACACCTGGGTATCCATGAGACACCATTTACATGCTCTCTTTAGTGGCTCCTAACCAGAAAGTCTGAGATTCAGCAGCTGATTTGGCCTGAAATGGGGATGAAAATACCAGATGCACACATGGCACCATACACTCTGCTGCTCACAAAGAGTTAACCTGCTTGGGAGAAATTGTTAGACACCTTTTAAAATAAATAATAAAAAAATAAATAAAAAGTTTGTCTGTCTTAATCTTCTGTGTTATCACTGTGCTTGCCCAGAAAGCTTCTGTAATTTTAATAATGTGAAAGAAAAGTTTTTGTCCTTATGGACAAAAAGCCTTTTTCAGCTTGTTGTACACGGGAAAATATTGACTATAAGGTGCTTTGTAATTTAGTTCTGATATACACCTTGGCTCACAGGTGTAATTAAAAACCCATTATAATCTTCCAACGAGCAAATCAGAGCAGTCCCGAGAGGAGCTGAGCTGTGAGAGGCTCTATTTATAAAGTCATATTTAATGTAGTCTTATCTCTACACTGAAAAAACCATCTGTTTAACATACTGTAAACAAAAATATTAAGGTTCCGTGGCCTTTTTGTCACAATAACTTATGACATGATCTGCAACATATGCAATTAAGGTGTCACAGAAAAAAAGTGCCTAATTTCTATGGAAACCACTACAAAAAAATTGTATGTTTGCTCCTGGTTAATAGTCTCAGCTCGGGAATGAGAAAAAAAAAAAAAAAAGGACTGATGTGTGCATGACAGGAGTCTTTGGGTATGTTTACAGGTTGGTGGGGGCTTGGTCAACAATTTGCAGCCTCTTATTTTTGTATATCTCATGTTAGACAAAAAAGAAGTGGCAGCAATTTTTTCCTGCTATTTTTGTCTTGAAACTGCAGAGGAAAACACTCATGTTGCCTTAAGTGTTAATGAGCTCAAATTAAAAAAAAAAAAAAAAAANAAAAAAAAAAAAAAGGCCACACAACTACCAGCACCATAACAGAGTAATAAGCATATTTGCATAATCCACTCTCTCCCATGCATTTATAGATAACCATGTCTTATATCCGTAAGATGAGATGCAATGTGTGCTACCATGAGGATAAAATAGGAATATAATCACTTCTATTTAAGAAGTTAGACTAAAATAACATGATAAGCTGAAAGACCAATAGAAATTGGCCATCAACTAGGGGTCAGTGTCATTCTAGAAAAGTCAAACTAAAAATATTGTGAATCCCCTGTAGTGAATCTAACGCTTGCAGATTGATGGTGAGTGCCAATGTGGTCGYTGATGAGCAGTGTCAAATTCAAATGCTGCTCTCCATGGGAGCAGGACAGATCCAAGCAGCACCATTGCACAGTGAAAACCAAGATCTCCCACTGGTTAGTAGAACAAGTGCCGGCATAAGCAATGGCACTATATAGTCAGATTGTCAAGGCAATTTCATTGACCAGAGCGGAATATCACACTTGAAAATGCAGGTACGAATCACAAAATAGAAAAAGGATCAAACCTCTAACTAGAAGTGTTTCAGCCAGGTGGACTTTGCATTTGAGCCTGAGCTGATGTCTTGTTGCAGGAGACTAACACTGAGCCCAAGCTGTAAACACTGCATCTCCCACTACTGCTGTAGTAGGAACAAACAGATAGAGCTAGACAGAGTATCTGGGCACATCAACATGCTCAAGTCTTTATATTAGACTGAGCCGGCTGGAATCCAAACTTGACCTGCTGGCCTTACTTCCAAGCTATATTTGGAAGTCATTCTCGTCAGTTCATTTTTGTCCCCGAGTTCAAGAATCACCATCACTTCTAACGTTCTGCATCTCTTTTGTCTGTTGCTGACAAAACTAGGCAGAGGACTCCATGTCCTGAAAGGTAACACTGGCCACAGCTACTAGCCTTAGGTGAAACTGTGAAAACTGTGGGCAGCAACACTTCCAAAATCGATTAGCTTGCTTTTCTTTAAGTCTGGTTATAGCTTTATTTCTCCTGCTTATTTTGGCCAGGCTTCTACAGGGATGAATACATACAATTACCTATCATTTCATGTTCATAAAGCACAAAATACAGACAGCAGTATCCCAAGAGCCTGAGCTCCTGCAGTTAGATAGGAAAATGAGGTAGGAAAAGCCTTCAGTAAGGAGATTGCTAAGGATGGTGGAAGGAACTGGGACATCCTACACCACCTAGTTTATTTGCCATTTTCCACTTGGAGGCAATATGTTGTTCTATATGGATTCAACTCACTGGAGTCACTACTTTTCAGCATGTTAAAATGTCAGTTTACAGCTGGGAAGCCTCTTGTACACAAAAGCCAAAAGCAGTCAAATGCATTTCAGGTTCCTTCAGAAATGCATTAATATGATAAATGCACACGGTACATAAGCTTGCTTGGGCAAAAAGGTGTCCTTCAATCCCAGATTTCAGGACTATGGGATTCTGCATTAAATGACCAGAATAGCAAGCCAAAACTAACATAGGATAAGGCAGCAACACACATCAATTCATTGAGAAATGTCAAACTACTGTATAAATAGTAACATTCACAAAATCCAAGGCAATAGGTAGGCTGCGTTATCAAAGCTCTTCACAAACAATCCTTTGCTAAACATATTCAAAGCCATGGCTGAAATCCATGAAAGCTGAAGTCCACGAAAAATTTCTGATGAATATAATGGAGACAGAATTCTGCCCTGTGTGATATACCTCTATTAATTGTCCTTCATGCAGGACTGCATAGTTGACTTTCAATATCTGCTCCTTTATAGCTTGCTTGAGATTACATGGTAAGTATGTGGCACAATTTAAAGGAAAACTTATCTAGTTAGGAGAAATTACAGGAAAATCCAGTTTACAAGTGCCATTTCTCCTTTGAAAACACTTTAACCTGCTCTAGCTACATAACTGAGCCACTTCCCTACTTTTCCCAATAGCATAGTTGAGTGAAAAAGAAAGGATTTTCTATGATGTTCACTTGAACCAAAAAACAACCTCAGAGCTAAATTTACCACCCTTTTGCAACCACCAAGTATCAGAAGGGGCCTTGTGAGATCACAACCAATACACAAAGAATTAATTTGGCGTTGACACTTTGCAGTGCTTGCAGATGCCAAATCAGAGGCTTCTTGGCAGGTAACAGAAACACCATCTCCCTTAAACACAGGCACACAGCAGCAGCAGAGACCTTTCTGAGTCATCAAGCACAATCCCCCACTATCATGGATTGCAGTGTCTCATATCCTTGGTTCTTTAATAGCCCTCATTATCACAGCAGCTAAGCATCTGGCAAAGTATGCAACACTGGCACTGCCCTCCCTGGATGATCTTAGCATGTCTGTATGCATGCTAAGTGGAAAGGCACAGAAATTTGTTCATACGTTTTGATATGTACTGTGAACTTTTACAATACGACAAAAATCATTTACAGGCTATTAGAAACTTGAGCAGGAAAGATCTCTGAAGTATTTCTCAGCTGGTTGAGCAAGATAAAAATAAATTATTCTATTCTCCTCTTATACTTAAAAAACAGAAAATATTTATTTATACAACATGTTCCTTCCATATACACAAAAATTTAGTTGTGAATATATATATATATATATATATATATATATATATATATTTCTAGCCATAACAGGCCGTACACTCAGCCTAGATAGGCACATGGCAGTGTCAAGGGGAATATGTATTCCCTGTGATTGTAAGTCTTAGAATGGAAATCAAAGCCAAGTTGAACTGTACATTAGATATTAAATGTCCCAAATTGCTCATCTCACTAAATCTTTATAATAAAATAACATTACAGTCTATAATTACACAGTGTAATGATGCCACAGGAGTAAAATCCAGGAAAGACTTAATTTTCCAAGCTTTGCAACAAGTTTGAATTGGTCTGAGTCTTAAAAGACATTCACAGTCTGGATCCAAGCCTCAGTGCTAATAGGACTAACTGTATATGATATAAACCAGACAAATAATACAAGTTTATGCCCAAAGCTGCTAAGCAAGCACTGAGAAGAGATGGAAGCCATCTATGTGTATTGGATGGCACAGTGTCACCACAACAGAGGCCTGCTACATCTACAGTGCTGTTTCTGACAAGTCTTAAAACTGAAGGACCAGAAAAGGTTGAGAGATTTCTTTGTACTGTTGCTTTTGACACACTGTAAAACAATAACAGTTAGAGATAAGAATATAAGGGAAGAAAAGAAAGATTTCAAAAGATACAAGCTTTTTAAGATCCAAGATACGATCAATTTGTTTTTTTAAAAAATGCAAAACTTCAAGAGTTTTGGCCAACACTGACCTAGTACTCACGTACAGAACTGCAGTAAGTTACCTATGATTACACTGATAGCCACAGGTCAGCAGCTTGTAGACCTTGACCTCAAAAGGTTTTACCAGATTTAATCTACAAAAAGTTTCTGTTACAAATACAAACTGCTTCACAGAGCTAAAAAATAGCAAAAATAGATTTAAATAACTAACTTCTGCTAATCTGTGGCTCAAAAGTGCAGGAATTATATATAAAACCAACATATCTCTGGACTGTCATTTGGATGCTTTCTGTATATTCTGCACTAGTTTTTCCACACTGATTTTCTACTTGAGAAATGAATGCAGAATAAGCAGCAGGCCCAGAAGATGGCTGAGACCTGTAGTGCAGATCATAAGGGGTAATTTCAGTTTGCACCACAAAGGATGACAGAAGGCCACAGCAAAAAACACAGCATCAGATATAAAGTTTCTGGGTTTGAACCCAGGCTCTGAGGTTAGATTTGCTGTTCCCACTTTCCCCTTCAGCAAAAACAGAGCAGTGTTATTGATTTGCCTCTCTCAATCTGGTCAAGAATTATATCTGCAACAAGGAGCAAGTGCAATTTCATAGGTGTTGAGGCACTCTGCAAGTCAAAAGCTGGTAACAATTTCTATTTTGGAAAAAAAATTAAACAGCTATCATTTCATTAATTGTTTATAGGGGGTGCAGTGGAAGCTGCATGCCATTTGTATTGACAGAGAAACAGTATGCAGTACCTTTGTCAAGCTCTGAATGCTCTGCATACTAATCCTTCAAATGGTTCAATCCTTACTTGTATGACTCATTTTTGGATGCAGACAAAGGGCCCACCAAGAATATGTACGTATATATATATATATATATATTACATATGTGAATGTTTTTCAATGACTAGATTCACCATTCCTCAACTGGTTGCTATTCCTTCATACATTGCACTTTTGGATACAAGTTGGTGGATCTCTTAGGTGGATTGGAGTCATAGCATTCACCTTGACTCCTCACTCTGCCCAGTCATTACTACAGGCACAGCTGGACCGAATGCGGATCTCAGAAAATCCATTATAAAAAATTTCCACTGACTTCAAAAGGGCCAGGATTTCGCCCCTTTTTACTGCCCAGTGGTGCTGAGGTATTGCAGTGAGCGCTCTCAGACACATGCAGGGACCTCAGCCTTTGAGTAGTAGTAAGCATTTTATTTATAGACCTATAAGATCCATAGGGGTCACATAACAAGCAATAGGGAAGTAAAAGAGTTGTAGCTCTCCTACAAAAGTTCTATCCACTACAAGGCACAAGGCAGAGGTCAGTCACAGAGTTCCCCCAGCTACATCAGTGCAACTTCCTCCCAACAAACTCTGGCTGGGTTGGAAAAACTGCCCATTGTAACACTTCTATAAATGCTTTTATATAATAGGATGACTATATGAGGTAAGTGTCCCTATAGATTTTTATTCTCATCTCACTCACTCTTCAGATGCTTTTAACAAACACTAGTGAAAACAGACTCTTGAGGTATGGGGTTAACTGTTCTCCCTTTTCTGTTTTCGTAAGTGTTCTGCAGACTGAGAATTGCTATTTCCAGAAATATATAAATCAATTAAAAGTTTCAAATCCCCACCTCATGGATAATTTCAGAGCCTGAATCATCTGCTTTGCAGCAATTAAAACAAAGGAGACTTGTTCTAATGCATTGTTTTCACATTAGAAAGCCTAGTCTGCCTTCAGCTGTCTTTACCAACTAGGAATTCAAGAAGAAAGAAGCTATTAAAGTTTATTCTACCCAGTTTAAATGTGGCACAACACACATTCACTGCCAACTTCTCAGACTAAACATCTTAGTAAATTCTTCCTGACAATAGTTAGTGACAAGCATGTCAAAAACAACAAAATCAGTCACATATAAGGCTTATCAATAATTTAGTCTCTCTCCCCCCCCACAAGAGACTGTGTTTTGCAATAATGAAATATAAGATTTTAAAAATAAATAATAGGCTGTTGTCAGGCTGATTGTAGCTAGAAGTTATGAATTTGATTGATTGATTGAACATTTGACTTCATTCTCTCTAGCAAGATCAAAGCGAAACTCTTCCATTTGCCCAAGGCCACTTGCAATTTATTTAGAGATTGTGTTCATATCCCAGCAGGCAGCAATATTGGACTGAGGTACACAGAAAATCAGCTCTTTGAGGTTTTTTCTGAGTCCAAGGGATGCAACAAATGAGATTTTTTTAGTTCATTAAATCATTAACCACTTAATCACTAAAAAAACACAACATTAGTTGCATTTCCCTTTAGCTAAGGATAATAAGGAAACAATTAAGCTGTTGAGAACTTCTGTTTTAACATTGGTGCTTCTGTCAAATGTGACAAGTCTGTATTTTTTATTTATATGGCTATTTCCTCCCCCTTTCCTTTTTTTGGTTTAATTAGCATGGCAGGAGACAATGACACCCAAAAGCGACAGGCATATGAATTGCAATGAGAAATCCTTCCAAGAGAAACATGAAGAGACATGCATGCACAAAAATAGCACACAGATGTTCATACAGCAAAATATTGCAACTACCCTAGTGTAAAAAGAGCCCCAAACAAATCAGCCCAGACTAATGTGAAACCTCCAGTCACCATGAAACACAGCCAGTATCAGCTGCTTCTTTCTTCCTTTTTCCAGATAGCATTCACATGCCAACCACACAGGTTTGGGGCTTCCTCAAAAAAAATCTAATTCTTTAGCTGTCCTGTTTTTGTACTACATAAGAATTCAGGGATTAGCAGCATTAAAAGAAACAAAATCCAAACCCAACCATGAAGGGTCAGCACAAGCCGCCTGAGTGGCAGATTGCTGGCAGTGATGCACAAGCATGCAAATCAGCAGCGGCTGCACGCGTGGGACCTCAGTGGGGCTGCCAGCAGCAAGGCAGGCAGCAGCCCCAAAAAGTGTGTACGGACAGGAAGATAAGGAGRAATGAGTGAGGGAAGGAAGTCTTTCAGGAATCAGGTTAATGAGAGCAGATTCATAGCAATGTAAACATTCCCATAGCAGATCCACCCTGGGCCACCTGGTCTAACAGCATTTTTTAAACAGCAGCCCTTTAGCAGAGGGAAGTCCCGCAGAATGACAGAAGTTCTTCCTCACCTTTGTCAGAAGCTTTGTGTATACCCTAGCACTAGGGTCTTTAAGTACCATTTCCCCAAATCTTAACTCAAATAAGAGTTACAACTTATTTCACACAATTAAATGATCAAGTGTGTGCTCTTTTTTGCTAGTATTGAACAGACTTGAGTCACAATGTATTTTGGACCATTTTAAATGCAGCCTCAGTTTTACTACAGGCTTCCTTGAATATTGGAAGGAATAAGTGTTACAGAAACCCCCAATTCCCTTTTTTTGTATCGCAAATATCACTGTTTTAGAATCAGAATAAGTCAGGCTAGAAGGAAGCCCCTGAGGTCATTGCTTCTCGGTAGTGTTTTCTAGCCATGTGATCTACATTACCAGCAGCTTAAAATTACTAGCACTTACTGAGTCATTGCCTCTAATGGATCCCATCTTATGACAATGCTTTGCTTAACATCAAGTTCTGGTGAATATTTCCAGTACCTTCCATGACACAGATTGCTGAAAAGAATTACTGATAGCTTTGCTTCTTTATATACTGTATGTACTCACCTTTAATTCCCAGTCTGCAGTAAGCGCTGTTGCACCCAACAGGCTGCACAATAACATATCTATAAGCATGCTCCAGTCACCCAGCCTCACTCCCAAACAGCCAGGTTATGATGGGTATAAGGACACAGAGAGTAAGCAGATTTCTCTGTCAAGCTTCTGAATACATGCAGAATTGCAGGGGCAAGAAATACTTTTTAAAAGTGCAACAGAAGATACATTGATAGACCTCCAGAGAGTATTCCTCTGGCTGAAGTAAAATTGCTGGCCATTGTCCTAGGGAACTGATGAAGTTTTGTTTATTTATTTATCTATTTTTAAAGAGAGTTTGGACCCTATGTAGCTTGTCTGTGCTGTGCCAAACTCTACAGCTTAACAGCCCCTCAGTTTGTTTCTACTCTTGTATATCTGCTAGCTACCCACTCTTTCTTCAGCCTTCCCATAGCCTACTTCCCTCCAAACTGATAAAAAMGCTGTCCTTCTCACCTCACACACAAAAATCCAAACTATCTTATTACAGCTGTATTTGCAACTTCAGTTCCGAGTTACCTTAATTTTGTTGATGTCTGCTGCTTGATATCTGGTCATTTTTGCCTCCCTCAGTGAAATATTATCCATTCACCAGATCTTTTGATCCTCTCTTCCAAACCTTCAGGAGCTCGTCCTTGGCATTTTGACTGGATGATTTAATTCCTAGTCCAACATTGTTGTAATGGCTTCTGGAGGTTCACTCCAGTGACAACTCAGATGAAGCTCAGATTGGAAACTGGTTAGAAGGATAGTCAATGGGCTTTGTCTACATGGCAGTGAAAGACCAGACTGGGAACAGGGACCTACCGATCCCTGGATTATGAGCCGTGTCCCTATAGCCTTCTGCAGAGGGCTTGGCACCATCCAACTCAAGGGCAGAAGGGCGCCAAAGGCAGGCAGCATCTCACAGGCCTTCTGTGCTGCTTCTGCAACACTATGTTCCCAGGAAGGCTCAGCCAAGGCTAGTACAGAAACAGAAAGCAGGAACTGGGGATACAAGTATTTTTTTAAAATTAACTTTTAAAAGTGATTTCACAGTGACAGTTAGGAACACTACCAAGCAGTCCCAGTTCTCTCATGCCCAAGTCTCCCCACTCTTTTGGRAAAGCAGTGTTATTCCAGCTATGGAGAAATACCAATTAGACCAAGTGCAGATGGACTACTCCATACCAGCAAAAATGTGGCATCAAAGTTTATCAGGGATAAATGACAACTATTATCTGCTCCTAATACTGGGAAAAAGATAGAAGGAAAAGCTAAATAAAGAAAACTGTGTGTTTAAAAGATTTCTTCACAAGGTAGTTTTAATGTAGCATGGAGCTAAATGGAAAAAAAAGGGGGGGGGAGGATGTTTTCTGAGAAAATAAGATTCATTAAAATTGCTCATAATGGGCCAGTACCATAAGTGGCCAAAGTTCCAGCCAGGTAACTCCAACAAAGCCACACAAAACATTTTTTCAAATACAAATGCTTTACATAGAAAGTATAGCTTCTTACAGTGATCATCAGTCACTAGAGGGCATTTATGTCCATGAAGCTGTCAGACCCAATTTCTTTGCAGAAGGTATGGTTAGTTAATGAAGTCTGGCAGTTCCTAGAGTTCTGCTGAACGTAATCATGTGGAAACAAACACGTAAGTACAATTAGCAGAGCTCCTCATAGACTTTCCTCTTTGAGATGTTGACAGAACAATTCTGGCTAATTTTCATTGTAGTATGGCCTGAATTAGAAGAAAACAAAGCAGCTTTGGGGTCCCAGGGCAAAACTGGTGAAGAGCTGCCTCCACTAGGATGAAGGAATTAGAGCAGGGATTCAATCTGCCTTCAAAATGACCTGAAGGATGCCCAGGSCCTGATTTAGAAACAGGGGCCTGATGTTAAGATTGAGAATAGTCTTTCAGACTGCAATGGGCATGAAATAGTGAATCTGGRCAATTCAGTGGGTAGGAAGTTCATCAGCATCTACATACATGTTCTAAGGTGCGATGGATTTGGAATGGCTGTTTAAGTTACTCGTATGCTGCTTTGCATATAAATGCTTCCTGTATTAATCAGATTTTATTAAATAAGACACTACAAGGACAAAGCAGCGTGCAAACCAAAGAAGAGCTTAACAACAGCTGCCCATTTGGATAATATGAAGGAAGGAGGCATGACAGAAGCATATGCAAGCCACTAGTTCTGAAAAGCCATATTTTTGCTCCTTGTATTCTGCAACACTAACTTTGTTAATAAACACCAACACTGAGGCAATTAAAACAATAAGAAGAGCCAGGCTAGACCATAAATACCCTCTGAGACATATGAAGACATTAAATCTGTTTTGACTGATGAATGGACAGACAGATATATAAGAATGTTTTTTGCCATCATAAAATTCCTATCTCTAAATACTTTCTTCACATCCAGTTCTAAGCTCTTTGATGATTTCAGTGACAGAATGCAAAAAAGGACAAACTATGTGTTAAACAGACTCTGACTTAAAATACTCATCCATGTTTGCACAGATGATCAACCTAAGTTGTAGATCTGCAATGATTTTTCCAGAAAGAAATCCTTGAGTAGTGGGCAGAGAAGACACCATCCTTTAAATAGAAGAAAATTATCTAATAAGCCTCATTAGGCATGAGTGGTAGAGTGACTGAGGAAGTTTCTATGGAAAATTCCAGCATCTTTGCCATTTGGGCTGGAAATGCAATTCTTTAGGCTAGCAAAATCATTAATGAGTGCTATGGATGCACAAGTAGTCTTGAGTGCCTTAAACTAGCCCTTACTTTTCTGAATCTTGTTCCTCTAGTATTTGTACAACTATGAACAAATATTCTGAGTGTGTGTGTGCAGGGGAAATGGGGAACAACCACCAAAGCATGAAAGAAATCGAGAAAAAAAAAAAAATCCCATGCCCAACGTAAATGAGGAAAGTTTGGCGTTTTAGATTTCCCTCCTGGCTGTGAAATAGTCTGTCTATAAATGCAAAAAAATCCAGCCCAGAGAAGACAAAGTTTTACAGTCACCTGACAAAAGCTGAAACTACAGAAGAACACAGGCTGCTGAGCATTCAGCGTCCAGGAACGCGCACATGAACGTAAAGCAGACTTGAAATCAAGATTAATGAGATGCAGTTTTGTGCCAAAACCCAAAATATGACAAAACAGAAGTCTAGGGCCTGAGGAGAGTTCCTGGATAAAAAGATAATTTGAACTTTAACTGAGAAAAAAAAAGAAAGAAAAGTCATACCCCACATCGAAGAGGTAAGAAGTTCTGGTTATCTGCTTTGGCAGAAAAATGGTAATTAATGAAAATCACACATATTATCTGCCTACTGCCAGCAATAGCTGACAAGTTAAAATTGGTACACAGCGATAAGTCAAAAAATGCTGCGTGTATTGCCAGCTCTTGCTTTTTCTCCTAGTATCCCCCTAGCTGCTAAATTTATTTTTAGTTATAGAGATTTTGCATTTTTCCACCAGTCTCCTGTTGTTGCTTTGGTACTGCAGCATGGTTCAGTCCTAGCATCAGTTCCCAGGCATTTAAAAAAGTAAGTAGAACTAGTTGTAGCTGTGGTGAGAGGGCTAATTTGGAGTAGCTATTCACATCTATCCCAGGACAACAGCTGGATTTGCTTAAGCAGTCAACTTAAGCATGGTAAGACGACCGAGAGCTTTCCCAAAGAAACTTTATTCTTAACTGCAACTTCTAAGTGTTTAACCACCTAATTGAATTTGTAGCCCAGAGTTAAGTCTGTGGGGAACACTAGCTACCTGAAACCTGAAGCTCAAGGTGAATTAGGACTGTGATCATGAGGCAGTGAGAAGTGCTAAGGAAAAGTAGGCTAGCCCTATGTAAAACTCAAAGTGCAATGAGTGTTTCAGTTCATCATACTTGATGTTACCTGACTCCTGAAGCAGAACTTACCACATTAGACTTGCTAGTCCTAAGGTTTCATATAACAGGGCTTTCCATGTCACAAGTGCTGGGCTCTATCCCTTCTAAGAGGATTTGTTGACATGATGATATGAAGCTTCATTAATTAGCCCAAATCAGATTGACAAATATGGCTTACTTAAAAGTTGTAGATGTGTAACAGAATTTAAGGGACAAACTTGGCTCTGTAAAATCCCTAGTATGTTCAGAAAAAAGGTTTTATAGAGGTTAAGAGTGGTAATTAAAGCTGCCTACTCTTATTCCAACCAAAGACATCCTGACTTTAAGTTGAGATAAAGAAAAGCAGGTAGTCAAAGCATACCTCGATAGGTGCAGCACTAACCATGAAGTTTCAGCAATGTATTACAGCAGCAGGGCCCACGGTGGGATTCGAGGGTTTATTCTTCCACCACATTGTGCAATGTAAAGCATGTGGGGTTACTGCAGTGGGGCTGGAAAACCAGCTACTGTGCTTGTGCTGAAGACCTGAAAGGTCAGTGACAAATCACTGCATAGGATACAGCTCCCGTCTCTCCACTTTTATTTTGTTTTCCAGAGCATACTGAAAAGAAATCAGTGAACCTACAAATGTGCTCATACGACCTCGTACATTGTTCCCCTGGGTTTAGACACCAGTGCTGCTATGAAGCAGCTATGTGCTGGCATGGTATTGTGGTATTGACATGCAAATGAGCAAAAACAACTGAATGTCTTCCAGTGCTTATGAATGCTTGAGTTTATTTTTTTTTATTAGCTGTATATACTTTTTGATGCTTTCATAGCCCCCCTGAATAACTTAGCTATATTCTAGAAGTTGAAATGGGAATACGTTTCCCCCAGACTTACAGACTTAGTGTTTGTTTATATATACACACATATAGATATGTTTGTAAATTCATCTTACTTTAGCAACAGGAATATTTTAAGCAAATCAGTTGCAAGTCCAGCTGAAAAAGAATGATTCTTTGATATTCCTTCATGTAAAAGGAATGCAGCTATGCTATCTAGCTTTAAAATAGTCAGAGAATGTGAGACCTAACACCCAGCAATGATTATTCAGCTCCCATGAACTGAGAGTCTGTGCCATTTGTGCAGGGGGTGTGTGTGTGTGTGTAGGGAGGAGGGGGGGGAAAAAAAAATCAAATTGTTTTTCCCATTTGGTTCATCAAGGATGATCTAAAAACTTGACCAGTAAAATTAGATTGAAATTTTACTCCAAGAACTGTTCTAGAAATGCTTTTTTCCGTAGTTCTTAGTTGTTTGGGTTTAGATCCTGCAGAGTCTAAAATACATTCCTGCCCCTAAACTACCTCTAGCAGACACCTAAAAAAAAAAAAAAAAAAAAAAAAAAGCACTGAAACTTTAAGTGGACTTGAGTTACATGAAAATATGACAGAATTTTTCCAGTATTCCAAATAGTTCTCTCATTCTGAGTTATTCCTGAAGAAACACTGAAATTTAGGGTACAATTTACCTTGGACTTACACAGTTGACAACTACATCTTCCACATATAGGTAATAGGAAAAAAATCAAGACTATCCATCTAATATGGTTGAGCTGAAAAACTTAAGCAAGGTTTTTCCAGGGTTACAGACATCACTGGATGTTGAAAACCATGAAAACTGCAACAGAAAGGCTCTTCTACTGAAGCAACTTATTCACTCGTTTTCCAATACTGTAGAGATGAGGATTGCTGTAAGATGTAGTGCTTTTAGGTGCCCCTCCAAAGAGAAATGACATTTCTACTCTCCCTGACAGTTGCCGAGCACCAGTTCCACTTTCTTCCACCTATTCCCCCTCATAACAGCAACTTCAGTGTCAATTATCAAAAGTGAAACCTGGCAGATATTGTAATATGCTCTGGGCATAATTTCTCACCTATCTATAACTTAGTGTATAGCTAAAGATACATTTTTAAAATTTGGATAGTAAATGGGCCTCATGACTGAGCCATGTATTTTAAGACTTGTCTATATATGTTTGTTTTTAAAATGTTTATAGCAATAGATATTAAAGCACTCAGAATAGCTGAAAACTCAACCATTGCTTAATAATATCATTTATTTTAATATCCTTGGCTAAATATAGCCTCTTGAGGTTCATATCCAGAGGGAGGGTTTATTTTGTTTGAACCACAGAACTGTGGTGCAGTGGGCCAGACAGTCCTAATTTTATTTGACCTGGGGAGGAGAGGGGAGGGGGAAAGGAGACAAAGTGTTTTCATCCCTTACTAAGCCTCTTCAAATGTCTTCGATAAACATGTTTATTGCTAACACCTGACCTCATGAATCCCACCCCCAGGCCCAATAGAGCCATTGATTACCTTGAGGTTTTCAACAGGCTAGTAGCCACGATTCCTCCAGAGGATGAGAGCAGGCAAAAATAAGGTGGGTGGGGTAAAGAGGAAGGAGATTTTTCAGTGCAGAGGATGCTCTAATAGGCACAAATTAGCCTGAAAGAACAGGAACATAAACAACACACCACCCTTGGCAATGAGCAAGTTAGCAAACAAGAAGTGCCCCAGGACTTTTTGTAACACTGCCTGATAAATATCATAATGGCCCTAGATTTCATTTAGATATTAGAACTGAAGCTGGACCTGAAAACAAAGGATAAACATATTTCTTCTGACATTTAATGTTGTCTGATGACATGCAACTTCATTGCTGTTTCTTTATGATGTAATTTCTGTAAGTGATACCAGTTGCCATCAAACATCACAAAAGCCAGACTTGCCTCAAGTCATCGATATTTATTGTTCTTTTAGAACAGAGCCTGTTTTGAGTTTGGTGCGCACTAGTTTGTTTAATGGAAGAGTTAAACCTAGCCTTTCTAGTATAAAATATCAGTCTGAGACAGATCTGTTGACATGATGCAATTGAGATATTCTGGCAGCTGGTGCAGCAAATGCCCTTTAATGGGGGCGGGGGGGGGGGAGGAGAAGAGATCTGACTGGATGAGGGGTTTAGTAACAGGATACTGAGCCTTTTGCCTCGAGGTCAGTCATTCACATTTTCCCTGGGTGGGGGGGGGGGGGGGGGAGAAGAGATCTGACTGGATGAGGGGTTTAGTAACAGGATACTGAGCCTTTTGCCTCGAGGTCAGTCATTCACATTTTCCCTGGGTCACTAGTGCCCCTGAACCCCCTGCCATTACAGGGTTGCTTGGCCCCTGAGGGCCAGGCCAGCAGGTGTCCCCAGCATTACACATGGCACCACCATTAATGGGTGAAGCCAGGAGACACTAGTGGGAAACAAACCTGCTCTGCAAGGACGACTTTTTTTTTGAGGCCTGAGACCAGTTTGAGCAATCACTATGGCCAGAGATGCATCCAGCACATCCTGAGAAGAGCTAGCCCCCTAAGCAGATCTCTTCTTCAGTCTCTGGTTTGAGCCTTAATTGCAATCAGTGATAGGGCAAAGAAAAGGGGGGGGGGAGGGGAAGAGAGAGAGAGAGAAAAAAAAGACAACGCACAAACGTTTCTTTGCTGCTCCTTCCTTTTCCCTTGCTGCAGGATGTCCAAACCTGTCATAGAAAATCGTGCCCTGTTCCCCAGAGGCATCCTGCTGGAGACAAGACACTGACCTCAAGGGACATCACATCCCACAGGCAACCCTAATGCCAGCCTCACCCAGACCTGTTCTTTCAGTATCTCCCTTCAGTTGACTTCTGAATCTTTGTGACCCATCTCCTTTCCTTAAAGGGAAGTGGCTAATTTTACAACTGTCTCAGGTCTTGTTGGAAGAGCAACTTTTGGCTATATCCAGTCACTAAAACAAATTGTGCTGCTCCTCCCCTTCTTTAGAAGAGGAGGACTAGAGCAGAAGTTTGACAGGGAGAGGAATGTATCTGGGTAAGCAAACACAGTGTTTTAGGAAAGAGCTCTCTGAGCTTGCAAGTCTCTGGAGAGCTGCATAAGAATTGCTGGAACAGCTGAAAGCAAGGAATAAAATTCACCTGACTTGCAGGGAGAACATTGTTCACAAAACCCTGCTAATTTGGCTCTTAAAGCACACTCGCTAGCTCACATATACACAAGCTCAAACAGAGGCACTGCTGCTTGCTTGCCACATTTTATTTATTTATTTWTTGCCCACACAGCTGGTAGAGGGAGCCTGTAGCAGCTTCAGCTCACATTTGTCTTTGTGAATATTTTATGTTACCACCCAGGATATCAATACTAGATCACCAAACCACACTGAAGCACAGGTGCTGTACATTTTAAATGTGCCTAGGATTACATATCCTAAAAAAGTCCTGCTTAAAAAAAAACCCTGAAGTTTCAAGACAGTTTGCTTACAGTTTTAATTGGCTCTCAAAGTCTCTTCAGACGTGGCATGAGGCAGACTGGATTTTGCTCCGAGGCCTGCAACATAGGGAGGTTTAGTCAGGATCTATTAAAACCTGTTTTCATCACATGCTCAGCTTTCTTTAGCAGTGCTCTGAGACTGCATGGTTTTATTTATTTGTTATTTTGCATTTATCTACCCTGGGTACTTTACGTGCATTCATTAAGGAGATCTCACAGCTTCCCTGTGAAGTATGTACTACTTTTGTTAGCTATGTTTCATACACAGATAAACCTAGCTGAGCAATAGTTTGGCACACTTAAGGAGATTTCCTTAAGTCCCCATGCAGTACCCATGCAGAAGGCCTCCAAGGGGRAGGCCTCTCTGAGGGCAAGCCCAGGACATGGTGAGGCCAGCTCTTCCAAGGAAGTTTTCAGGAGAACAGAAGCTGTGACAATCACCTGGGTGCTACCTTCCTAGCCATGCTGAAGACATTACTACATCAGCAGGAACAAATTAAACCACTATATTGCTTGTTGGTGGCTCTCCATCCATGGCTGTAGTAATAACCAGAAGGAGTCTGATAGAGCAGATCTGTGTCAGTCTGCAGGACTGCAGATCAGGGCTCCTGGCAACAGCCGGAATCAGGGAAAAATGCAGGGCTAAGCCAGGGTATCAGCACGCTAACAGGGTACAAGAGAGACACTGCTGGACACAGACATAATCAGCCTCTTGATTTCTGTCAGGGCAGATGCATGCAGGCCAGGAAGAAGAACAACATTCCCCACYGTGCTTTCAGCAACACATGGCTGCTTTGTGCAAGTGGAGGGAAGTCAGGAGTCTGGGGGAATAGCAATGGGTTGCCAGGCTGATGTCTTAAAGGTGGTGATCACATCAGAGCTGATTTTGGGGCTCTGTACTTTCAGTGATACCTCCTGGGGTTACAGCAGGCAGCAAAGCTGACTGAGGGGACGGGCATTGATGGATTCCATTGGCACAAATGACCAGAGAATAGCAAACATCTCAGTTCACCAGGAAGTGAAGAAGGTGCTCCAGAACTGCCCAGTATTACCAACTACCAGGTCAGCTGTGGAAGAGACACACACCTGGAGAGTAGCCCAGGAGCAAGCTGGTCTTTGGACCCCATGCACCAGAAGCAGCTAGCAGGGCAACAGAACAAAACCAGACAAGATGTTTCATGGAACTAGATCACATGAGGCAACAAGTGACTAAGACTCAAATGGGAAAACTACAGCCCCTGCAAGCAAGATAATCTATAGTAGGGCTAAAAACCCAAAGATGCATTTTGTGGCACAGCAACCATCCTTCACAAGACTAAGGGATCTCAACAGAACATTTCTAGAAGAAAATTGGACTTTGTGCAGTTTTGTGTCTTAGGGATGAGACTTAGCAGTTCATCACAGTATAACCTTCTGAATCTTGGTTTCTGGTAGAGAATGGGTGACTGTGACTTCCTCAAAGGCATTGCAGCCTGAGGGTTTTGTTCTCCTCTAGGCAAGTAGGCTGGAGACCTTATTTTGCTAGCCCCAGCAAGTCATTCTTTTACAAAGCTATACTACAGCTTCAGAGAGGCTCAGCTTTTCTTCTCAGAGCTCAAAGTAAAGAATTCCATGGCCACTCTACTGAAAGACGCTAAATGAGGCTTTCTTGCTTACATAAAAAGAACAGAGCAACTAAGTCAAGTAAAAGAAAGGAAAAACTATTCGTAGGCTATACTCCAGTGCCTATCAGCCAATTCAGGGAACTCCCCTTCCTCTCCAGGTTAGGGAGCAAGACCTCAATATCTAGTCTCCTCTCTCCACCTCCTAGGCCCAAACTTGTATCCTCACCTGCTCCTACCATCTGCACACTACCTTGTTTCAGAGCAAGTCTAGCTGCTGCCCCAAAAGCTCACATTGCCCTTGCCCTCTGGCACCTCAAAGTCTGCATTACTACTAAACTTGTTCTTTATCAAAAGCATTTCTCTGCCTGCAACCAGAATTCTCAGGCTCTTGCTGCCTGTCTTGTTCATAAGACAATCATACTCCCCAAGAAACCTGGTACGTCAGATTGCAAGTGGTCTGTCAGCCGAGCATGGTAAATCAAGACCCAGCAGAGCTGCATGGAATAAAATTCCCCACCACCACCACCTCTTTTCCTGCTAACTGGGCACAGCCCTGTGTATTTGCACATGCAGATGAACAAGCACTTTCCTCTGTTAGTTGAGCAAAGTGGCCCACAGTAGAGCACACACTACTGACTTGGAAAACCTCACTCCATAGGGAGCACAAGAAGACTGCTCAGTCTGTTTTCCTAAGACCCCCAGCAATGACAGGCTTAGATCAGAAGCTCTGGATACAACCTAGCAAAAAGGCCTGCAGCAGGATGTCCCAAACCCCCATACCTTTAAGCCCAAATCTCTCACCTCCAGAGGTAAAATGCTCTGAAGCCTGGTTCCACCAGCAGTAACTCAGTTACTCAGGCAAGGACTAGTCCCCTTGTTCCTGCTGAGTGCTCCTATATACTTTTTCCAGAGCTCTGGTTTCATTCTCCTGGGGCTTTGCCCCAATCAGCAGCACTTGTTGGAGGATGGGACCCACCCCAGCCTCCTGGCTGATACTGTGTGAGGAGGCAATGCAGGTGTACTGGCTACAGTCACCTGTCTCCTGCTCCTAAATGGCAGGGCAGCCTGTGATAATTTCTGTTTCATACCATTGATATTGTGCTGCTGGGGAAAAATTCCATCCATCTCCATCTTTGTCCTAACCCTGAGTTAAGGGCATGCCTTCAGGACTTTTTCAGGCAGAGGAGAACAAAGCTCAGAGGTGGTGTATGCTAGTTCTATTGGAGCACCAAGCTAACATATAACTTTTGTTCAGCTTGGAGCCTAGGCAGAGAAAGCCATTTAGTGGTTCTCCCACCTACTCTCATTTTCAAGTTTTGATCAGGATGTCAGTGGAGATAATCTATCTCCAAAGACAATAGTAATTCTGCTGCAGAAGGCAAGAATATGTATATATGCTTCTGACATTTCAGATCTGTCCATTTTTAGCAGAAAAGATGAGCAAGGAATATCTGCTTTGTTGGATTATCCATCCAGAAGCTAGGGTAGCCATATCCTTATTTTTTATTTTTTTTAATACTAGAAATCTGCAATAGAGTTCCCAGGAGGAATGGCACTTTTGTTACAAAGCATTTTAAGTTCTGTCTGAACTGTTTCAATTTTCCATTTTATTGGCAAATAGAAGTTCTACCAACTCAGARGAAGAAAAAAACTCAGCCAATTTCCACTGCATAGGAGTTTCCACTTCATTTTCAATCTCCGGACCTCTCTTGGTGGTCTGTCTGTGAGGTTTTTTTTGTCTTGGAGGATGAATTTTACATGACACTAGAGGACAGCCCCAGTGGAGAAATAACTTAGTAATTTAACATGAAGAGACCAGATGAGTGGTTGGAAATGTAGGTGATGGCCTTAAATGTAACTTTGAATAAAATCATGAATTATAGGATGATCTGAAAACTGGCCACTCTGTTGTAGTATATCGGTCTGTCCTAATGCCCATTTACTATTTCTAAGGTCATCACGCAGATTTTTAGTAGCTGCTGAAGCATCATCCTGTAGGTATCTGGTGATCTATCATACATATCATCAAAAAGATCAGGGTGGACTAACAATCAGGCACAGAACAGCATGTTGTTTTTTGTGAGTGTCATGTGAAGTAAGGGTTCTAGGATTTGGTTTGTGAATATTAATAATGCAGAGACTGGGAAACTGCAGAGCACAGAGTGAAACAAACTACATTGACTGCTTTTATTTGCCAATAGAAATCAATGTTTTTCTTCTCATAATGAAATTGCCTTCATTGGAGGAGAAATTAGAATGTGGCAAATGTGAGGACATTTTACATATATACACCACACACCCCATGTATACTCCAGTCATTGGGAATGAAGGTGTATGGCAAACTTTTTATTGATAAAAAGAGAAGAAAAATTACATTCACACAAACCTATTCAACAAAACACCCTCYGTCAGATGCAAAAGAACTTGTATTCAAACAGGTTTTGTTTCTTCCCTTTATGCAATGTTAGCTGTTGACTCTGTACTGGGAGACAGGCTACAATATCTATGAGGAGCTAATACAACATCTTGGGATCCAAATTGGCTTTTACAAAAGCTTCTGCTTAAAATTACATTTACCCATTGTCGGTTTAATAATCATTGTTTAAGAGAGCCAGGATGTGACAAAAGACAGTGACGTTTAATCAGGCTAAAGAGCTGTTTAAACATACCTGAGACTGACTGGATTATAGCACAACACGGCCACGCAGTACAGACATTACAAGGTCATATAATATGTTAGGTGGGTTAAGGAGTAAATAGCCCCGTTTTCTGCTCCATCCTGGCAATCTAGAGGTGAACTGATGCTTATTTAGTTTGTGATCCAGCAACGCTTTCAAAGCAGGGTCCTGTGGGCTAATTCCCGGCTGAGCACTACAAAGTTTAGTTTGTACTGGCAGATGTTGGCTCCAAAAGGTAAACTGTTTCAGTAAAACAGACCTGTCCGTATTCACGTAACCATCCCAGCTTCTTCAGATCCTTTCAGTTTCTTGGATGATACTGGCTGAATGCCAAACCTCCAGAGCCCAAAGAGCCTGTGGCTAAATCCACAGGAGAGGCAGAAGAACCTCATAGGACTGATAAAGCCAATTCTGTTGAAACATCCAGAATTTGGGTCTTTATACAAAATATCACTGAGCTGGGCCAAAAATACCATTTAAGCTATTTCCATCCTTCTCCCTGACATGCACAATGAAATACAGCGAAATTAGATCTTAAGAAAAGATTTTTGAACTATAAGAAAAGACTTACTCTGGACAGGACTCTTGTTCTTGTTGCCGGTTTGCAGTATCCATCTCCATTTTTGAGAATTTTGTCTCACAGAGCTCCTTACTCATGCTCATCACCACATTTGGCTGTCAAGTTTTAAGTATCTAATGAAAGTAAAAAAAAAAAAAAAATTCCTCAGTCTCAGCTATTACTAATATGCTGTATAACACTCGCTCCTAAGCCTTTGGAAAGATACAGTATTGGAAGAGCCTCAGACTTGAGCTCATGAGCCTCCAGCTCTACCCCAGCTGCCCAATGGGCCACAGCCATGGCAGTTTGTTTCTCTGCTTTTGCCCCCTGCCAGGAAAAGGGAGAATATTGCACAGCCTTACCCCACTGGGTAGTCATGGGAAGCATTTCTGAGGTAGTCACACACTGAGGTTAGAACTGACCATACTGGTGAAGGAGCTAGTGGAAAATTGTCCCAGTGAAATCCTATATCACACCCACAGCTTCTGTTTGATCTGCGACTTGTCTTGTGAAAAAAATAGAGTTTAAATTAAGCAGTTGTATTAAAAATAGCTTTAAAAAGTTCCTATCATAGGAATCTGATTAAACGCCTTCCCAATTACCTCTCACCTACAGGTGCTTAACTCCTGTTGTTTTTAATAGAAAATATATGTGTATATGTCTTTGGGGCCAGGGTTATCGGTGACTGCCACAGTTATTCAGAGCAGGTGCACCTCCAGAAATGTAAACAACTATTCAGATGAAGAAATCTGGATATTTTGGTGCCCATATTGACCAAAGAGAAAGCAGAGAAGACTCCATGTGTGCCACTCAGTATTCAAACACAAATACAGTTCCAATCCAGCAATGAAAATCAGAAGAAAAAGGACAGCAACTCACCCAGCTGAAGATGGGAAGGGCAAATCAAGAAAAATCTGTAAAATCAGTGTTCAACAGAGTAATGTTTCCAGGCATTTTAAGTGAGCCAGTGTTTGTGGAAGTAAGCAAGCGGTATGTCCTGTCAAAGGGATGCAGGACAGAGTTGATAAAGTGAATCCCAGAAGCACATGGCTTACCATTCATCATTAATAATCTCCTTTGTTTCTTCATACAGGGGTACTCGAGCTAAATACATATTGTGGCTTTATCCACCTTGGATAAACAATAAGCAACACAGTTTAGTGTTTCTGTAAACTCCTTGGCCAAACAATTACTGAAGTCTCGCAACTTTTTTTGCAAGAAAAAAGAGCTTCCATTAAGAGAAGCAGGAGTCACTGACCTTCACACAAATACTTCTTTGTTCTTCTGCTTCCATTTCCCCCTCCCATTTTCCAAAAAGAAGACCATTTTAGAAGGCTGAGGAGGAGGTTTGGGAATGGAAGTACTGCATTTTTTTTAAGAAACATCTATGTAATTTCACAATTAGCCTACAGCAAAAATTAGCCCTTCATGTAGATTTATACATAAAAATGGACCATTTTTGCTGGGACTGTAGTAAACATTTCTAAAACAGACATAGCCTGAGGTGAAGCCATTCCTGTGCTTGTGTTTAGAAAGCGAGGGATAAAAAATATAAAATGAATCATTCCTGAGTGAATTAAAAACTGTAAATGCCTATTAAAAGCACAGTCTCTGATCATGTGGGCAGATGGTGCATCCTACTGTACAATGTTGCTACTTGGCAAAATGTGGTGTAATTAATTTGACAGACATTTTCAAACCCACAATAATATGCCCTATGATGAGTGTGTTGGAGAATGAAGTTATAGCCCTTTTTCTCATGAGTAATCTTTACTCACCAGCGTAGTCCACTAGTTTCACCTTTCACTAGCTTTAAACTGGGGGGAAAATAAAGACTATCCATGGTATAAGTTTTTATCTTTGTTAAGATGACATGTTCTCTTCCCCCATTCAAGAAATATCATCCTCTCTTATCACCCTCTCAGGGTCTTCAAGTACCTACATGGGTAGGTACTTCTGATGGAAGAGGGGTCTTTAATCTAGCAGAAAAAGGCATAATGAGATCCAATGATTGAAAGATGAAGTTAGACAAATTCAAACTATCTTATCTAGGAGCTTGGTAGATTCCCCATCACTTTTGAAGTCTTTAAGAAGATATCCAGTCTTGATGTAAAAGATATGCTCTAGATCAAACAGAAGTTATGGGTTTGATGCGAAAATTATTGGGTGAGGTTCTGCAGTCTGTGTTATACAGGAGGTCAGGCAAGAGAATCATAATAGTCCCTTCTGGCTTTAAAATCTGTGAAGCCCAAACACAACTTCAATAAAGAAAAAGCAAGCCACCCCCACGACCTCTTCTGCCCACAGAACTTTAATTTTGGAAACAGAGGCTGGTTAAAGCAGTTCATCAGCCTTACCCGGACTCTGCTTWGCAGAGTATTCGTAACACCTCAGCTTCTTTCAAAGGAAGAAATTTAAAAACAGTCTGGTTTCTCTTTAATAAAAGTACATGAAAAATGCTGACTGGTTTCTCAACCAGCATACAGATATTTCTTTTAGAAGAATAATAACTTTTAAACTGGAAATTTTCACATAAATTCTTCCACATTTTTTCTCATAATTTTCTGTATCTATTTACTTGATGTTAGTTGTAACCTGTTCCTGCAAATGAAGAGGCTGGGACAGCTGAACTGAATTATTCAGCTTCCTATTATTTTTCAACAACATTTATATAGCTGACAAGTGGGGAACAATTAATGTCTTATATTATTTTTGTTGTTTTTCTACCATGTAAATAAGTTAAAAAACAGCTTTCAAATCGATTTCTAACAATATCAAGTTTCACAGTTTTATATTGAGTCTTGGGGATTTTCCTTGAATTGACAGCTCCATGAGTCATGTGAACGCACCAAAATCCTGACATTAATTTTAAAAGAAAACCACCACCCACAGCAGTTGCTGATAAAGTTTGAAACCATGACCTTAGCAAATATGCAAACAGAAATCTCCATCTCCTTTACATTTTATCATTTGTTTTTAAGACAGATTCCCTGATTCTGGAATTGAAACCTTTGGGTTTTAGCGTGGTTTCGCGACACAGAGGGCGACACGGAGACCCAGAGGCCGAGCCCCGAGCGCCCGGGTGCCCCAACGCCGGCCCGGGGGCGGCCCGCAGGACCCCCGGCAGGGGGGCAGCCGAACGGGCCCGGCCGCGGGCAGCGTGGGGAGGAAGGGCCGTGCCGGTTTGCTTGGGGGCGGCCAGGGCTAAAAAAGCCTTTTTTCTGGTAAATAAAACCTCAAAATCCGAACGATAACAAACAGCCGAAGGGCCAAAYGCGCGGGAAAGGCGTTGGGGCGCGCACGGGCTGGCCCGCAGGCCGGCCCTCGGTGGGGTTTCTCCAGGGAAGCTCCGCTCTCCCCAGCCGCGGTTTGGGGCGGCCCTGCGGCGGGCCCTGGGAGCGGCGGCGGGTTTCGGCGGGGCCGCGGGGCCGCCCCGAGGCCTGGCGTGTGCTCGCCGCCTCCAGGTAAACACTCGCCTCAGCGGTAGCTAGATGTTTCCTCTACCAGCGGCGTTAAAAGAGCA
Organism: Rhea americana; assembly: GCF_003343005.1. NCBI lineage: Eukaryota > Metazoa > Chordata > Aves > Rheiformes > Rheidae > Rhea > Rhea americana. Next base: position 1,762,783 of record NW_028186723.1, on the reverse strand, counting down.
TAAAAACAGCTTTCCGCGACACAGAGCCGTCTCATTCGCGCGAGGCCGCTGCCTGTCTTCACGCGCCCTTTGGGCAGGGGCTCTGGGAGGCAGCCGCATGCCTTAGCTAAGGGGCGCAGGGTAACAGGCAGCTTTGGAAACTGTCTCTGCTGCCTTTGCTTGTACAAGCTGAAAACTGGGGGCAAGCAAGGCGGCGTGACTTTGCACTGGGGCAGAAGATGAGAGTTCACGTAGCTAGAGCTGAGCAGCACTCTTCAACAGATCCGCCCCCTCGCCTTTTCTCTGCTTGCATGAAGTTCACCATGGTTCATTCACACCTTCCGCAGAAGGGAGCCAGAGCTTTCTCCAGGGGGATTCCTCTGCTCTGACACTGTCTCAAGCCCCAAGCTGTAATGCTTTCAAATGCTTTCATTTGAAGGGTAACCATCAATGCAGAAAGTTAGGCAGAAGCTTAGGGCCTAAACGTGGTTAAATGACCATGTAGGCCTGCTGATAGTCGCAGCCGAAGGGTCTACAAATTGGTTGTGATGCTGATGGCATGTAAAGAACAGCAATAATATGTAAAAGCCTCTTTTAAACCCCTATTGCTTAAAGGAGCATGGACACCCTGCAGGCTCTCTGGCTCTTTTCTGCTGTCATTTCACTCCAAACTGTCACAAGATATCAGTGTTTTCAGATACTCTTGCTATGGCTGAGCAAACCGCCTCTTCACACTGTCTGGCTGACTTTCAATGCCATAAAGTACATCCATAAAATTGAGCCATAAAGTTAACTGTGTGCAACAGAGTGACAACACACTGCAGAAACTCTGGGATGTATTTGAGTCTCTGTCTTGTACAGTAGGATCAAATCTGCTGTTTACTCCTGGCCCTGGGGTAGTTCTCAAGCAMCTAGCATGTGAGCTGAGGGGAGCGATACTTATTTGGAGCATAGTGCCTGCATGGAAGCATAAATGCAGTGAGATAAACCAAGAAGAGGAGATGTAGCAAAGCAGCCGAAAGCTGTGCCTTTTCATGTGTGCTTTGACAGGTGCTGCCAGATGCCCCTTTTGGGGGAATCCAAGAGATTCTGAGCTGGGCTGGGCTCTCTGCCAGGARGCAGCTGAAACTAGTAATTTGTTATTATCTAGCAAGGTGATGCTTGGATAGGTCTAAAGGTAATGCACTAGAGTTAATGTAGCCCCAATTCTGAGGCAGATCATGCCCTTTTTTCCTGAAAAATCCTTTTGGAGATCCTGGGATGTGAAGTTTCTTCTAGCTTGTAAAATCATCCATCCCAGGTTTCCCTGCAGAGTGAGTACTCTCTGGTGAGTACTTCAGCATTAGTGCTATGGTATTTTCTAAGGATATTCTATCTATCCAAAGATCTTAATCCAAACCCCTCTTCATCCCTACACACTCAGTAGGGTTTGCAGGGATCAAGTGTAATTTTCTCTCTCCAACAAATACAGACTCTGTAAGCTCCTATCTGCTGCTAATCCAAGTACTCTGGAGCATGGGGATGTAAAAAAATGGCAAGGGCTTGCACTGAGAGTCCCGGATCTTATCCTCCCAGTGACTTGTAATTTTTACTAACGGGAAAGGATATTAAAGAGGAGCACATTAATAGGAAAGTCAACTAAATTTGTGGAGCTATCTTTCACGTCCTTATAAAATTAATGCATGGATTATAAAATCAATAGGGGTTACTACYTTGGATTCTTTGAATTGTCCTTTATGAAGTTATTCATTGCCACCAACTAAACAAGTCTAGGATTAGGCAACTGATAGATTCCAAACATTTGGTAACACTAATACACCTTCCTCCCACAGTATGTTCCTGACATACTGTGTCTGCAGTGGGGACAGTGCTAAGAAATGTTTCCCACCTTTATGGCATCTGTCCTCCTCAAAGCCAGAAGTTTTTTACAAGAGATCTTTGCAGAGTCTGCCTGGGAGGTCATGAAAATTAGCATGATTTGAGATGGAGGTGAGTTACTGGGAAAGAACTAGTCCCATTGCATAGAAAACTCCAAGAAAAATAAATAGGTTAAAGCCATGTTTGCAACTCAAACAAGTCCAGCTGACTTAAGCCTTTCATGGTAATTCCAAAGTATTTATTCAGAGACATGCTCCAGGTTGGGTGCTTCTGTATACAAGAACAGCTGCCTTATGCCCTAATTGTTCACCACAAGCCATTCTGCTGCCTCACAAGCCACACCCTTTGCTGTGATCCCAGTGTTTGGATTTGATTTCCCTCGAGAAAGAAGCTTGCATTCACATCCTCATACACCTATGTTTGTTGCCTCARTACAGCATTATATGTTTCCTTCTTTTTTTTTCCTTCCCCCCTGAATCTGCTCTCATTGATTGGCATAAGGAAGGAAAAAAAAAAAAAAGAAAGAAGAAAAGCCCACCTCCTACTAAGAGGACTAAGACCTGGGGAGCCAGTGTAGAGGAGAGGCCGTTGCCTCTAAAGTTCAGAAATAAAAATGACTTCTTCTTTTGAGCTTACTGTTCCCTGATGTGACACTGTGATCAGTATCAAATGCTTGGTGGCAAGGATTTTTGTCAAGCTTTCCCAGCTAAAATAGATTTAACCTACCAGTTGCTCTTTGTGGGTTTAACAATGTGTGTGACAATAAAGAGCTGCTGCCGCTGTATTGTTAATGCATGAATAGTCCCAGTTCTCTGTATTTACTATTGTGCTCTGTAGATTTCCAGGAAGGAGTGTTTGGTTCTGGCTATTGATACAGGTTCTGTTTTTCAGAGGGAGCTGAATCAGCCCTTTGGTAATTAGTCAATGCAAGCATGCAGTTAAGAGTCAATTAAATTAAGGAAAGCACTGCTTGTTGTGTTTTGTCCCCTGTTTGGAGACTGTTCCTGGTGCACCTGTGTTTCACCCTTTGTTGTGACTGCCTCTGGATGTGAGGAGTTCATCCTCTGGGCAGGAAACTTGCTAAACGCCAAAATCAAGGAAGAAATCTGCTCCTTGATAGCGGTTTGTGGTCTGCTGTTGGCTGGGGCTGGCCAACCGCTACTACAAACAAGAATAATGGGCAATAGGCAATGAAGAAGAAACCGATACGCTCCGACCTCTTGGAAAAGCACAGTCAGAGGCAGCTGAATGAGAGGGTATGCCATGGGGGCATGTGGTGACTCTTCCCTTGCGCTAGGAAAGTAGAGTGCCRTGCCCCCGTTGAAGCTGTATAACCATTTACTATCATTCGCTGTCACATAACATCTATAGCACCTAGCCAGGACTGGGGCCCACCTGTAGCAGACCAGGACTGCAAAGGCAGGAACTGCCCAGTTCAGAGCAGGACTCAGAGCCACAGGAAAGGGGAGAAGCAGGGCACTCACAGTGACCTAGCACGAGGTCAGGCACAGAGGTGGAAAATTTCTCCAGCTCGCCCACCATGCGGAGTCAGATGAGGAATTTCCCACATGCCCTGGCCAGCCTCACCAAATGTCACCCTGGGAGCAAAGCTCCGCAACATCTTTGCTCCACTAAGCCTAAGCAAGTCCTGCAAGCCTCCATGAGAGCTGAATCTGCCTGTCCTTGGGATGGCAAAAAGCCACAGATGTACTCAGGTGACCAGGAATCAACCACCCAAGTGGAAAAGGAAAGTTGCTCTCAGGTGCTGAGAAAAGTTAAAAAGCAAAGTGTCAAACACCCCTTCATCCTGGAAGCATTCTTTGACGGTGTTTTTCTTAGTTCATTTCCATAACAATCAGCCACTTATTATTAAATCAGAGCTGCTGGGGAAATGGAGTTAAATTAAAGGAGATCAGAGGCAGGAACGGAAGCAACGTCTATATAAATATCTGCCTATATTATATAGAGTACTGTAGTTAATCAATTGTGAGAACAAAGAGCTTGGACTGAACTAAGAAACAGCCCCAGCTGCTGTGGTAAGCAAGCAAACAGCGCTATCGACAAGGAAAATGTTTCTAAAGGCCTCTCCCACTGAAGGAGTTGAAAACAAGGGTTTTCAGCCCCTGGGGCAAGCGCCAGTCCCCTGGCTCTTTGGGCGAGCACTTCTCTGAAGGTTAGTGAGAGCAGGAGCCAGATGAGGGGACAGCAGCTTCTCTTAACTGAGGCAAAAAACTTATTGATTATACGTTCAATAAAAGGTCAAAATTCCCTTTGAGGGTCATGCAGTTGCGGCAAAGCTCTTCCCAGCCCCAGCTCCTCTCTCTGTGTGCAGAGTGTTTCGTGCCAGTCTCTCCAGGTGGACACCTGGGGTAAAAGTGAGCTGCAAATGAGCTAATCATCATTAATATGTCGGTAGAACCTGCCAGCCTGACATCCCTCCTAATGGCTGACAAATGTCAGGGTGACTTGTATGCTTTTTTTGTTAATTGAATTGGTTAATTAGGTCCCAGAGGCCTGGCTGCTAATTATGAGCTGCAGTGGAATACAGGCTTAAACAAAAAATACACCACCCCCCTAAAATCCAATGCAAGGAAGTTAAAACAAAAGGGAGAGATGGGAAAAAAAACACCCCCCACTCACTCACTCAGTCACTCTTTCACACACACACACACACACACAAAACCTCCTTTGTGTTCTTTACAATCTGTACAGTTACCTTTGCTTAATTCCTGACCTGCCACATGCTACTGCCTTCTTGATGTGTTTTTAAAAGGAGGGTTAGAGAAATTCCAAATCTGCCTTTTTCTGACGGGAGCATCTGCTCAGTCAGAAACACAGTCATTAATTTTCTGCCAATTAGCAAAAAAAAAAAAAAAAAAAAAAAAAAAAAAAGAGAGAGAGAGAGAGAAAGAGGGAAAAAAAACCCTTCAGATTTGCATCTTAATTTTTTACTTTGTAAAGATGTTGTTTTTTTAAAAAGTTAAATACTCCCTCCGGTTTGCCAGTCATAGAAAGTGAAGAGATGATAGCAACTTCCCACCAAGAAAAGGCAATTAATCATTATATTTTGCACTTCTATAGCAGCTTTCATCCCCTGATCTCAAAGCGCTTTGTGAAATTAATGTATTAAGTCTCTTGCCAAGCCCTGGTGAGGGTGGCAGTGTACCAGCAAACTCCTTGGGGCCAAGGTGGTCTTAATCTGCATCTGCTGAAATGTGCCAAGGACACTAATAAACTTTATAATGAATAATTACTAGTCTACCTGTTTCAGGGAGGGGTACACTGAGGCACCAGGAGTGCTAGGAGGCTGGCTGCAGCAACACAGCCCAAGAGCTGGAGGGAACATCTTCCTCCACCTTCCTCTCTTCTCAGTGTCCCCTCTTCTTTTAATAACAGCCTAAACTGGCAGGTACAAGCAGAAAGATCTCGGGCATTGCAGTAATTAAACATATTAGAACTAGAGTTGTTTGGAAACCAGCTTTTCCACTATCTCAGATGTTATAAAAACTATCCACTCTATTCTGAAACAAGAAAAAAAAAATGAGAATTTTAGCATCTCCTTCCAGGCAGAAGTTGAAAAACAAATGCCCAATCACTTGAAAGGTTTCTTTCATAAACCATTACATTTGGCATCATGTCTCAGCATCATAAACTTTTCCATTCACTGATATATTTTGTTTCAAAAATCAAAAGTGTTTCTTCAGAAAAATGGAGAAATCAGGCTTTTTGATATTATCAGACAGATAACTCCAGAACTAGTTTGGGTATTTTTAAAGCAACATGTCAAAATCCATACATTCTGAAGAGAAGAAGRAAAAAAACCTCCAGTTAACCTTTAATTACCATCTCTAACTGCAATAGCTGCTTTCTGAATCAGTACTGAAACATGAGGCTTAGCTGCTTGCCTGTTTCCATGTGTATTTTGAATTGCTGGKTTTTTTTCTACCTTCATATTAAAGAGGGAAGCTATTAACCCAGAAACTGGTAGCCTAGATGGCTTATTTCTAGTGGTTTTCCTACTGTGGATTTGTTGCATTACTGAGGGCAAATCTCTCAGCCCAGGAAATATTCCTCAGTTTCCTTTCTCCACTAGGCTGGGTAGCATGCAGTCTCCCCGTAGACTGCCTTCCCGCTAGCACGGCACCAGTGTGCACTCCACCTTGCCATTCTCCTACCAAACTCTTTCTTTGGTATGAGGGCACCTCAGGGCAGCCAGATGGGGCAATTTGTGGATGTTTGCAACAGATTTGAAACCCTCAGATGAAGATAAAATACAATGATTATCCTGCTTGCTTCCCCACCCCCCTTTCCTGTTGGATAGCAAAGTTGCCTTGCAAGTTAAAATAAATTGCCTTGCGTTCCCCACTGAAAGCGTTTTGACTTTGTCATGAATCGTGTATTCCAGTAGTCATTATACTTCAGTTTCTTCTTCTTCTTCTTCTTCTTCTTAGCATATGACATATATAGCAGTTCAAAAGTTCCAGCAAGCTGCTGCCAGGTCACATTCAAAGGAAAGTATCTGGGAAGCTGGCAGCTAAAAGTATCTGATAAGTTGGCACTGTTACTACTCAGCGGGGGGGGGAGCAGGGAACGGGAGAGATTCAAAGGGCTTTTGTTTCTGGATCAGATTCTCCCAGACTCTGAAACTTTTGCAGAGATGTATGTGCCAGGGATTTTTTTTCTCCCTCTCTTCCTCCTTTCTGTAGTTTAATGCATTAAAATAACCTATTAAAAGGCCTATATTTGCTTTCAAGTAGACTCTGAAAGGCGCACAAGATCTCACTATTAAAAACAGTGCTGCACTTTGCAGGCTAGGGTTTGTGGCTAAGAGAATAAAACAGAATTGATTAGTTGCTCCAATTTTGCCAGTGTTACAAAGGCTGTGATGTGCCACAAGTTGCCAGAGAGCAGATCAGCAGCTTTATAACCAGCCTATCTGTATACAAGGGTGGGTTGCTTCAAAATATGAGTGCAGCTTGGTTTTAGAAAGCCTGATATTCCTTCAGCATTCCCATGATGTCTCCATATATCCCAAGGAGGCAGCTATGGAAAAACCTATTTTCTCTGATTTGTGAATCACTTAGGAAGAATCAGAATTGAACCATCATGAAATTCTCTCAGAAGCCAGAGAACAAAATACCCCTCTGGGAGTCTGTGGAGGGTGTTCAATATGAGGAGGCCATGGGACCCAAATGTAAGCAGTGCAATTATTGTCCCAAGAGACCTGTTCCTGCCTAAATAATCGACAATGAATACTAGAACAAACAGACTGGAAAATGTCAGCAAATGGCCAAAAAATACAAAGAGAAGGCACAAAAATTGGAGCCCTTACTTTTGCATAGGTATGATCTATTCTACGCCTTCAGAATTAAGGAGTCGAGGTAGTGTCATATCATGCATCAATCTGACAACCCACCCCTGAGTAGTTATTGTTGTTATATCGTGGGTCACATGTGTTACAACTCTATTAATGTGTATGAAGTTACTCCCAGTCTAACACTGGTCTAAGAAAATCAGGCTTAATTAGATTCTCCTTGTAATTAAATGCAATTTATTCTTACGCTTTGTGTTATGCTTCTGGTTTGCCCATACTATTGTCTGCTGATTATTAGAAATATATTTATGGAAGATGTAACAACTGTGTACGAGCTGTGTTTATAGCAAGCACACAATTAGCTATGTTTGTACCACTCCCAGCACAGCAGGGGCTTGGTCTGTGAATGAAGCTCATGATGGGAGTTCTTTACAAATAAATAGTAGGCATGGTCAATTCTGATCTCATTTACCTTCGTAGGTTAAGATTATGTTACTTAAAATCAGACTGAGATTCCTTGTTCCATATTTAAATCTATAATTCTCCCTGAGAAAAGCTACCACTAGCCTTGACTAGTGGTGGGCTAACACTGTTGGCTCTGTTCTTCCAGAGTTTTGCATATGATTAACCTGGCATGTTAAAAACTGGGCCACTGACTTGAACAGAGGCTACATCTAGTGTGAAAACATAACCATGTGTCAGTCCCAGCAGGACTGRGGCCCTATGCCATTCATACTTGTGCAACTCAGGCAGAAAACACCCTCTTATCCCTTTCACAATTATGCCAACAACAGCACAAGTACAAATGGAAAAGAGCCAGATTCAAGAAGAGTCAAGACTGCAGAAGCTGGGCCAATAAAGAGCTGGCCAAGCTCATCCTTGGTTGCCAGGCATCTCCTAACGAATCATTACTAGCCATTAGGTTTTCATACTTTACTTGGAAGGAAGCATTTTCTGAATGGTTCTTCAGTGTTTTGCTCTTTTTTTATACTGAAGTGAACAGAGTTACCTCAGTGGAAAATAATCCAGTGCCTTTGGTAATTTCAATTTAAATCAACGGTAAACTAGGTACAGAGAACAAACCAGCTCTTCCTTGTTATTGCTTTAAATATTTTAATAGAGGAAAGGTGCTTTGCAGGTGAGCTGACTCAGGGAGAGTAAGAGAGTCCAAAGCAAACTGGGAGAATTGTTTAGTTGCCCCCCCCCCCCGCATGTTTTTGAATAACCTGATTATTCTCATTAGTGCACCATTCAGATGGCTGCAACTATTCAGAAGCAAGCAAGGGCGAGGACAGATAGTAAATCCTTAGTATATGAATACGACAAGGAGTTTAGGCAGCTCCCTCCCACTCCTGCTAGAAAAAGTTTTAATCTTGGCTGCTCCGTGAATATGGACGGTTGCATATTGACATGCCACCTGCTGGGGCTGCTTCARCTATTGATAACCAATGCCGTCACGTCTAAAGTTCAAAAACCGTCAGGCTGCTTTCATGTTTGTAAACAGTATTGATCTGCATAAATAAGCTTGCCATTAGAATGCTGGATTAAACAAGGACGAAGATATAACATTTGTGAGATTAAATCCGGAAACAGTTAATTAAAAGCTGTGCAATAAACCTAGGCTGTAAACAACCGCCAATTAATTCAAGCATCTGTAGATCTATGAACATCCCTCCCCCACTCTCCTGGCTATGCCCCACACCACACACCCAGCTCTCATGCCTCCCCCACCTGCCACTCATCCCCAAGCCCAACAGCCTGCTGTGTCTACTTGCAACCTACTGTCTTCCACCTATTGCTACAAATACATCTTTGCTACTTCCCCCCGTGCATCCAGGTAAGTGGCTCTGAAAAATTATTTTGGTATATTTTTGAGATGTAGGGTTACTATTTTGTGACAAGGGGGTGGGAACTCGTGGGAATGGAGAAAGTATCAAACGGTTATTGAATACAGAGTRCTTTTCCTGGAAGTCTCTGCGGCTCCCCAAGAAACCAGCCTGAATGTTGCTTACACTCACATCTTTTCAAGTGTTAGGAGGGAGAAGAGTTCAATGGCAAGGTGGCATTCAGAAGGGATATAGGCGTCAAGGAAACCACTGGTTCTTGGACTAGGTCTTAATTAATGTCCTAATCATAGAAGCTCTGATGGAGAAACTCTAGTAAATCTTGTTAAAGCCATTACCAACCTCAGTAGTCCTTATCCCTCTAGCTGCATGACCCCACAGCCCAGATGGCAGACGGTTTGCAGTCTAGAGTTTCAGTCTGAACATGCCATCTTAGGCAGTGTGTGAGACTGAACGGTGGATGCCCAGCACACAGGCCACTCTGCTACCCTCTGCTTTGGGATCACCAAACACAAGGTGACTGCAAATGTTCCTGGGCATTTTTTTTATACCCTGTTCATGATTTTCTTGGCCCTTCTTGTGCAAGAAGCACAAGAAGCACATAGTGCTGTCATGTCACAGTACAAAACCTCATGTGGATGCCTTTTGAACAGGTCTAGACCTAGGAGAGGATCTAGGGATTCCTGTGGTCTGTCTCCTGAAACTGTCCTCCCATTGTGGCCTTGGTGTCACCGCTGTAGTGCTTCACTTCAGTTTCCCCAGCCGCAAACAAGGAAGACAAGGCCTTTGGATTTTTGGCYTTTTCAATTCAGCAATTCTTTTCAGTGAAGAACAATCTGTTTCATGAAATAAAAATGTCTGTTTTGTGTACATATTTTCATTTTTGAAACAAAAACCCCAAAACATTCAAGATTTTAATGTTTTACACCTATTCCCTCTCTTTTCTCATYTCTTTCCTCCTCTCCTTCACTTTTTCTAATGACAAAATGAGAAAGGAGAAAGAAGGAGAGCATAAAACTACTTAAGGGAAGGAAAAAAAGTTTTACTAACTAATTAAATCTAATGAATTCACAGAATAAAGGCAAATGTTGTTTTGAAATTTCCCCTTGAAAAGATTCAAATATTTTCTGACCAGTTCTGTTATTTACCTACCTTAAACCCACACCATGAAGAATTATAGTTATATTGGCTGCATTATGGATAATTTAATGGTTATTTTATAGCAGCTGTGAAGAACTTGCAGGCTGTAGATGGTATGTGGCTGAAACTGTAACTATGGTATTTATAGGGCCTTCATCACTATGTATAACCCTCATCACTTTCAGGAAAGGAATGCAAGACCTACAATCTCCACTTTCATAGATAGGAAACTGAGGCATGGAAATATTATGGAAAAATGGGAATTAAACGCAGGCCTTGAAACTTTGCCTAACATCATAACCACTGAACTATCTCCAGTCAGTAAAYTGTCCAGTAAAAAGTGGTAAATGTCAGCAGATCCTTATTAACCCTGAGGGCTATTCTGCCTGGCATTTTCTATCCTATCTCTCCCTCTATCCTGATGATGATTTTATCAAGGGGAACTGGATTCTGTGTTTGTATAGAGACAGACTATGATTTCATTGATATTTTCTTATATTGGATGGCTTTTAGCAGTGGWCCAAGTAGATTATAACTGACAAAAGAGAATGACAAAAACACCTTGACTTCTCCAAAGGTGGCATTATGACAGCACCAAAACCAAAGCTTCATTTCAGCCTAGTCATCATGCATCCCTCCAGGAACATGGTATGCTCTGTTAGGTAAAATACTAGGGTTGAAACGTGCAGCTTAGATCCTCCATCTGGTTTTCAGGCTTAATCGTAAGTTACAACAAGTTACTCCTCTTGGGGTATTCCATATGCACCATTTTTTCTCTCATGGAAAGAGTGCAAGAAAAAATGTCCAATGAACAGCACTGGAAATTAAATGCTTGTCACTCATCTTCTTGCAATAGTATTCTGATATCATATCCCTGGCTCCCTTGTTCTGGACAAGATCTGCCAATAGCAAGAAAATAATAGGTAAAATATTTTAGCCTACWGATGCTTTTTAGAAACAGAAGTTGCCTGTTGAGTATATATGCAAACATAAGATTGCAAAGAAGGATCAGTGACAGCCCTTTGTTTAAAGCCCAGCATCAGAGGCTGGTATTTTCACATAAGTAATTTTAAACCTGTAAACTGCAGCCTTTCAGGAGCCCACGAAGCACTCCTAAGAAGTTGATTCTAGTAGTGAGTTTAAGAGTTTCTTTGCTTAATCCCTATTTCTGCCCTCCCTGCCCTCYCATCACCTCACTTCACTTAGCAATGCTTGTATTACCATGCTCTCACCAGGCTTGCTGAAATGATGGATGTGGATTAGAAACAAAACAAAACAAAACAAAAACTTTTGTTTTGGAAGATTTAAAATTTGCTAACCACAATAATCCAGCCCAATACTAAGCTGCCTTACTGGTATAATGGAGGAGCTGTGAGCTGAGGCATGGAGAGAAATGATGTCATGAAAAGAAAAAGAATGGTTGGAATGGGGGAGCTGCAAATGCCTTCAACATTTTGAACATGACTTTTGCTACCCTGGAAAGCATTTGTGCAAACAAACTCTAAGGAAAGATCAGCAAAAATTAGATCAGCAAAACAGTATTCTACACTTACGAAGTTGGTGAAGGATTCTGCACTGCCAATGGAAAGTCAGAGGCCCACAAATAAAAAAAGATTGAAGGACAAGAGTGGCAATCTTAATCCTGCATGACCCTACTGGGGCTGTAACCCTTGAAAGAGTTATTGATACCCCTGAGAAAGTTACTGATACCCCTGAGAGTCACCAAGACCTCTGTGTGCGCTGCTTGTGTGCAGGGGAGTGCTCCCTCAGCAGGGCAAGAAGCGACTCCAGAGCTGCTGCTGAGTATAGCCCTGTATGTACAAGTAAACTGCTGGATTTCAGTGCATGCCTTCAATATACATAAATGTAACTCTCACTGGCCACTGAACCAAAGTACAACAATTTGGGGCAATTATCAAAGCTAAGGGAAAACAGACAGTAAAAAATACATTTTACATTTTTTTTTATCATTTCAGGGTTTTGTTTCTTTCTACATGTTCAAGAAGGTATCTGAAATCTTCATGAATTCTTTCCTGCACTGGTTCACAGAGCAAAGGTGAGAGTGGCCTCATTATTGCAAAGGATGTGTCCATTCTGTTTTCCATTGTTTTTCCTCAGAGAACAAAGTTCACCTTGAAAAACCTTGCTGGAAGTTTGAAATTCAGACACTGATGACCCCTTCTTTCAATTAGGACACCTGAGGGGTATCCCCAGTTCACATGGGGATGTGCATTATTTATTTAACGAACAGAAACACATCCAACTGGGATATTAGCTTTTACAAGTCTCTGCTTTGGCTAATCTGATACAAATTGCTATTGTCACCTATGACTGGTTCCATCTGATTGGCTCTGCCCAAGGCCTTTGGCTGGAAGGAGAAGTCAGGTCAGGTTTGTGTTTAAGAGCTAATAAGCCAGTTAGTCACTGGCTTTTGCTTTGGGCGGCCCTGAATTAGGAGGCACTTGGGAAATGCAGGTGGGATGCTGAATCATGAGACAGCTTTCAAATGATCTCCAAAAGCATTATGACCAATGACAAGACCCAATGGCATTCTGGATATTCAGAAGTACATTTTACTTGGCAGGAGAGAAAGAGTGGGGGCTAAGAAAGTGATAGAACTTTCTACTTCCTCACTCCACTCCTGTTTCTGCAACCCTGCATTAAGCAGGAGCCTCATTTCTTTGACACCTCTCCCCTCAGGCTTGAGGGTCATGTATAGTTCGGGATCAAGAGCAATAGGGGCTGCCTAGCCTTTGAAGACCGTACTACTTGGCCTCCCTCCAATATTTTATTACTACTTATTACTTCATTGCATTATTACTGGTCTTCAATGCTCTTATTTTTTACTGTAGTTGTATGTCAGACCTCTGTCATGAGCCAGGTTGCTACAGTATTAGATGCTGTACAATTCCACAGTAAAAAGACAGTACTTGTCCCCAAGGCCCATAGCCTAAATATAGTATAGCTTTATTGCCCCTTTCCTTTATTTACAGCCMTGTTTACATCTTCCTAAATGCAACTTGTAGATTTGGGTGCAAAGATTGGGTCTCTCTTGTAAGAACTCAATAGGTGTTTTTTCTTGACTCCGGTGGGGTTTGGATCAGGCTTAGGGTAAGATGGGGGAATGCACATTTCAGCAGGTTAGTGCTGGGGAAGAACARAGCCCTGGAGACAACAGAGAGTTAAAGATGCTGCTGCTCCCCAACAGCTGTAAGTAAGTGTATTCCTCTGCAGCTGGAGACTCTTATAAATGGTCTTCAGTCCAGAGAACCAGATATGTTTAAATTACAGCAATGTATGTGTCACAGTATGTAAGAACCTGTTAAGATCATATGGAAATAACTATGCTTGGAACACCCAGGTCTCCTGACATCACTTCCTTCAGAAATATATCCAATTACCTCCACAGAGAGGAAAAAAAAAAAAAAAAA
>NW_028186723.1:1706362-1749143 GCF_003343005.1 Rhea americana | reverse complement strand
AGTGGAAGGTCAGAAAATTCTGCAGGTGGAGCCTTAGTGTGTTTTTTGTTGTTTTTTGTTGTTGTTTTTTTTTAAGAATTGCTTCAATTCTTCAGAGCAGAGGAAGGAAGGATGGTCTGCTAGATAAAGGTAGAGGCACTGCTGACAGTTCAGAGAGCTGGACCCTATTTCAGCTCAGCTGCTGACATCCTGTGCAAACCTAAGCAAGTCATCACCTTGCAGTGCCCTTCCTCCTCCTTTCTAAAATAGGGGTATAATCATGTTTACATGCCTTTCTGGGAAGGGTGCACAGTTTGGGGCTTCTCTCATGAAGATTGAAAAGAGTCTCACAGAGAGTGCTATTGGAAGGGGATCCAAATTGGGATTGGAATCCAAACTGCTAGCTGACAGACCACGATGCTGCTACATTCCCTTCCCAGGGAGCGCTGCCATTTTACACTAGCTGAGGAGCCGAGCTCATTCTCTCAGCCCAAAGTGCTCAAGTTCAGCCTTCACTGTGGGGGCTCACTAGCGGTGCAGTGTAACTTTGTTTTTGGTAGTTGAGTTAAGAAGATAAAAGACAGATTAAGACAAAATACATACAGCAAAAACTATATGCTCAAGCACAATTGGGGCACAAAACTTTCTGAACAAGATGGGATTCTGTGTACCTCTCCACAAAGTAAATACTACCACATGTGCATTAAAAGGCTCCTATTATTTACAAAGTGCTGACATGAAACCCCCTGAAAGAGTTAGTATTTTGTTAGGTAAACGTTTTTCCCTCTGAGCATTTTCCTCTTCTCCATCTCCCCTTCCCCCATCCAATAACTTACAGATGTTAGAACAATAAATTGAATGAATAGTTTCCCACACTGGAATGCCTGCATGCTGAAGAATGCAGAAATGATTTCTGGCCAGTTTCTGACACTGATCTACAACTACACTGCATATATTCTGTTGCTCTTATATCAAGCCTTGAGCTGCTCCCTGCCAAGAATTAAGTGCTTGTTCCATAAACCTGGTGTAGATTATCACTTAGCTGTATAGATGTATCTAATAGAATTAAATAGTTTGGCTCCTGACCAGTAACAGATGTGCTACATATAATGCAATAATAATGAGACTGAAAGCACCATGTTATGCCAAGGGAACATTGTGAGATAGCTCACATTTCTTCTGTTCCTCAGTCAAAGCTCTGTGAAAAGTAAATCGAAAGTCCCATGTTTATATGAACAGAACAAGCTTTGGCTTTCCTTCTTCTTTTCATTTTAATCTTACAATGGATTTGTTATCCAGCCCATGCACAAAGGCAAGTGCGAGGTCAGCTTTTGTTTCTATGGAGCAATGGATTTGCTTTACTGTAGTTTTATTTTTCACTAAAGTTCTCCCATAACTTAAATGGGTATAATGAAATAATGTTGAACCAAGTCGTAACTATCTGTTTGGAATATCTGAGCCCATGTAACTTGACCTATTGAGAACAGAATGAGTTGGTTAGGAGAAGGAAGAGCTCAGTTATACACATAAGCTGATCTATTATTTTCCAAAGTAAAACTAAAAAAAATAAGTAAATCAGGATGTAGTCCTGTGATGAACTACACACTTCCTATGGGGCACCTGAGTCCTATTGATTTCTGTTATGTTGGAGGTTCTCAGTACTACAGGTATGAAGTTCTTTGTATCTTCTGCTGAGAAGGGAAAGAAATCCTTTCTCAGAGCAGGCACCCACGTTGAAAGTCTCATCAGAAAAATTCAGTGAGGGCCAGGAGCACAATTACCTTTCTGCACTACCATGGTCTCTCTTCAGGTCATGGCTGAGGCTCAAAGACGAGTGACAGTACTTGTGGTGGGAACATGACCTGCCCACTAGCTGAACTGAACTTGCATTATTGACCATCACTTTTGATCAGCGCTACAGTTAACTGGAGGCAGTGCTGGAGGAAGAGACTGTTCTGACTGAAATCAGGACAGCTGGCAAATACCTGGTATCTCTGGAAAGCGCAGAAAAGGCCTCCAAACAAGCTATTACTGGATGCTGGCAACCTGGCTATGTTGTTTCTATTCTTCAAGTGTGGGCATGGTTAATGAGAAAGTTGTGAAGGGAAGAGAATTCCCTGCATACCTGACTGTCTCAGCCCTTCTTGACCTGTGTCGGTCTGGGTACAGACAGAGTACAGCACAGAGACTGCACTGCACGGGCAGTCCAGGTTACAGAYGAATATCAGGGCTCCAAGATGTTATTGTTAGATCTATCAGCTGTCTTTGATGCCCCGAGGTATTGTTGAGTAGCTTTTGATCCTCAGCAAGAATAGATGGGACTGTGCTCTGCTCACTTTTCCCTTAGCTTTCAGAGAGATCTCAGAAGGTAATTTTGGATAACTGCCCTAATTTATTGACCTTCAGGGAATGCTGGCTGATGTTTCATCAGTGATGTACATAAAATCAGTGGGGGTGATTAATGAATTGATACTTTTTTGTAATATACTTGGATAGACAGAGCTATTAATAGCACTAAACAAGAACCTGTGAATATATTCTGCGATCGTCCATTCAAATACAACATTGAAAAGCCAGACTGTCATTGCTGATATTCAGAGAAAAGCAGTCTCTTCAGCTCTGGTTGGAAAGACCACATAGGAGCGCGCTAAGATGGCTGGTACCTGTAATAGAGAGGAGCCATTCTCTTGGGAGAAGAGGCTGAGTTGGTGCTTATTGATTGCTAGAGTTTTGATTCAAGACCTGGATGTGACCCAACCACACGGACAGATATAACTTCTCTATCTATCTCCTTTCCCTTTCTAAAGGAAATGTTCTGGGTGACAGAAACATGAACGTGACCATTCTTTTAAGAAACAGTTAAAGAAAATTCATGCAAAACTGGATCCCCAGAGTTATGACTGACAGCAACACTGGAGCCAGGGCCATGCAACCTTACCATATGCCTGATTAAAGTGAAACTGTCCTAATTGAATTTCCAGGATCAAATAGCTGTAACCCATTGTACAAGACCAAGAACTGTAATTGTGTGATGAAAACTTCTGGTCTAAGCATTACATTCAAACTATGTTTACAGACATTCTGAGGCACAAGAAGAAGCAGCAGCTAAATTTGGCAAATAAAGTATTCACCCAGCTCTATTAAAAGCAAAAGAAGGGAATAAAATATAGCCATCTGGGAAGCAAGGAAAAGCTCAAGACAATTATCCTCCTTCCTACACATCATCCTCACAGTAATACTCAGGGAGAATGTGACAATTGATTAAAACTAATTGGAGGTTAAATTAAATGATAATTAGCATTAATCAATAGCAGTGTTGGCATGCCAGTGCACCCCTCCTTTAGGCGATTCACCTCCAATCCCCAGCACACCAATAAGGCTGGTGATCTGCGAGCCCAGCATGTGCTCCTGCCATCAGTAAAGAAGCAAGTCCCAGCAGCATTGACCTGGAGGGTTGGAGGAAAGAGAGCATTTCAATGAAAGACAGACTTGCCATCACGAGAGATGGCTGCTATACTACTCCTGCAGCTAATTGCAGCCAACATCAAAGACTAGGGTGCCCTCAAATGATGGAGGTTGGTAACGACAACTCAATGCCCGTGTGCTTTCAAACAGCAGATCACAGAAAGCTTTGCCTTAGCATATTATTCTGCTTTTGTTAAGAACACTCGTTTCTCTTCCTCTCTCTCTTTTTTTTTTTTTTTTTTTTTTGGTATATTATTGTGTGGCCAATGTGCAAGAAATACCCATGATTTCTACAGCCCCAGTTAAGGCATCTCTTTGCAAAGGGCTGAAGGCTGATTTAGACTGAAGGTTGGGGAGGAAGAGTTTACTCGAAGCATGTCATGTGCAGACACAGAGGTCAGTAAGTTTTTTGCTCTGATCTTAATGCTCAGTCCTAATTTGTGGTTGTGTTTAAGGGGAGATGAAGTGTCACTTTGTAGTTTACTTAGAAGTCCTAATCTAGCTCTGATTCTGTTTGAACAAATAAAACATAGGCATTTTTACAAGTGCTTGAACAGTGTGTGTGCATGCATGCACACGTGTAATGCCCTGTGGATGTCCACCAGTGCTCCAGCACTCAACTGCCAACATATGGAGGAGGATTTAGGATCAGCCACATGCACACATTGAATATCCACCTGCCTCATAATCAAGAGCTGCCARTTCCCACTGCAGTATTGAAAAAAAAAGTTTATTCTCAAGAGGCTTAGAACAAGGATTTGTCTAAACAATGGCAACATCTGGATGCCAAATTTGACAGTTCTTTGGCCTTTCATACGTCCCCAGGTAACTCCAGTCAGACCCTGGAAGCACAAAGTTGTGCTGAGCAGATACTCGCAGGAAAAGGAAAGAAGAATGTTTTTAAATGTTATTCACATCTYCGTCAGGGCTTTCAGATGACAGTAGGAAAAGGAAGCAAAACCATTTCCTCCCCATTTCCGTGATCGGCCTGCATGGTAAGAACGTGTGTGGAATCACTGGGGAGTGACCTCACTGTCATTTACCTTTTTCTGACATGCAATTTTCTGACATAGCATGGAACAGGTTGCCCAGAGAGGTTGCAGAGTCTCCTCTGGAGATATTCAAAACCTACCTGGACATGATCCTGTCTAACATGCTCTAGGTGACCCTGCTTGAGCAGGGTTTTGGACTAGATGATCTCCAGAGGTCTTTTCCAACCTCAGCCATTCTGTGATTCTGTGACACAAGAAAGAAAGAAAGAACATTYGGCTCAACTCACCTAGTTTGTCTTCCTCATCCCCAAAGTTAGGAAATAAGGTACATGAATCAAATTCTTACCTGCATTTCAAAGTTTGATCAGTACAGCTCACAGGAATGCAATTTTGTATCTAATATAATCAATGCCCATATAAGCATTTTTATGCTTACCTAAGTGTGCCTCTGCTGTGGAGTTTTGTTGAGCTCATATCAGCAAAACTCCACAGCCTGCCTTTAGCTGACACTGCCATGCTGTCAGAAATCCTGTCACCAATTAATAGTGGGACAAAAAGTCCTGCTATTAAGTCTAGTTCTTTCCTATGGCTCCTATGCTTTCACTCTTTATGCCTGCTAACTATCTAGATTTCTCACGGGCTATCATGTTCCTGACTGAAAGGAGTCAGTCCATTACCTGAAAGTGCTGGAAACAGCAGTGCTGTGGTTTGGGGGACTATCTCTATTCCACCTACCCTAGGCTGGGAACGAGTGACTTATCCCATTTGGGAACTGATAAGCCATGCCATCAAGAGAACTTTATTGCCCTTATAAACACCATATTCCCTAGGGGCATTTGCCAGTGCAAAGTTCCTAGCTTTACCTTTTCAGTGCACGCAAATGTCATGACATTTATGGCTGTAACACTTGTCCTTTTCCAGTGCRCTACATGCTGTTGTTCAGCCTCTCCCCAAATGAAGGCTGTAAGCCATCATTTTTCTAGTGGGTTGTGCTAAGTGTCGGAATACATCTCTYTTGTCAGCATGCCCTGGCCAACTCTTCCTGAGCTCTAAATAACTGGAGAAGCCAATTCTGATCCAAACACTGGGAAGCTACTTTAGCACATTGCAATTCCTGAGCCAGTACTTCATGAAGCCATGACTTCATTTGCAGAACAGGACCTACTAGGTCCAGCAAAGTCCTAWACCAACACATTCAGCTTCCTGAATGTTAGAGCTGTCCTCTCTCCCAGTTGCTCAGAGCATATCACAGAAAGAGTGAGTCTCTCTGCAAAAGGCTAGTAAGTGTACAGAGACACCTATCTTGTCTTTGCTGCTCCATCAGCACTAAAGAAAATGGCAATATAAGTAACTGGCTATTTCGACTGCACCCAACATAATGGAAAGATGACAAAGAGAAACCTCTATCCAGCCTAAAGGAAAACATGGCTTTCTCTGCACTGACCACAYGCGTTTAGCATCTTTGATCAGGGGAAAAGCAGGTGGTAAAAGCCTGCACAGAAAAAGCTTGGTCATGTCTAATGCGTCCCTTTCTGGATCAATATGTTCTTGTGAAGATATAATCTTCCTGCTGTAATACTGACAGGTTAATGACAGCATGAGTTATCTGCTATCTAAATGCCTGCATCAGTACCTGAGTTAGATTAGGCGTGCGACTCCATAACCTATCATCACAACACCCTCACTGGTAACTTTTCCTGGCTTTTATTTATTAGTTAATTCTCCTCCAGGCCCTCGCCTTCCCCTGCCCACGTGGTGCCAGGTGTTGAGTGTTGCCCTGGTGGCCAGGAGTCCCTGCATCACTCTGGAGCCAGAGCCTGGGCAGGTCTGCTTCAAAGACAGCTCTGATACACGCTCTACACAGCAGTTGTGTGACCACTGCGGCACACAAGCTGTTTCACAAACAGAGATACTCCCAGCACAGGCACACTACCAGGTGGAGAGAAAGCTGCTATGGGGAGAACTAGACAAGTGAGGTTACCTGGTGATTCAGCACCGCTGAAAAATCTGATTTAAAAAAACAATGTCCTGTTCCTATAATTTTCCCCAGCATCAGCACTTGTAAATGCAGTTAACTTGTAAATTTGTGAGTGATCTTTTATTTTTAAAAATAAARTTCAGATTTGTGTGCGTGTGTATTAGTAAAATAGTTCTGGCTTCAAGCACAGTTCAGTCCATTTCTCMGCTCTCTCCCCTCACCCCCAAATAAATAAATAAAAGGCCAAACAGCTTGCCATAATGGTGTAACATGTTAGAATAGGGTAGGGACCATGGCTGGGTGGCRTTCCCTAGCTCTTGTCCTGGCTTTGGCCAGATTTTGCAAAGTGGATTTCTACAGTGTGTAGCCAGGGTTAGATCCAGTATCATGTGTAATAACTAGTCTGCAGTGTAGCTGGACTGGGACTCAGGGGATTTTAGGCTCTAAACCTGCTTCTATTTGTGACCYTCTACGTAACACAGAAGGAAAAGGCGGAAAGTACAAAGTTTTAAAAAGGGAATTTTAATCTATTGGATTAAATTTCAATAGAACAACACTGCCACATTCCCATCAGCTGACAGAGAAACACCAGTATTAATTTCCCAATTGCCTCATTTTCACCATTTATAAAGTAGAGATAAACCTACTGAATTGCCTGGCTGCCAGKATCTCTAGACCCAAGTGCACCCACTGCCCTGCTAAAACAAAAAGATGAAGAGGGAAAATTTGGATGGACAGAGTGCAAACATCTGCTTCTCCTGCCTGCTACATTTGGGCTGGAAAGCACTCATAGTGTTGCCTGGGAGTATCAGTGGTTTAACACGTAACTGAATTAGTGGAGAGAGAAAACAAATCACATGTGACTGAGTCTTCTGACAGAAGCAGCTTTGATGTTCTTCTAGTTGGGCCTGCCTGCCTCTCAGCCCAGCCACCCCCCACCTGCACCCCACCCCACCCCATCAATAAACTGTTTGTTTAGCCTCACACAGATTATTCATATCTTGGCACCGAGCTCTCGGCTCCAACAAATTAACATTTGGATTGTATTTACTGGATAGAAAAGTGCCAGAGATACAGCTGGGATTTGTTGCACAAACTATTTTGATGGGGGAAATCAATGACAAACTGAGAAGAGGAGGATCAAACAGCAAACCCTTTTGCAGTCGTCGTTTGAAAACATCATGTTGGTGATATACTGAGTTTCTAAAAGGGGTGGCGGGTGGCAAATAGGGTGGGGTAGCCCTCTCTCAGGTCCTGTCACTGACTCCCACACACAACAGCCTGACCCCATCTCAGTCTTAGAATAGATTAGTCACAGGATATTTCATTTTAAACCCAAGCTCATGTTTTTCCTACAGAAGAGGAGACTCTCTGAATGTTTATTGCTATTTTGCTGGAATTTCTTTTTTTGTCAGAGTGGGATTTGAAAACTAAATACATTTCCTGTTGGAGGMCGAGGGCTGCGAGCTGCAAGGAAAAGCATAGCCTTTGGCTTGGTTCAGCAGTAAATAATCACTTGTGTTCCAAAAAGTCATTCTCATTGGCAAAGGCTCCCAGCACCTGCAGATAGGAGCGCCCCGGGCAAGTCCAAGCACTTCATTTAGACTGTCCCTTATTACGATCAATCAGACCCCATTCCTCTTAGCCACAGGAAATTCTAGGCTTAACCCACATGCTTTTTAAAATTAAAAAGGTGGAAAGACGTGTGGTTACAGACACAGAAAGAGAGAGAAATGGGAATGTAGTAGGATTTCTATATGCTTGCACCAGAAACTTTCTTTTTTACCTTAAACCCTCTGCCTGAAATATAACCACATGAAACCTTAATCTTATCAGTATTTTGCTGCTTCGAAGAGTCAAATAGTTTTCCTTCACACCTTTTCTACTTGTGTGTCTTTTGTATTGCCTTTCTTTCCATAATAGAGCCACACACAGCGGAAATAGCGTATTTTCTTCTTCCTATTCTTTTTTGTTAAGCCCTAAAGGCTGGCTGGCTCAACCAGTCTGGCAAACTGAGCMTAAGTGGTGTTAGAGCCCAACAGGCAGTGTGTTTGTCTCTGGCCAATGAGCTAATGCAACCAGACTACCTTCTCCTTGGAAAAAAAAATAGTACACATTCTGATAAGAAAAAGAAAAGCTGAAGACCTTTACATCTCTAACCTACAGCAATAAATTGCATGATTCCTCTTCATCAGGATCAGGACTTCAGATAGTAAAACACAGGAAATCTTGGAGAAGTACGGATGTGGATTGCTGCATAACCTGGGTTGGAAGTCATGTCTAACTACGCTCAGTATATGCTCCTGCCTCCTCACATCCTTAAGGAGTTGAGTTTAACACCATATATCTCATAGTCCATGTGTAACAAAACAAGTGGCAGCTGATAGCCCACTGTCTACATTAGCAATGACAGCAATCATTTTGGGCTTGGCTATAGCTCCCTGTAATCTCAGAATTGTTAACAGAAGAGACAACATTTATTAAGGTAACAAGGTGAACTGCTTGTATGGAAAAACTCTGGAGTCTTCACCTTCTATGCATCTGAACTCTCTTCCACTGCTTCCAGCTGCGGTGTCACAGAATAAAAGTCTGGTGTGGGCTGGGATCTCTCCCAGATGGAGAGGTCTGAATGGCCTGGGTTCCCTCATGCAGGGGACACTTGAAGCATCTGGTGCTATTTTTACGAGCGCTAGGAAYATTGAGTTCAGATTTGCCCGGAGACCAGCCACAGAGGAACTGGTAACGCCTTTGGGAGCATGACTCAAAGTGGCTATCTCAGTAACATGGTGTCCCTGTGCAGCAAAATAATAATGGCTGTAGGAACATCCTAGGCTGAAGTGGGGGAGCCATGACTCACCAAGATCACACAGTGTCAGGTTGCTTTGCTGTGCAAAGACAGTTTACAGCATAATAAAATAGCATCTGCTCCTCCCCCCTCTGGAGAAACTAAAGGTCTTTAGCCCTAGGACTCTAGCCTCCCTTAATCTGTTGCTGGATTTTGTACTAATGCAGACCTGTCACCGCAAGCATTCGGTTGTGCGTATGCTGCATCACAGCAAAAGTTCACTTCAGCAGGCCATTGCCATAGGCAATTAGGCTGGAGCAAAGCTCAGTCTCCATCTGAAATGTAATGAAAATGATAGAAAGGCAGTGCTGGCTCCCACTCCAGCAGACTCCACAGGTTCTTCTTCAACCAAAGCCGGGTAAGTGGAAGCTGCCACCACCCCTGCTGCTCCGCGGGCGTCAGGGGCACCATCCATCAAAGTAACACCTGAAGAACAGCCCTGTGTCAGCACCAGCTGCCAGGCCGAGGGAAACTATAGTACACTGCTCAACAATACAAAGGGCTTCTTTCCTCCTCCTCCACTAAATAAACTGTTAAAGACCATGACCCCTGGAAAACATAACAAGAGCTGAGGAATTTACAGTCGCGTGTTACAGGTCAAGGCATCGAGCGTTTCACAACCTTGTGATTGCAGCCAAAAGCTCCTCTGTCTGCGCTGTGCAAATGCAACTCCTATCCTCACACACACACATGCACTGGACACACATGGTGAAAACATTAAATGGAGGCCCAGCTTTTGTTTTCTGACTTTCCTGCAAACATAAAGAACAGTGACAAAGAAATTAGCAGCAGGGCGGTTTCCTCATAGAGACCTGAAAAATAATGTGGGCATCTGCAGCTGTGAACATCCATGTCCCATAGTACAATGGCTAAATGCAGCTTATAATGAAGACAATATTAAGAACCAGTCTGAAACAGAACAGAAAGTGGATGTTGTGGTTCATTTGAGAAGAGTTGGAGAAGTTCACATTATCAAGAGACTGCAAGTCAGGCAAGGACATGGAAGCTTTGCTGTATGCGGAGCCCAAGGATCACTGTTCAGCATGGGTAGCTGACAGACCCATGCCTGCTCCAGCCCCCTTGAGTCTGGCTCTTTGTCTTCATCCTCCCCTCACAAAGCTCTGCTGATATTAGAGCTCAGGAGGAGAGAGCTCCTGAGAGAGCTCTCAGGAGAATGGGAAGAAGGGAAGACTTGGTACAGAGTAAGCAGAAATGCCCGAGAGGTACATGGGACCTTGGGACCTTYATGCTTATCTCCTGTTTAAACTAGGTAACGGAGTAGAGGCAGGCTTTCAGGCTGAGACAAACACCCTTCCCTTGGAGGGGGTACCATGAGTCTCAGAGCTTGGGACACAGCAGCCTTGCATTAGTCATCTGAACATGAGGCAAAGCAGTGTTCAGACCTAGGCTTTGACCTACTTTAACAAACTCTAAAAGAGAGGTTTGATCAGACAAATTGATGTGAACAAGTTAATAGCTTTTTGCTTGTTTGGACAAGACTATTTAATTCAAATGTCTAATGAGTGTTTGGAAGAAAAGATTTCTACGTTAAAGAATGACCATCATAAATAAATACAACTAAGATTCCTCTCCAGTGACCTAGAAAGATGAGCTATTCCCAATACTGTTAAAAAAAAAAAAAAAAAAGTGGGAAAATTCCCCTTGAAGTAACAAAATCTTGTTATCTTTTTACACGATGAAAAGGGAAAAAACAAAGCTTTAACTTCTCAATTAAAAAGCATATATCTATATATATATATCTTAAGTAAGTCCTGCTCACCGATCTAGAGTTCAAAGCAGTGCTGCTGTACGATCTTATCAAGCCATTGCCAAAAGTGTCTTACTGGCATTAAATAGTAAAGACATGGTWAAGTGTGGATTTCAGACTGAGAACTGAATTAAAATACATCTAGATGAACAGTGACCAACTTTTCAGCGAGAATGAACCACACAGCTTCTCTTGGAAGCACTCACTGTCAGCAAGGTTCACCTCTTGCCTGTCATGTCACCGAAACTCAGCCTTCCTGCCCATGGGATGAGCCTGCACCCAGTCACCACAGGGTGAGGGAAGCAATCCTAGCACATTGCCTGCATGGATAATTACTGATGGCAACAACAGGAGCTTGTTCGTACGTCTGACGCTTTTCTAACCATACAACAGAAGCGAGCCTGATAGAGGTTGGTGAGCATGAGACAGCAGCTTGCCAGATAAATTCCCTGTGACAACACAAGCCAGATGAAATGCTCTGGCCAAGTGGACCTAGTCCATACTCTCACTCTCCTCCCCTCTGCCATGGCCTAGAGCAAAGCACACTGAAGCTTCCTTCCAGCGTCTCTGAACTACAAGTGCTTCAGGCCTGGCCTTTGCCTACTCAGTGCCTGACATGAGGTTTGCAGTAACACTCACTAACCTATGGGCTGTTTTCCATATTCAGAAACATGAAAAATCTGAACTATATCTCTTTTATTTGGGAATTTTTCTCAAATACTATTCAAACTCCAGGTAAGCTTAAGTACACACACACAGAAACAAACAGACAAAGGATGCATTTAGGATTATAGGAAGAAACAAATTTTTCTGCAGCATACAATACTGAATCAAGCTTCAAATATAAGTATGTGCATATAATGCATACATATATTTTTGTGCGTAGGTACTGAGGATTAGACAGAAAGTTTAATGCAAAGGCAGGAAGAGAAACAAGATGTGATCAACATAATATTTTTTTTCCTAAATTACTAAACCAGTGAACTAACTTCCTTTGCCAAGGCCTACAGCAACAAAGGAAATGCAGGCTGGTAGCAAGAGCCTATGTTTTCGTCCTTCTTAGAGCTCCAGCATCTCTATCCAATAGCTTCCAATAATGAAAAGTCTAGCTTAAGCCAGATAAGAGGATATTGTTGCATAAAGCAAAGAGGAAGCATAGCCTGTTCTCACCGTCCAGAGTCTGCAGGATCATTTGCCAAAGTCTTCAGTGGAAATGTGCTGGCAACATCTCAAGGGTGGAAAATAACTCTGTGTTACACCTGCATCCCACCTTCCTTTGCAGTCATGTCCAAACACACAAGCAGTTGGCAATAGTGGGGCAGGTTTAAAGACAACTGACACCTCATGCAACATAGAAACAATAATCCTGTTGTTTTGGAATAGCTCTGTGTAACACCAGAACATGGCTTCAGTCCTGCAAATATCAGATGAATTATCCATTCAAAGGGTAATATCTGCAAAAGGAATGCGGGTGATCACCATGAAATGGGAGGTCTTTCCCTCCAAAAGAGGCAAATAGAGAGGGAAGGAACAATAAGCTTCCTCTAGCTGGTCTCATCTGGGGATCTCCATCCCAGCATCACAGAACAACCTCCATCAGTCTATGCATTGTTTTGCCTCAAGCATGGGATACTAAACATTTCCAGCTGCACTAGTGCTACATCTGATGCAGATGCCTAGATCCTAGTACCCAGAATAATCTCTCTTAACATCAGCTATTGAGCAGCCACTAGTAGCAAACACTTGCCTTCCCTCAGGTGCTTGATAAGACTAGCCCTGACCTACAGAGATGTTGAATCTTCCCAGGAGTTCGCGACTCAGACAGGCACTCAGGAGGTGCCTGTACATGTGGCAGACCACACAGGGCACAGCTCAGTGCCCACTGTGGCACTAACCGTGTGGTCCAGGCACTGCTTGCAACATGCTGTCTAGAATAAGAAGAAATGCACCAACACTGAACTTCTTTTGGTAGCCTCTGTTTCAGGATGCTAACAGTCATGGAAACGTGAAGTGCCCATCTCCTGAAAAATCACTGGAGCAAATCTGATATTATGTTCCAGCTAAAAGATCATCCTCCCTCCTTGGTATTTGTTTCAGGCTGCATCCAAACGAAGTTTCCCTTTAATTTCACCCCTCCTTTCATTCAAACCTTGTAACATAAGATTTAATCCAAAATCCAACAGAACAAGAGAGAGCCAAAAGTAACCACCTGGATGATGAGAAGTATCATGTTTGATTTTCTCAGCCAACAGGAAAGTGAAATATTTAACACTCCTTTTTGGATTTGATCATTTCCTCTATTTCTCTGCCTTTATAAACCACTGCTGTGTGGGGAAGAGGCTGAGAGAAGAATGTTAATTGTCTTTTCACAGTGCAGAGACCAGTTCAGAAAGGGACCCTGTTCTGCAGGAGCCCAAATGCTATTTCAAATGCTTCTGCCAGAACAAGAGTGTAGACACCTTCTAGGACTGTTCTTTATATAGTGAGTTGAATCTCTGTGGAGTTGTGGGAGGGAAAACTGCTGTTAAAGTTTCTTCATTTTTTTTCTTTCCTTTTCTGTGACTTTTCTGCCTAAAGATAGTTAAAAAAAAAAAAAAAAAAAAAAAAAAAAAACACGCAGCCAGGGGTATGCTGAAATGCAACCACAGGACTACTGCTCTAAAGCTCTTTGGAGATCTTCCTCTTCCACACCATATTGGACTGCAGTTGGAAGTGCTTCTATGAATCTTCAAAGAGTTTTGGTGGAACAGGATTTCTTTTTTCCCAATAGAAAAGAATGAAACTAGACTCTTTTCTTTAAATGATCTAAGCAGCATTTTTTTCTTCTTCACTTAGACAAGCAGAACAGTTTGCTTCAGTTTGCTTTCTTAAAAAGAAAAGAAATCTGAGGGGGAAGTTTCTTTCTTACAGCAGAAGATGTGACTTTCAGCATTGCAAGCAAGCTCTATCACAGCTGCTGAGCCTTGGTCTCCCAGTGAAAATTCTGTAGTAATAAATAACAGTTTTCTGATATTATGATTAGAGATTTTCAGGTAATTCAGGTGATTTGATTAATTTTAACACAAGGTAAAAGTTCAGTTTTAGAATAGATTTTAAATCATCCAGGGCAGATTGCCATCAGAAGAGGCAGTTCTGCCCTCTCTCCTGCTCCTACATACAACTATCATTTTCCTCAAGATTAGATTCACACTGGTGACTAAATATTGACCCACCAAGAGAAACTATTGGTCTTCTGATGGATCAGCAAACATATCTGGCTCCCTGTGGAGCCACACCATCCACAGGCCCTCCAAAGCAGGGACCACTCTACAGCAATATCCATAGTTAGGTTAAGGCCACCACGGCAGCGCATATCTGGAGTGCACCCTGAAGCGGAGAGGGCTGAATTTAAGTGAAGCAGCTCCTGAACTGCAACAGGTCAGAGCTCTGCCTGCTGAGGTCACCTGCTGGCAGCAACTACACAACTGCACTGGATTATCCGCAAAAGGGAATTAGGAGCTGCTTTCTGGAAAAGGTAACTTTGGGGAAGAGAAGGGAGCAGAGCTAGAAAGGAGCAGTATGGATTGCTTTCAGCTGGCAAATTGTGCCCCCCTTGCGTGAGTGGTGCTTTCATGAGCACAGGCGATTCCTTTTGTGGGGACCTTTTCAGGCACAAACAAGATCTAACAAACTTAGGGGGGGGCTGCTGAAGGTGCTCCTGGCTAGCCTCATCCCTTTGCTGAAGGCCGCTACCTTTGTAGCAAGGGCAGCAAAACAGCATCCTTCATTCCCCCATAAAGCTGTGCACAAGGAGTTGCCACAGGTAAGCTGGTGCCCAGGCTGTGAGCTGCTGGGGATGCTCAGCAGAAGAGCTGGCTGAGGGCTGTGCTTTGGCTATCTACTCCACACACTGTGTTTGTGAGCACTTCTAGATTTGGAGCCTAAACACGTGAGGGGCCTTTAAATATCATTTTGCTAACCTTGCGGATTTTATTTGCTGGCGGTGTTCATTTATAAGGCATACAAGCAGTCTGAGATTCCAGAGAGGAGAAAAAAGAAGAGCAAAGGGAAGCCCTTCCTGGTCTGAAAAATTCATCTCTTTGGTTTAGGGTACAGAGAGGCTAAAAGAGTCTTTCTCTTGATTTCAAGGAGCTTTGGATCAGGCCCGAGGTGCATCATTATCCCATGACAGAATAAAGACACAAACTCRTTTTTATGAGTGAAAACTATTCTTTCTCTCCAGTGAAAGGCTGAGATCTGAACACAGCTGCTATTTTGCTCTGTGCAGTGAATCATTTTTGATTCTTAAGTATTGAAACAGTGACATGCATTCCACCCACCTAACATGGGGACCTTTCTCCATTATTGTACTATGAGAAGAATATAGTAATTCATGYAGTTTTTATTCTTTAAAATTTATTATTGATGGGATTCCTTTCACTTAGGCTGAAAAATAAAAGAAGCAGGGAACTGGGGCAGGGAGGAATACTGACATTATCTTAAAATACAAAATTTCTGGGAATGGGAGCTCTCCGAAAAAGTTGGAATATTCAAACATCTTTTATCATTTGGTAACAGTAAATGCAGGAGAAGCTTTATGTGAATTAACAAGGAGATGCTTACGACAAAAAAATCCACATTCTATTAATTGTTAGGATGTGGCTGAGTTTCCTCTAAAGATGAGTTGGTATTTTGCTGGTAAAACCAGCTTTGTAAAACAAAAGCCTGTATTCCTCATTCTGGCACATACCAGGATTCTGAAAACATCTACTTGATAATTCTTCATATCACATTGCAAGAAAGGAGTGGGGCAATTAAAAGGCATTTAGGAGAGATTAACAGGACTGAAYACAAACCTGGGAAACAGGAGATATCAAGACAGACAGAAAGAATGAGCCTTATTGAGTCCAGAGAAGAGGAGGCATAAGGGATACAAAGAATCATAGAAAAATAAGGTTAACAGGGAACTCTGGGGGTCATCCAATCCATTCCGTTTCCTTGAGACAAACTCAGCAATATCTAAATCACTCCTGATAGATGTTTCTTTGACTTGTTCATAAAGATCATCACCAGTGCACAGTCTACAAGCTCCCAAGGCAACCTAGCTTAGTGTTTCATAAGTCTGCCAATTATAATATTTCCTTATCAGTTTATCCTGAATCATTCTTACTTCAGTTTAAAGCTTCACCCTTTCAGCCATGCTCAATTTCTAAACTGTTTCTTTTCTGTTCACTGCTCCCMTGCTAAATGAAATTAGATGAAATGATTTGTTCTTAACAAACTCACACTGCCTGCTATTCCTTTCCTCTTCCAGGTGCTTCCAAACAACTAGATGGCCTGGTATTTCCTGGAGCTGAAAATATAGATAAAYTGGTCTGTAATTCCCTTGCTCCTCTGTTTCCTCACTGCTATATACAGATAGATACCACATTTGCCCTTTTCTGGTTCTCTAGTACCTTGCTTATCTTTTCTTAGCATCTCAGAGATAACCACAGGTATCTGAGATCATTTCAGTCCACTTTCAAAATATTCTAGGATTAAGTTCATCAGGTTCAGCCAATTATAAAACACGAAGCTTATCTAATTTTCTAACATGTTCTTTCCTTATTCTGTGTTGAACTCCTATCCTTTTTCAATTCAATTTCCAATCCTGTTAGCCTCCTGCTCTCAACTGATCTTTTAAATGAAGACTGATACCAAAAAAAGGCTTTAAACACTTCACCTCCTTGGCATCATCTGGTGCTACTTTTCTCTTTTGATCATGACAAATGTATTTGTAGAACAATTTCTTGTTACTCGCTCTTTGTATATGTAAAAGACAACTGCAAAGAGGAAGTGAATAAGCATTGGTGTCCTTGTAGCCACCAATGACAGGACAAAAAAAAAAAAAAAAGTGAAACCAGTGAAGATTAGATATTAGAAGAGTTAGTCTAGCTGTTAGAACAGCAAAGAACAGGAATGCATTCTCTTAGGAGTTCACAAATTTTTTGTATTGTTGGCAGTCTTTGAACACAGGTTGCACAAYTAATTTGCAGCCTTTTCCAGTTTGTGAACTCTTAGCATTGTTCCTAGCAAAGCTCCAAATACAGCTGGTTTAGCCAAGTGATGATGGGATTAAGGTAGTTTAGATCTGTCTCAGACCCCCTTAGATGTGCTCCACACAAACAAAAGAGTTTGTGGGCTGCACTTGAAAATCCCTGGATTAGATAAACATTTCTGAGGAACTCAGTCAGGGATTCCTGCCAGTCCAATTTGCTACAACGCTGTATTCCTGACTTGYCAGGTACTGGGCCCCCTAAATTTGTGATGTGAAATGAATACTGTTCTTTATAATTTYATTGTTTCCTGTCACTGAAGAGTAACTATGAAACTGCCTCTACTTTTTAACAAACTTGAAAATAATTGTTTCTTAGAGACCAATTAATTAGTAGGCATTAATGTCTAGTCTATTACACGCCCTATATAGTGCTGCAGGTCATGCAATGATGTGGTAGCAGAGCAGAGAAACAGAGCAGCTGAACTTCATTCTCCTTCTCCAATTGCTAGATCATTCTGCTTTTAAATCTCATCTATTTGTGAAAAGGGAGAACGGAACTGATGGTTTGATAATTTGCATATGCAAATCTGAAGCAAAGAGAAACCCTCTACTGCACAGAGGCTTGTGTTAAACGTTATAAATTGAAATGCTTTCCTCCCTAAGCAAAAATAAAAAGTGCCCAAGAGGGTATGTTTCTGAAGGTTTGTGACTAACCTGATTAGTCACCCTAAACTGTGATAGATGGAAGGAAAAAGCAGTTGTCAAACAAGGAGGAAATTCCAATAGAAGAGTAAATTTAAGGATGACAGTGATGATAAATTCTTACAAGCTTTAGAAAAGATCAGTCTTTCTTCCAGCTCTCATAAGGACCATTGA
Organism: Rhea americana; assembly: GCF_003343005.1. Taxonomy (NCBI): domain Eukaryota; kingdom Metazoa; phylum Chordata; class Aves; order Rheiformes; family Rheidae; genus Rhea; species Rhea americana. The sequence goes on along the minus strand of NW_028186723.1, from coordinate 1,731,224 downwards.
GTACTCACTATATAATGGGCTGTTGTTTGGATAACTGTAGGAATACGGTGATTGGGTTTAAAAGGAGGAAGAAAAAAAAACCTGGCATGTCCAGGCTGATCTGAACTTATTTTAATGTACTAAAACCTGTAACTTAACTTTATTTTTAAGCACTCTTCTTCCTTTCTGCTCTTGCAGGTGAACTTGAGACTGCTAGGCCAGGAGGATCTGCAAGAGCAGATATCACGTGGTTAGATGACTTCAGATTAAAGCCAGATGCAATTTTTAAACAATGACTACTGGGAAAACATGGCAAAGTTTCTATTTGATTTTTGTTGCTTATAATTTCTAAACAAAATTAGATGATTTTCTAACATATATGTTCTATTTCAAATGGAAAGTAGATCAATGAGGAACCAAGAATATAGTAACAATGAACCCTTCTAGACTGACTATCCCTGAATGACTTCCTTCTTTCTGAAGCAGGTAAATAATCACCATCTGCTGTCCTTCAATCCAGTGCAGGAAGGCAACCAATATTGTGTTCCTCCTTGTATAAATTGATCTATTGGAACGTTCAGCTGGATGTGGAAAAGGGATACATTAAAATATCTTCCCTCCTCTCCTCAGAAATGTCTACAAACTCTTTAGCTGATGGAAGACTGGAGGGAAAAGAGCATGGGATTTCATTCTCATTCTTCAACATTTCAAAGTTTTCTGTATTGCCAAAATTTAACACTTTCCAGCCAACTCTGAGACTGTCATTCAACTTGACRTGAACCCCCTAATAAATACTGCTAGTTCCTGACCACAAACTATATAAATATTTCTGCAAGAAAAATACTAAAGTTTGCTTCAGTCATGAATCTTTCCCTCAATATTTGAGCTCTATATTGCCGTTATGGTGGACACTTTCAATCCATGAGGTCAGAAGTAGTGACTTCTCCCATCCATGTTAAATAAGTTTTATTTTGAGCAATTCATGATTTTCTTTTTAGGAATGAGACAATTTAAGACTGCAGAAGGAAAATTGTAGCAAGGTGGTAAATGAATGATGTGATTCCAAGGCCTGGAGTTTGTGGTTCTCAGTGCCTGAACACCTCAACCACTTTCTCTTCCCTCAACAGTTTTTTTCTCCATCTTTTGATAGAAGCCATATCATCCTGAACCATCAAGTTGCTACAGGATCTGTAGTGCATACACAGGTTTCATACACTTATTGTATTACCCAAAATACTTTGAGCATCTCTGTGGATATCAGAAACACTGCTACAGCCCAAACAAACTGCCTCTCTATCATCTTGCTGGTCTAATCCGAAGAAGGAAGGAGATGAATTCTCTTCTCTAGGCTAAACAGGCTCAGCTCCCTCAGCCTTTCCTCATAAGAGATATGTTCCAGTCCTCTAATCATCTTTCCTACACTGGACTCTCTCCAGTAGCTCCACATCTCTCTCGGACTGGGGAGCCCAGAACTGGACACAGTACTCGAGATGAGGCCTCACCAGGGCTGAGTAGAGYGGCAGGATCACCTCCTTTGACCTGCTGGCAATACTCTTCCTAATGCATCCTAGGATACCATTAGCCTTCTTGGCCACAGAGCTGCTTCCCAGCAGGTCAGCTCCCAGCTTGTACCAGTGCATGGAGTTATTCCTCCTTATGTGCAGGACTCTGCACTTGCCTTTGCTGAATTTCATGAGGTTCCCCTCTGCCCAACTCTCCAGCCTGTCCAGGTCTCCCTGAATGGTAGCACAGCCTTCTGGTGTTTCAGCCACTCCTCCTGCTTTGGTATCATCAGCAAACTTGCTGAGGAGGCACTCTGTCCCCTCATCCAGGTCACTGATGAATAAATTGAACAAGACTGGACCCAGTACTGACCCCTGTGGGACACCGCTAGCCATGGGCCTCCAACTGGACTCTGCACCTCTGAGCAACCCTCTGAGCTCTGCCTTTCAGCCAGTTCTCAATCCACCTCACTGTCCACTCGTCTAACCCACACTCGCTGAGCTTACCTATGAGGATGTTATGGCAGACTGTCAAAAGCCTTGCTGAAGTCAAGGTACACAATGTCCACTGCTCTCCCCTCATCTAGCCAGCTACATTCCATAATAGAAGGCTATCAGATTGGTTAAACATGATTTCCAGTTGGTGAATCCATGTTGACTACTCCTGATCACCTTCTTTTCCTTCAGATGGTTGGAGATGACATCCAGAATGAGCTGTTCCATCCCCTTTCCAGGGATGGAGGTGAGGCTGACTGGCCTGTAGTTTCCTGGGTCCCTCCCCTTCTTGCTCTTTTTGAAGACTGGAGTGACATTGGCTTTCTTCCAGTCCTCAGGCACCACTCCTGTTCTCCATGACCTTTCAAAGATGATGGAGAGCGGCCTGGCAACAACATCTGCCAGCTGCCTCAGCACTCGTGGATGCATCCCATGGGGGCCCATGGATTTGTGGGTGTGAAGTTTGTCTAAATGTCTAAGCTGATCCTCTTTGACCAAGGGTAAGTCTTCCTTTCTCCAGACTTYCTCTCTTGTCTCCAGGCTCTGAGGTTCCTGAGGGCTGCCCTTAGCAGTAAAGACTGAAGCAAAGAAGGCATTCAGTAACTCTGCCTTCTGTGTATCCTTCATCACCAGGGCACCCACCCCATTCAGTAGCGGGCCCAACATTTTCCCTACTCTTCCTCTTCCTACTGATATATTTGAAGAAGCCCTTCTGCTCTCTTTGACATCCCTTGCCAGACTGAATTCCAAATGGGCCTTAGCCTTCCTTGTTGCATCCCTGCATAAGATGGCAATGTTCCTATATTCCTCCCAAGTGGCCTGTCCCCTCTTCCACATTCTGCATACTTTCTTCTTCTGTTTGAGTTTTGCCAGGAGCTCCTTGGTCATCCATGCAGATCTCCTGCCCTCTTTGATGGACTTCTTACTCATAGGGATGCACCACTCTTGAGCTTGGAGGAAGTGATGCTTGAATAATAGCCAGCTCTCTTGGACCTCCCTTGCTTCTAGGGCCCTAACCCATGGGACTCCTCCAAGYTGGTCCCTGAAGAGGCCAAATTTTGTTCTCCTGAAGCCTAGAGTTGTGATCCTACTTATTGGCTTGCCTCCTCCACACAGGATCCTGAACTCCACCACTTCATGGTCACTGCAGCCAAGGCTGCCCCCAACCTTCTCATCTCCAMMCAGTCCTTTTTTGTTGGTTAGTACAAGGTTCAGCAGCACACTTCTCCTCAYTGGATCTTCTACCATTTGAATCAAAGAGTTATCACGAACGCTCTGCAGGAGCCTCCTGGACTGTTTGTGCCTAGCTGTGTTTTCTTTCCAGCAGGTATCAGGGTGATTGAAGTCCCACATGAGAACCAGGGCCTGTGATCATGAGGCTACTTCCAGCTGTCTGTAGAAGGCCTCATCAGCTTCCTCTTCCTGTTCAAGTGGCCTGTAGTAGTAAACACTCACAAAACATCTTGTGAGAAAAGCTTGTTTTTGCAAGACTTCAGGCAAAAGAATGTAGTATTAAGAGCCATGCATGCCCTTAGCTACACTTTCTGATAAGCTTATGATATTTTGAGGCCTTTGCTGGACAAACTGCAGTCTCTAAAGAGTTCTTTCAACTAAAACGGACTCTTGGCTAGATGGAATAATTGCTCTGCTCCTGCTACTGCATRTGTATTTTTGAACAGAGAATTAAAACAGCATGAATTTTACTCCAACCAAGATTTGGCAAAATCCCATCAGAACAGTAGATTAAATCAATATTTCCTAGACTTCCTGCTAGATTCATCCTTCTCTAATAACAGCTTTTTTATTTGTTTATTGCCTTAGCTCATTTCCACTAAAAAATGTCTTTTTTTGTCTAATCATAAACCTTCCGAGACTGTAGTGAGAGGATCCTATGTATATRTGGAATGGGCTATAGGAGAGATTTTTCTCATGTTTAATGTGACAACATTAAACACAAATTATGAAATAGGATCCATGAGATTTCCTCTTACTTTCCAGAATTGACAGTGAAGTCTTTTCCCAAGCAAAATTCCCAATGAGGCCAAAAAATTTAGCAAGAAGATCACTGAAAGCCCACGGTATCTTGGCTTATTCAAGAACTGCAGCGTCAGATATAAGATATGCCATCTTGGATAAAAATAGGTTGCAGATGCTATTTGGAGAAACATCTGTACTTCTTACCATCAGCATGACTTTTCTGTYCCTTTTAATCTGAATGGCCAAGGAAAATTCCCTGTGATGTTTACTTTGAGAGAAGGAAGAATGATGAAGTTTTAAGGAACATTTAAAATCCCARTCACCTAAACAGAAGAGACATTCAAAGAACAGAGGGTAGTTCTTATGTTCATCATCACTAGGCAAAGCTATTGGTGCTGCTGGGTATCTTTCCATCTCTCTCTCGTTCTCTCACACAGACACATTTGTGTCCCTTAAACAGTTAGCAGTGAGGTCCTCACTACCTAATTCAAACATCTGTGCAGCACCAAAAGGCCTGTGTTTTGGCTGAATTCCTGTTGTTTCAGCTAGCTGGTTCCACAACTGACTTCTTTCAGTTGTGCTSGAGGAGTGGTGGCAATTACACTCTTTAGACACAAAGAGGTGTGACCCATTTAACAATAATACAAATATTTTCCTCATTTAGGCAGAGTTTTTCCATTACTTCAAGGGCATGAAAAGCTTTGGAGACAGAAGACATTTATGAAGTCATCTAGAGTTTCATTACTGACCCAATGCAAGTTAAGGCAATGTGGAAGGAGTAATTCCAGCTACTCACATACATCCTAAAGTAAGAGTGACCACTTTGGAAAATGACCAGGGCATCACTACACAAAGCTAAGTGGAAGATTTTGCTCACTGTATAATAGAGAGAAGGAAATCCATTTCTTRCAAATACAGGCCAGGAATCCCTAATATTTAAACACATTACAAAGTGCCTCCAACAGGACMATTTACGTCTTTCAGGCTTGCTGGATTGGCACCCATATAGCTTTTTAACCTGAGATTACTGCTTTAAAAAATATTTTATACTATAAATTATCTTACAAACTATGAAACACCCTCTTCCTACAAGAATGCAATATGGATTAAACATAGTGGCAGAAAAAAAATAGCAGCACCCATGTGCTTGGTAAGTACCCAGCGTAGTCACTTCTGCTGTAAAAACCCACCATCTTATCTTTGCTAAATTTCTTGATTCCAGACAAATTGTAAACCTTCCTCTGGAAGATGCTACTTGTGTATGGAGGCAGAGGAAGGCTGCATGTACTGACCGGAGGGTTCCTACTGTCAGATCTGAAACCTCTAGATAGATCTTTGCCTGACAAATATGCATCCTCCCTACTGAGTGTGCAGAAGAAATGATACATCCTGCAACAGCACTTTGTTACAACAACATGTCACAAAAGCTAATATTGCCTTTAGCGGTGCATGCATTAGAAATATGGTAGTTGATATGCTAAGTGATTTTTTTAATAGACCTTGTTAAACATGTTAGCTTCAGAGACCTCAAGCYATCTATCACTAGAGTGAGTCTTTTTTTTTCTTTTTTTTTTCCCTCTCTCTCTCTTTTTTTATGGCTTAGTGAGGTGAAATACCTTTTCCCAGTAGTCTTACCTTAAAAATTGCTTTTCCATAATCTCAGCATAGCTGAGAGGATATCCTGCCCACAGCCATCTTCTACATGACAATAGGAACTCACAAATATACCACCTGCAATTATAACTCCAGTCATGATGGAGACAGGACTAAGGACAATTAGGGCAGCTCTGAACCAACCAGAAAAAGGACCCTAGAAAAAAAGATGAGTGCAGTTCACAGTTAGGAGTTTGTCAGGACCAGGTGAAATTGAAGGCCACCAGAAAATGCRATCTGTTTTCCTTTTTGTGGAGTGAATGCCACCGTCTCCTTCCTCACTCGTGTAGATCTGAAGACTCCCTTTTTTTAGGGTTTGCTAATAGCACATCACCTCTACTGAGACTGAAGCATAACCCSATTTGCATCATCACTGCACAGACTAGTAAAGGATCGGCACCCCCAGTTTTTGAAGATAGTTAACATGTTGCTGGGAAGCTGGAGGAACCAGCAAAATTACATCGACACTAGAGTTTTGCAGCTAAACTCAGCAGTAAATTCCCAGTGTCGACGAGTTCTGAGTCAACAGAAAATCTTTTGTAGGAGAAGGATGGTAGCCAAGAAATTCAGGAACCATTCCCTTCCAGGAGAGACTGCATGGATTGTGCCTAAAGTAAATTAGCCCATGAAGTATAGGATCTCAGGTTTTTCTAGCAATAAGCTAGAGTGTAGAAATGAAAATAAGAACTGTCTTTAAACCCAGCAAATCCACCAGAGCCCAGTATCAGCACTTATGTGGGGTTGGGAAGGAGGATTTGCCTCTAGTCCCTGCAACTGATGATACCTTGAAACTGTAAAATGAAATGAGAGGGAAAAGACGCATTTTCCCCGGTAGGTACTGCTGACACACAATTAATATAAAATAAGGAGGCTGTTTGGTGTTTGTTCGAAGTGATCCATCCCCACCGACACAATGAGAGCTAATGAACTAAATCTGAAAGCATCAGCATAAGATTTTGACAAATGCGTTGTTTGCCTATTGAGAGGGTAGAAAATGATTATAAATGACAAGCTGGGCTTGTTTTCAGGCATGGACACTCCAGGAGCAGCGGCATTATGGCCTCAGTTGGCTGTTCTCTGTGTAAATGATTTCACACTTCTGCTACTGAATCAATTGGGTGTTTCTCCATTTAAGAACTGCTGAAATAAAATATCTCCTGCTCCGTAGTCAAGGCATGTTCCTGGCTCCCAGGAAGGAGGAAGTGTTTAAACATATCTGGGTTTTATATTTAAAAATAAAGCACTGCTCTCAATATAATTTTTAAGCATTCTTTCACCTTCAGGATTATSGAGGATAGTGAAAAATTAAAACAAATTATTGAGTATAGTAAAAACACAGAATATTATACTGTAAAACTGGAAAAAGTGGTATTTTATATGTTTTTGTTCTAAGGGAAAATGAAATGTTTACTTAAATATTTTGGCTAAAGAAGAGGAAGTCCAGAGGCCAAGGTCAGGTTAAGCATCTGGTATAATCTACATATTATACAGTAAATTAAATTCTGAACTCTCTTACTCTAACATTTCTCTTAAAGGAGACAATAACCGAGACAACTGAGAACCTAACTTTGATTCTTGTTTCTCTGGTCTGCCATTTCTTGGTCAGGTACTCTGTAAAAGCTTAAATTCCCCAATGAGATAGAAAACGTTAGTTAGAGAGAAAGAACAAGGAAGAAAAGAGTTTTGGCTGATTGGCTGCTCCCTATTGCTCAGTTCTGTGTACATCTATGGCACTATAAACATAATGAATAATAAATCCAAGCTCATTTTTAGAGCTGCATCCATTGCAAGTGTAAATACACAAAGGCAAAGAATTTCTCCTTGGAAAGTCAGCAAGAGGGAGTTTTGTGTAATTCTTACGAGACTTAATGAAATGCTGAAGATGAAACAATTCCTATTTTGMCTTCATGGAAGCAGACTTAAGGGAAATGGTACCTTTCACTCCTCTTTACAGTAGAAGGTTCAGAGCATCAGCAGGTGGGCAGCTTTGAACCAGCAAAGCACAAGCCTCACAAAGATTGGTGTCTGGGCTTGGTACAAGAAAGCCTCATGATGTTTGGATGCTCTTATAAAGCTCTACTCAGCTTATTCTGAAGTCCAAGCCTCAACATTCCTAGGACCTGAATTACAGTTTGGGGACTCCTCTTGGTTGTGTTGACCTGGCAMAGTTGACCTCCAACTCCAACCCCAGGCATGCAGTTGCACATGTGGTTCCAGCTCCGTGTAGAGGCTGTGGAGCCCCCCTCTGGTATCAAACACCTTATCAGTTCCCATCTACACTGACAGAAAAGTGATGGGATCCACGGAACCAATGTTCAGGCCAGAGCCAGCCAGACTGTGCAGTGGTAGCTGGACCATTTCCACCCTGCTTGAAGTTTCCAGAGAACTAAATGTTTGCATAGTAAAATCCAAAAAAACATTTTGGGAATAAGATGTTTTGGGATCATTCAAAGAATGAGTAAAGCTCATGTGTCTACCCTATGGAACCTAATTCAGCTGCACCCACATCAGTGGTAAGACTCCATGGAGCGCTCACAGAACAGTACCATAAGAGTCAGCATGAAATATTTGCTAAAGCCAAGATTTTCTCCACTACAGTTCACTTGGTGGCTCAAGTCTGACTTCTAATCAACCAAATAGCAATGATTAAATTCACACTTGACTAGCAGGAATACTAAACTAATGCAGTTATTTATACATCTTTTTAGGATGTTGTATTCTTTCTTGGATTTCACAGAATCTGATGCTTACTGCTATTACAGTAAGTAGTTTATTATTGTCCATGTATAGATTTTTTTATTTGTACAAATTAAGAGCTGTTTTGTTTTTATCCCTCTTCTAAGGAAAGTAATTTTTCCCTTGAGTATAGAAAACATGACAACTGCCCAAATCTCACTGAAGCTGTGTGTCTACTTAATCACAGATTCCTTTGCAAAACCTACTGTTGTGTCATGTCATAACCTCACAGTACTGGCACCTATCACTGTATTTTCTTCATGGTATCAAAGCAGTCCACTAAATAAGGTTATAGCATTATTTTCCGTTTTGTATACAGGAAAGCAGAAGAGAAGAGCGTTAAGAAGAGATCCACTTTTCCTGCACCTGACTCCTGGTTTCTGCTCAGTACTTTTGCCCACAGCTTTTCTGCCACTGGCATCTCTTTTGCCATTTTATCAAGGAAGTGTGTTCTGAAGATATTCTTCACTAATGTTTTATTAGGGAATGCTTTTCCAAAATTTGTAAATCTTTTTGCTCAAGATTAGGTTAAAACAAAAGACAAGCAGGGCCTTATAATTAATTAAATGTGTGTGTTTGTAGTGGGAGGGGCCTCTAGGGAGGAGCAAGTCTGTATGACATTGAAGGGATCCAATGCTAGCTACCAGCCAGCAGCGCAGGCGGTTAGACGATCTCCCACTAGCAGAGAGCTCTTAAAAGAATCTTCCTAACTAGTTATGCATTCTGCAAGGGAAGCCCCAGACCAAGTAGGCCTGGAAAATAGGTAAGCTCATCCTTCACACACTCCTGCTAAAACAGGCTAGTGAGATACATGACAAACATGTTTCCTGATGCTTGCAATGGCTGTTTCCAGCAAGTAGGCTGCAAAATTTTGACAGGACTCCTAGTGAAAAATTCAGATCTCCACACCTCCTCCTTTATATGTGGTATCCTCCTTAGAGCTTGCACATGGAAGCTGTATTCCTGCACCCCTGGAGATAGCAAGGAGCAGCGCTGATATGGGGCTGGGCAAGCCATAAAGTATTTGTTTCCCTGAACTGGCACAGTGCAGCATCCAACATCCAATCTAAGAAACACTGGCTTTGCTTAGCTTTGTGTAGTCCAAGCCTAAATGAAGATAAAGTGCATCATTAGCAGAACTGCTAATGGAGAATGAACCACTGAAGTCTTGCCAAAACTTTAAAATATTCCATAAATCCATTGAGTTTGATACAAATTTTTCTGCTGCATGCAGCACGTTCTTGTGACGTACCCCCAGAGCCCCACTGGTATCATCCAGAAGAACAGAGTTGGAAATCTCTTGGTTTGACTCTTAGAYATAATCCTATAATCCACAGGGGAAACTCTATCTTGACAAAATTATAACCGAGGGAAGATTTTTTCTACAAATTGTCTATTGTCTAATCTACCATTGTCTATTGTCTCAGAGTCTGACACAAAGTCTATTTTCTTACACCCTCTTTTAGCCATGCAAAACAGGCAAAGCAAACAGCACAATGAAATGTTAACATCTTTTCAGATCAGCAGTTCTGAACCCCCTTGAGAAATCCATAAATGCCCTCCCTAGAATATTTAGCAGATAATGCCTCTTTTTCTGCCTGTGGTGTTTTGAAAAATGTAGCCCATAAAATGTGTTTGACATTGTACAGCAAGCCTGGCTTCCCTGCGAATGCTGTGGCCTCCTCGGGATAAACACGGTTCCCATTGTTAGTGCTGACTTTCTGAATGCAGCAAGGCAAGATGATATTTCTATGCCCTGCACAGCAATAACACATGACTTCGACGGAAACTTCTCAAGGAAGCTATATTTGATCAGTCATAAAACCTTACTGGAGATACATGCTGAACACTGTGTATATCATAGCCTATTGCTAAGCTCACACAACACTTTCCTGTACAAGACCTGATTCAGTTGTTTATAATCTATTTGATCAAATGTTAATAGTCTGCACTGTTTTTTTTTCTATGTAGAATAGTTACTTCAGGAAGAAATATATATATATTTGAAATTTCTGCCAAGACAGACTGATCCTTTTTTAAGGTGAGTTTACAGGAAAACATATTATTTTTGCCCATGTTCAATATTACAAGGATTTTATTGAATTCTTTTTCACCTCATTGCTTTGGTATTTGTACGGATAGTTTCTGTACTAGAGATATGCCTTTTTCAATATCTCAGTTAACCCCTTCTTCCCCCCACCCCCCTTACTGTTTGGCCAAAGTGTGAGCTTACCAAAAAAGAACAGTCTCTGTTTGTAAGCATTCCCCTAAGCCATGCTACAATTTGCCAATGGAGGTCTCAGAGACTGGAAAGCTTCTTTCCTGCAAATATATGAGCTGAGGTGGTCCTAGACACAGAAGCAGAGAGCTAGGAAACACAAAATTCCATTTTCTGTTGCCCAAGCAAGGATGGCGCCCAAAAGAGCACCGGACAGGAGTGGGGAGGAATGCCTCGCTAGAGGGCTGCAGCCAGTATGGAGATGGGCAGTGGAGTAGGGAGTCAGGTTTCTTGCCTAGCTGGGGAAGATGGAGACTGGAGTTAGCAGTCATGAATGCTCTGGGTAGAGTTTTCACTAGGATAAGACACGCTGAAGGACTGAGGGCAAAAGGAGGTCAGGTTTAGGGAACGAGACTCAGAAGACAACATTAGGGTCATGATTACGGTGGCTAGAGCTCATAACCTGGGAGAGTACACAAGACTCCTAAGATGCTGTCTGTAAAAGCCCACAAAACCCCCTTCAGCCACACACATCTGAAGAGCCTCCAGTACGTGGTGTCATTCTTCCAAAGAAGACAGCAGCCTGACCACTGTGTTAGCTCTAGTGCCAAGGACCTGCACAGCGGATTTAACAGCAGATCTTACTAAAGCAATGCCATGTGGTGGGATTATTGTTTGTCAGCTATTACTTTTGAATCTTACGAATTACTTGCACACCAACATCAGCAGAATAAATCCAGCAGTCAACAGTCACTAGGTTACAGAAAGAAGAGAAACAGTTCTCTGCTAAATGGCGAATTATGGCTTATTGTTTCCTCTACCCAAGAGCTTCTTTGCAATGCTGAACAAGATCCTAAATCCACCTTTTCTTCTTGCACCCTTTAGCTGTGATGCTTATTTTCTAGGTAGTCAAATCGGGGCAGCTAGAAACCGATTTACAGACACAATGAACCCTGGAAGTAGCAGATTATGTCATTGAGGGCTGTTCTCCAGGCAAGCAGCACATGATTAAAGGCCAAATTCTCTGCAAATGCAGCCCTCAGGAATCTCAGAGCAGCACCCAAAATTAAAAAGAGCTTTTCCTGCAGCACTTCTTTAGCTGCCCTGCCTGTAAAATAGGGGTGATCTCTTCACTCAGCTTTAACACTTTAAGGGCGGGTGTACCTTGAACTTTATAATTTGATTATGTGCTGGCAAAGTGCACCTAACATGCTGAGTGGATAGGGTTAGATTCTGAGATGTCTGCTTGCCAGCACTGGTCATTTCACGCAATGCAATTATGAGAATTGTGCTTTTAAAAAGCTGGCTTAAACCTCTCGCCCGGACATTACTTGCCAGGCCTTTCAGCTGTGCCCTGCGTGGAGGAAGGTTTGGGAAGGAATGACAGCTTTTCCTCAGAAATATTCTGCTCTGTTCCACATTTGAGATGGAGAAACTTCATCTTCTGAGGAGAGGAGTTTAGCCAAGCTGTCTAACACTGCTGAGAGATCGCTAATAGCTGTGCTGGCAGGATATACACTTCTTCCCCCTCAGCATCCTCCAGACCCATGGGTGTGTGGGGATGGAGATGCAGTCAGCATGTAACACCCTGGCTTCTCATCCACAGCTGTAATTTTGGCACCCTCTGCCTTGCCAAGGCACGGAGGGATCTTTCAACCCTTCAATCCGGCAGAGGCTTCGTGGGTAAGGCACAAGCCAGCCTTAAGCTAGGGGCTGCTTTCTAGCAGAGGACTGACAGTGTTAATGGGGAGGGCTCCAGTGGGGACCCCATGAGCTATTTTTCTCTTTTATAGTCTTTCATCTGGAAGTGGGCCCGGGGATTTATCAGTCTGAGTTGCCAGTTACTGTCTGCTAAATGGTCACTCCTCTCTTCGTGACTGCCAGGGTCTGTGCACCCCAAGGCTGCTGAGGCTCACTCACTGCTTGCCCTTGCCTGCTGGAAAGCCCACCCCAGGGCTCTGCCCTGGGGCACCTGGCCGAAAGCAGAGCCATTCTCACCCCCTCAGACATCTCCCCCCTGCCCAGCCCCGGTTCTCAAACAGGAACACGCAGGAGTGTAAGATGAGCTCACGAGGGTCAGGGCTAGCCTTTGTTTCACCTCCCGTATATTACTTCACTTCCCCCGTATCTCAAGTCCATAACCTTTAWCAGTAATGGAACTAATTGCATGAGAACGGCTCAGGGGATGGCAGGAACATCTGGGCCACATACTGTACGTGCCACTGTAAGTTAACCTTTCACACTCTGTCAGATGCTGTGTGAAAGTATGTCAGGGACACAGCTGTGTGTAGGGCTTCACACGCATGGCTCCAGTGGGCAGAGGCCACCTAAAACTGAAAGAAAAAAGAGAAAGGAAAAGAGAAAAGTAGAAGAGCAGGAGAAGAAGAGAGGAGAGACGGAACAGGGAAGAGGAGAAAAGAGAATACATTGGGAACTTTTTTGCCACTTCTTTTCTCTAAAGAATAATGCAACACAGCCAGCCACTGCAACAAATCCTTAGAGAAACTTCCCTTGCATGCCCTGCAATGCAATGGCACTATTCCTAGTGAATCAGATTTGGTTTAAATGGAGACAAAAGGGGCAAGAAACAGTGGGAAATAGGAAGGAGGGGAAGGGAAGGTGCAAAGGGAACAAGACACTCAGCACTGAGTTTTTGCAGGCTCTCTCCGACCCACATAATCAGCAGGGCTCAAGCTGACAGTAGGGGATTTAAACACTTGTAGGGGGAGCTCAGCTGGGTGTCTCAAGGGAAAAAAGAGCTGGAAAATACAGTTCTGTAAAAAAGGCAGAGAGAGAGAGAGAGAAAAGAGCTGTTCAGCAGGGAGAAACACATCTGCAGCATAGCTGTTCATTTTGCTTATTCTCTGTTCTGATCTGGCAATTGAAATGAATGAGCAAATGTTTTCAGCATCCTGATTCTTTCCAGAAGAGGTAAGGGAAAGGCCTGGCTGGAAAGCATGAGTCAAACAGTGTGGTGGCACAAGCAGCCAGAGGCCTGGGCTAATCTCAGGTATCAGGGATGCTGCCCTGCAGGAAGGGACCTCCTTGCCTCTGCAAACTGAATAAAGATGCTGCTTGCAGAACAATGTCTCTGCTTTAGTTTTCTGTGTATTTTAGCCTCGTATCGACCAACGTGTGACATGCTGGGCCAGGAAGAGTGCAGAGTAGTAAAAAATAGAGCATAGTTCTTTAGAAGGAGGGAATCTAAAACAAGGCCATTCAAGAGACTATTGCAGTTTAGCACTAGGATGAGAAACTGGTCTGTCTGAGCCAGCTACCATGAGGCCAGAGGCTTTTGCTGTTAGAGCTCCATAACAGAACTAAGTCACAGGAATTTTGACAGTTCAATCATGAATTAATTTAAGATAGACTTATTGATATAATGTAAAAAGAGGCCAGTGAATGTGTTTTGAGAATATGGACATCTGCAAAGAAGAGAAGGTATTTGCAGAACCTCTGAAAACTGCTTCCCTGCTCAAACTGCATACTGGCTAAAGGGAAATGCCCAGTCCTTTTGACAGCAAAAGCAACAGGACTTTCATCCTACCCTGCCCTGCTCACTGGCCATTTACTTATTATTCAGTAGATTCAGCATTTTGATATCTTCTGGAATCACTTCCTTTGCAAAAAACAGTAATGTTAAAGAATGGAGAAGGGGAGGAGAAGGCAGTCCTAGAAAATCTTTTAAACAACGGACTTTTTATTTCAAATAGACTGTTGGGTTTTATGGACCCCAAAATCTTGCAAAACTGCATATCACTTAAAACATATTAAAAGATACTTTGCAGTTTTATTAACCACTTAAGTATGTCTTTCAAGATATATGCCTTCAAAAGAATATATATTGATATATGGTGTTCATGATCCACTATGCTAGGGCTTACCAAGAGAATTTTCCAGGTATAGGATTTTTCTGGCTTTTCTCTGCTGCAACAGTAGTATAAAACTCATATGTGCTCTAAAAGCAAACTTTGCAAGTAACACTGCTCTAGAAGAATTTACTCGCACACATGCACTATTAATTTCCTGCTTGTAAACCAAATGAATGGTTTATTACTTGTCCTTTCTACAGCTCAAATAATTCCGCAAGGCTCATTAAAACTGACTTTTTCTACCTAGCACACTTTAAAGCAACAGAACAAAAGTGCATAGTGACCACAGCCTGTTAGAGGAGAGCACCAACACCATTCGGAAATAGTAGCTGAGACGCACAGTAGGCTTAAAGCATATGTTTAGAGTAGGGGGTCCCAAACTCTGTTTCTAATCCTGCCACGTTGCCCAGGGAGTGTTTGAGAAATACAAGCTTTCCTGCAGTCAGTGGCAGGCTTTTCTCTGCCTTTGCTGGGCTTGGGTCAGGCTTTAGCCTGCTATTCACTGAAGCAGTGCTTGGTTTACACCTGGGTTTGCTGAACACTGTGTAAATGTGAAGCACGATGTTGCTGGTTTATTCTAAGCCTGTGTCTTTGAAGGCATAGTCTGAGTACAAATTCAGAGTACAAATTTGCCTAAATAATCTTTCCTTTCCTGAGGAATTCTGGGTCTCACCTTGAAACAAGACTTCTGCATGCCAAAAGCTCTGTTGATCAGGGCCCCCCACTCCTCGCTGTGACAGCTGTGACCTAATCCAGTCTTTGTTGACTAGCTTTTGGTCTCGGTCACTCGCCACTGCTGAAAGTGTGTTTTGCTTATTGGTGGGGTCAGCCAGTTTCATGACACAAGGTGGGAAGTAATCCATTTAACAAAAGCAACACATTTTTATGGCTTCTGGAATCACTTCCTTTGCAAAAACAATAGGGTGTAGGAGCAGGAGGGGTTAGTCCTAAGACATTTTTCAAACAATGGATCTTTTCTTTCAATGGGGCTTTAGGATTTTATTGGAATCCAAATCTTCCAACACTACATATCACGGAATATATTTAAACGTAGTACATGCTATTTAGGATTTATATTTTCTGTTTACTTACGTTGTTTCATATTGGTGCCTGTTGACATGTAGTGAATGCATCAGATACAGAAAAATACCCCAGCACTAAGCTCAGCAGCTGCAGCAGCAGCTGCCCACCTTTGCACAGCAAAGTGAGCAGCAGGCCCATGGCCATATTGCTGCCCCAAAGTAGTTTGCTGCCTGAAGCAACTGTGCTGGGCTACTACTGGGAAACCCTCCTGGCAAATACATTAGCATTCAGAGAAATCGCTCAGAAAGAAGGGACTGGAGTCATTCTGGAGAAGCTGCATATACAAACCACAGCTAAGCCTACACCTTGTCCTAGACACTAATCCTGGGAGGAACTAGCAGTTTTGAAAAAGTCAAATCTGACCTCCACTTTTCAACAGGAGAGCCCCAAACAGCATCACCAAAGCATTGGCACTTACAGAAACTATTTAGTTCCTTTTCAAGGACTAGGTTAGGTTAGTGTAATCATGCAGATTACTTCTTTGGCATAATAATTATTTTAAAATTATAACACTGGAGACCTCTGGCAGCAATATAATTCAAGGTTTCAGAGACCCATTGGCACATCATCCCACTTTGGAGTAAGTCTCCCGGCCCTGGCCCTCCAGCTCTTCTCCCTACTATTTTTCTAGAAATAGATCAGATCATTCTCAGTGCTGCAGCGATCTCTGAGCATCTCTTGAAGCCCTGAGAATCTCTGCCAGGCCATTACACGTATCACCAACAACTTGCTTCAGTGGGTATTCCTCATCAGCACCCTCTGACTGCACTCAATTACCTTTCCACTGGGGAAGCAAACTGCTTTGATACATTCTTTTTTCCTCTCTCTCAAAAAAAAAAAAAAAAAAAAAAAAAAAAAAAAAAAAAAAACTTCCCTAGAGATGACAGAGACCCCTCATACACGAAATGCATAATCCATGCCTAAGTAAACATACACCTGCACGTACAGGTGAGTATTTATTTAGACCAGTGTGAATCATCCCTACATGCTAGGTAATATTAAAAAATATACGTATATAGTAAAATCAACTATTAAGAGCATGTGACTCTGTTCATTTTTTTTGCTTTCCTGGGCACTTCTGCACAAACCAGCACATTCATTTCGCTAAATGAAGCTGAACTCACCTGGCTGGTACTCGATCTCTTTTCTCCCTTCGGCCTGCCTCTGCCCGCTCCTGGCCCCAAACAGACCCCACTACTGCCTGACAAACCCCACTACCGCCTGAAAACTGTTTCAGGCTGCCTCGCTTGTGTGTCAGTTACACTGAACAGACAGTTTTTCCCAGGCGCGAGCTTCCGTGGTAACACACACTGCTGGTTCACCTGCCAGTGCCTGCAACGATGTTTCTAGCCGACTCAGCTGTTCTGGGGACTGGAAAAGGTTTCTGTTCTCCGTGTGCTCTGCAGATGCACAGCACTRGAAGCTGATAACTTTGTCTAGGCCAGTGACACTGAAAGACCTTTTAACAGTGAGTTGCCACTGTGCTGGATGTGCAGGTGTCCTGAGGATTGCAGAATGGTTTTGTTAGCAATTGACAACAGCATTTATTGGTAAAATGAACCCTGCCTGAGGCCTGAACTAGTCCCTGCCGTTGCCCCACTGGTGATGACTGCGACAGGACTGGAAGGACTGGTCCTATGTGCAGAGGAAGGGGCGAGCAGTCACTCTGACATTGGCAGAAAGGGGGGCAGACAGCCTGACTCTTGGGATGGATAGTACATGGAAGGGGTGTTAACCAAATGAAGCTCTTGTTAACATCTGAAACCTCATAATTATTTCCTCTCAAGGTAGGAAACAATCTGCAGAAGGTGGGGAGAAACTATTCCTACTRGTGTAGAAGAGACAATCTCCAGCTAGGGCTTCTCCTGGCTCCACCCTACCTGGGTATGAAAGCACCCATGCAAGAAGTTAGTAAAAGATGGAGCRTGTTATTCCAAATTTCTTAATCCAGATTAAAAATATTTTGCCTCGTGCTATGCTTAGGGATTACTAGTGTTGCTCTTGCTGCTGACTTTAAGATGTCTTAATTCAAAACTGAATTTATCTAGGGTAAGAGATTTGGAAAAATGCACTCTTACTCTAGGATACACGAGCATGCACACAAGGAATTAATTCATCAGCAGTTAATCTGGAATGATGCCACATGTAGCCAACTCCCCTTCCTGAGAATGTGACAAGTATGAAGGGGAGGGGGGAAGAAGAGGCTGTAAAGTATCTTTAATTCCTCCCCCCCAACACACACTCCCTATATTCTGCTGCATCTCTATCCAGCTCTTCATGCAAGTGAAAGGGAGTTTTAATAACAGATGTTTCCTCCAGTACCCAATGTGCCCTGGAAAAGACTGTAATTATATAGCCCAGCAATCTGGGGACTAGGAGAAGGGCTAATATGGAGGTCTTGAAGAAAAAAAYAACAGTGACTGGGGAGATTGCAGGGCACTCTGCAAGAAGCATGCTTARGGGTCATTTTTCTGCTCAACTCCAGGCCTTTTTCTACTGCCAAAATGCTACAGGGAGGGCCTCAGTGCAGCTAAGAATTGCCTCTGATTTTCCAGCCGGGTGGTGGTTCACAGCATATTGCTTGAAATGGCCAGTGAAGGCTGTGCCTTGCTAAAGAACAAGCCGGTTGTTACAAGGGGAGGTTTTTTTCCAGTTTCTGAAGCCTGCTGTGTTCATCTGCTCCTGGATGGTGGTGCTTGGGGGAGGGGGGGTTTCTCCTTTCCTGTCATGTCTGTTTTGGAAGGGTCCCAGGAAGAAATAAAACTGTTCGTGTACGTGTGGTTGGTTCTATCTGTTTACAAGTTGATGGGGGCTTTTGTGCAAAGCTACCTACCTCCCTGCAAGGGAAGTCTGCTAATACAATGGGAACCTAACAGACTGCATCTGTTTTGTCTTAGTCTAAAGCATTCCTTTCTGGTGCTAACTGGGAACAATTTAGCTGGAATTTCCAATTGAAATGAGCTTTTTAACTTCTATATTGACGATTTAAGTTGTTCTCAGGCAGGGGATCTGCCGTATATTTTACAAATAGGCCAAGTCAATTCTTGATATTTTTACAAGATTTTACTCAGACCTAATCTGTTTATTTTTCTAAAGCACTGTTCTTTTACTCGAACACAGATTTCAATGCAATGCCACACAGAGTACCTGGTAACAGCCCATGCTGTAAGAATAGGATTTCAATCGACCTGAAGTGGTTGAAGTGCTGGGCGAACGAATAGTCCTGACAAATCCTGCTTTAGGAAATTGTTCAGATGCATCTGCAGCTGAGTGCAACATAACCTAGGCTAAGAACAGAAAATCTGGGGGCCATTTATATAAAAACAGTCAGACTGTGTCAGACTAAGGGTTTAGCACCATTGGTGACACGGAGAGTCTCAGATGCTTTGGGAAAGCATGCAAGCAAGTAACAGGACTGATACAGAGTTTTCCCTGGTACGCTTCAGTGGTTGAGGGATTTCCTGAACTAAAGTAAATGAGTAAATCAAGCTCTAAAGATTTCTGATTCATTTAATTTCAAGAAATATTCCAACACTGTGGAACAGTGTCCTGCTTAGAACCTCTTTGCAGAATCAGGTCCATACCAATGGGAGAACACTGGCTTCCAGACCAAACTGAGGCTAAACATGGTTGAAATCTAATGCCACTGAGTCTGCTAACTTAGAATGCTTGAAATTAAGCAAGTAAGCTTTTGTAGATGAGTATCTAAGAGTATAAGCCAATTTGTATGTCACATAAAAGAAAAGGACAAAGTGAAAGGAAGCTACTCCGACGGCTGGGGCTTCAGCTGAGTTAGAATTCAATACGGATCTCCCAGCTTCCATCACAGGCTTAGGAATTGGGGATACAGCAGTTCGGGTAAAAAAGGGGATACAGCAATGTTTTAAGAATAAATATGTCAAAGGCTTGGAAGGGTGTCAGGTACTTTAGAAAGTAAGTACAAGGTTAGAAAACATAAAATCTCCTGTGTGGGAAAACAGCCAGAAGAGGAGAAAATAGATTGCAAAGGCAACAGGAATAAAGATAAAGGGGGGAAGGGAGGCATTCCACTAAGTGATTCAAAAAGCTTAGGAGGTCCCTCATGACACCAGGCTTGCAGGTGCAAATCTGGGCTCCCTCCCTGAACAGGATCTGATGACACTGTTAAAAGACTTCACTCAYTTGCTTAAGGATCCCTGTGTTCAGGGCTTGGTAAGGCTATTCCTCAAAACCAAGAAAACCAAATGGTTTGAAGGACTTCATTTTCCCAGCTCTGCAACACTTCTCTGGTCTTTTGAAAATTACATTTTTTCCTCTCTCCTTTAAGGATGATTTAATTACTCTGGGAAACTGCATTGCTGCTTTGCTGCTGGCTAGCCCTGCGCTCAGTGTGGAGAGGAAGGCTGGAGAACATGATTGTTTGCAACTGGAATCTGCTTGAGACTGGTGGGGTAGGAAGGGTCACGTTCCCTCCGAGCCTTGCACCGGGGCCTCGCTCCAATGAATTCTGCAGCTGTGCCAGAAAGTCCCAGGCTCCTACCTAATTCACTACCCACATGTGCAGGAAAAAAAAAAAGAAAAAAAGAAAAGAAAAATCCCCTTGCCAAAAAAATTAAATAAGTCATAGGCATCAATCACTCCCTAACATGTACATTTTTATTCTCAAACAGCTTCATTTAGAGTGTTTTAATATAGAACAGCCTGACAGAAACAATGCCTCCTAAATAGCTGTATGGGACTCTTTAGTCAATAGTACATACAGTAAATATTTATTATAACGTAACACAGGTTCTGTTTGTTTCTGTTTGTTTTTGCTTTTTATATTTTGCATTTGATGTGAGTGGGAGACACACCAAATATTGTAAATATTTATAAAGTATTCAGATTTGATATTATTTGCTCAGGTACAAATGGCTCCAGTTACTAGACTGTCACAAATGAGAAAACCACAAATACAGAGCAGTACTGAATGAAAACACAGTGGAAACATGACATAACCACATCTACGGACTACAGTAAACATTCATTACAAAAAAGAACTAAATAAAGGTGCAAAYACGTTTTTAAAGAGCTGTTTTAGCAGATATTTTAGAGATGTCAGTTCAGGGACAGGATTTTTGTTCCCCACCTTCTAAGCTTCACAAAAATATCCTAAGTCTAAACTTASTTAAAATTAGTTTTTTGGTTACTTTGTTTTTAAAGAAATCCTCAACACAGAGGCTGCAGATAGATGGATAAGATGAGGTGGGATTCTCCTCTAAGACATTCAGTCTTGCTTTGCAAAATAAATATCCCCTCAGATAAGCTTCCTRAAGAGCAGTAAATTTTGTTATTCATTTAAGACAGATCATCAGGATGGGCATAGAGCCCCTGTCATTCCCAGTTAAATTGTGGGGGCAGTATTAGACATGTCCRTCTAAATAACAGTATTTGGTAATTTTAATGATTTAGTCCACCTCTAACTGCTGTAAATCTTTTACTGTTTCAACCAAAATCTCTCTAAGTTGGGGACAAAGCAGAGGAKCTTGCACAAAGTTCAGCTCTCACGCACAATCCTAGTTTGGCTGAGCTGGAGGTGTGTCTTMCCCCCCGGCCCCGACCTTTTCCCTGCAGAGCTGAGCGAAGGTGAAACCCCAGCTCTCCAAAACCAGCTGCCTTCGCAGGCTGACACGGCCGCTGTGTTCAGAAGTCAGGCAGGGACAGAAGAGGAACTGAACAGAGAAGGGGACGAGTAGGAGAAGAAGGGGAAAACAGCAGGCAGGGCGCATGCCCTTCTTTCACATGTGCCCCGGAGCAGTCCAAAAAAGGAGCAAACACATTACAAACACAMACCTGCATTTCCATGGCCACTTTCATTTGAACATCCCAAAGCACTTTGCTAAGCTGAGCTAGTATCACCATCCTGATTTTGCAAGTGCGGAAGAACAGTACCCTTGAGGGTTAAGCCTGAGGTATCTCAGCAAACAACCAAAGGAAGTAGACGCCTCAACGCCAGGTCATGCACGGAAGCAAGGTCTTGTGAAACTGCTTGGTGGGCCCCTGAGAGAGCAAGGCAAGCAGGAGAGGCTGCCCTGCTGATTTCCTGCCCTCGGTAAGGTCCCCGTGGTAGCCAGAGCGTCTGCACAGCGCCAAACCGAGCATCGTGACCTGGTGGCCACAGGCCCCTTGCTTTACAGCCTGTCTCTAGGCACGTGGATTTGGGCTGAGCCAAGGACATCGCCAGGGCAGCTCAGCCTCGCAGGGTGCAGGCAGGTCCAAGCATGCACTTGCCTTCCCCATTTCCGCTAAGGGGATTCCCTCTTCCTTACCCACRCACAGTAGCAGTGAAGTCCAGCATTACGGAACTGTTGTGGTCTTGGATTTCCAATCCATCACAATTATTTTTGTCCACACTTTTCATCAGCCACAATTCAGAAGGATTTTTCTATGGCTGGTGGATGGGTTGGTTTGAATTATAACCAAAGATCTGAACTGCAAAGTTTTAGGCTGTCTTGCATTTCATTCTGAGCTATTTGCCCAGTGCTAGTTTTCTCTTTTAAACATGCTACAATCAATATTTTTTTCCTCACTGACCATACTTGGTACATCATTTATTTCCTTAGAATAACCCCTCTGGATAAAATATGATGAAGTAAATACCAGAGACAAACACAGAAAACATCTGGAATATGTTTTTCTCTCCAGGTGATTCATCATTTCAAAATGTACTTTAGGCTGAACTGGTAGCCAAATAGGACAAGTTTTTGATCATTTTTCCGCCTTTTTTGTTATTATTCTTTTCAATAATAATACTCTTTTTTGTCCTCACAAAAAACTCACCTCTCAGTTTAGTTCTCTCCATGAGGTAGTAACAGTAATGCATTATTGGCACAGTCTTTAGTTCAAGGTTGTTGGCATTTCTTTTTTCAAATGTATCCCTTACACAGTCCAAAAAATAAGTTAATAACAGCATTAAAACCASCTGTGAATGGTCATTTAAATGCCACGTTTAAATTAACGATAAGTAATCTACACCTTCAAAAAATCCTGACTGATGGGTGAGTTTGCTTTCTCCCCTTCCAAACTATGGGTAAGCTACTAAAAATAAAGTGAAATAACACTCAGGTGCTAAACAGATTATGACTCACAGCTGGAGGCAAAGAAATTGCAACTCTACCCCAATTACACTAATTTAATTGGGTGTTAAAAAAATCCTAGGTTCCCAACAGTAGTAGTCAAGGCAAGGCTGTAGACATCTAACAGGCCATCTCTCTCTTTTTTTTTTTTTTTTTTAAACGGTTCTCTGGTGCTAGGAGAAATGCCTGCCTAGGCATGAGTTCTTTAATGTGAAATTAGTACTTAATAATGTTTCTTCAAGCAACAGAGCAATTTCTTCACGTGGGAGGTTAACTCAACCGTATTTGATACCGGTGTTTCTGCTACCGCTGCAGGCTAAGGCTCCAGACCAAACCGGAGGAGGTCAGGTTACTGCACGGTGCGTCCTGTCCGCCCTCTGGTCCTCCGTGCCGGGGCCAAGCCCCAGCGCGACAAACCACGGCTTTCTGCGCACAGGGCAGCRGTGCGCGGCGCAGGGTCGCGGACGACGCCAGGGCACGGCCGCCGAGCCAGGCTCCACGGCCTCCGGGCACGGGGCCGGTGGCACTTGCTCGTTTTGCGTGGAGAATGAGGACGGCAGCACTGCTCCGTCCCAGCAGACTGCCGGGAGCGCCGGAGCGCAGCCCGCAACTCGGCTTTCCTGCTTGCCACTCAGCGGCCTGAAGCGCCCACACTGCGCCTGTCCCGCCCGTGCCAGAAGGGGCCCTGGCGCTCCTCAGCCTGTCACACAACGGGCTGCCTCAGACCGTTACAGCTCCCCAAAGCCCTGAGAGAGCCTTGAGGAACTTGGAAACCACCTAGCGTGGGCACCTCCTGCTGTGGCCACGGCAGGGCAGGCGTAGCCCGGCCAGCCTGGGGAGCCCGGGCAGCCAGCAGGCCAAAAGAAGGCACTGCTCTCATGCTGGAAAGGAGGGGAATTACTCCATCCCWGGGAATACCATCCTGATGCTTTTTCTCTCCTCTTTGGTAACGATGAAAGACACCTGGCTCACCTCCCATGCAGCAGGGTTCCCTTTGCTCCTCAGGCCTCTCTTGCCCTCTCCTTCCACTCTGCCTGCCCAAAAAAGAAGGTCACTGGCAAGAGAAGTCAGTAAATATATAGCAAAAGCTGTATCAAGGGGGAGACCGGAGCCACTGTGCTTTTGCAGAGCACCTGGAATGAGACAGCTGGAGCGGGTCACCTCTGCAGGAACGCGTGGAGCCACGACAAAAACAATCTGGGATCTGCCCTCCTTGCCCGAAATGCCCCTTTGCAGAGCACCCTCGGGCTCAGCACGGCCTGCCTGCAGCACTGGCACCGCCTGGGAAGCCCATTCAAGCATTACCCCTTCGGTCTGGGAGCACGGCGGGAGGATTTCTGCTCAAAACTGGAAAGTAAAGGTTACTGGGGCCTCGCACCTAACGGGCTTTGCGGCAGGGGATCGTACGTCTCGTTGCGTTTAGCTCACRCCGACTGCAGCTCCTCTTCGCCAGCGTACGTAGGAAGCAGCACGGCCATGTGGCTGCCGCGTAGCTGTAGCGTCCTTTTAAGCCGTCTGCTTTCTGTGATCTGCACGGAGAAGGGGAGCCTTCACTCCCCAGGTAAAGTTGCCGCCTGTGCTGTGACAGTTTCCACTGTGCGAGATGCTCTTCCTTCAGTCCCCGTTTTAGATTTAGCAAAACAACCTGATACAAACTGATTCTTTTAGTGTGTGTGTGTGTATATATATATATATATACACAAACACACACACACTGTCTCAGTGATCCAACTTTCTGTATCACTGTCTGAGGGGAATAAATAGCTTCAGGCCAAATATTTTTAAAACTCAGCAAATAAGAATTACTCCAGAAAAAAAAATTAATACCATGATTCATCTAACACAGGGATTCCGGTAACAAATGATTTATAAAGGGGCTGTCAGTACCGAAACTGAATTACAAAAATGAGAGCTAGTAAAGACCTATTAATCCATCTCCCTGACAGTGCTGAATTGTTCCTCGCTCCGTACATCGCAGCGCGTTACTCGGCGCAGTTTTGAATTTCTCGGGCGATGAGGCTTTCCGCAGCCGCTACGCCAGCCTCCCGCACCTCGTCGTCTCAGGCGGATTGTTTCGATTGTTTGTTTTTTCCCCATTCCAGCCTTATTGCTCTTAATTTCGCAATAAGCGCAATTGCGCTTAATTTCGCCCTATTAATTACAGCGAGATTCGGTCTCCGGACAGCAGCCCAGAAGCACCACTGCCTTCCCCGGCGACTCGCTCTTAGCGCGGCAGAGCGGGGCCGGGGCGGC
>NW_028186723.1:1634201-1706201 GCF_003343005.1 Rhea americana | reverse complement strand
AATGCGCAGATCAATTGAAAATTAATTTATTTAAAAATAAAACAACAGCTAGAAAAACAAATATACATGATGCCTGTTTTATGCACACATGCAAAACCTAAACAAGGAATATTTCAGAGAGGGGAGCTGAAAATCTAAGATTCTGACATATTGTCATATTCGTTTGCACATCTCTACACGTGCAATATTTCTTTCTGAACAACTATCCTAAAAAAATCAATATAAAAGTAGGAGTAAAAATTTTCCATAGGTTATTTTCACATTGATGTATTCCCTCCACATTTGTCTTTATTTYGACGGCTCATTCCATTCTTCCCCCACCCCCCAAATATGGAGTTACAGCATCCTTATCTTTTCCGACACAAAGAAGGGACACTACATATTCAGGATACGAAGAAAAACATTCTTGACTCCGTTTGCTTCCTACTGTGAGACAATTAAATACACGACCCACCAGAAAGAGAACATTTTTTTTATTAGTTTTTAACTTTCTGAAGCTAAAATGATTCCAGAGATCAAAAAACTTATCCCTCACCAAAAAAAGAAACCMAATAAAACTAGATTTTTGATTTGTGTTTGGTTTGCAGCATTCAATATTCATAAAATCTACTTTAAAAAACCTAGGGGATATTAACTTTCTAAACTTAAAACATACATATATATATTTATATATATATATTCCACATTCTCCAGGATTTGATCTATGAGATATCATGAGGATAATAATTTAGGGTCTGATCCCATCACTCTTTCCTCAGAGAAATAGCGCTCTTCAAYATTTTTTTTTTCCTGAGCCTAAGATATTTACCAGGCTGTGTATTTTTGTGACAGCAGATTTGGGGCCAGACTCAGAGTCCCCCAAGGACAAATAAGAAAAGCCCATGGACTTCAGGGAGCTCTGACTGAGGCTGAATAGCAGAAGCCTGGTTCTGCACTCCTTCCTCAGGCAAAGCTCCCAGTGAAGACACTGCTGTTTCATTTATGGTGTCAGTGGTRGTTTGGCCTAAGAAAAGAGAACAGGCTCTGGGGCCTGACTCAGGACTGCTCCGTTTAGTGGGGACAAATCTTCAGCTAACGTAAATGCTCGCMGCTTCACTGATCTGCCATAGGAGCCTTATCGTTAAGTAAAATGGGAGCTGAATCTTAGTTCCTAAAAAATACACACCACCACACGGTATTAAGGCACCCTCCAAAACATTAAAAATATATATATATTTAAGTAATAAAGCTTTGAAAGTAAATTATAAGCTTACRTTAAAATACTTCCTGGGGAAAACAAGAGAAAGGTCTTTTGTGGTCACATTTCTCCAACGCTTAAAGTAAGTTGCTTTTGCTTTAGAAATTCTACTCTTTTGGCTGGAGACGTTATTTATTTTTAAGCTTTTTTTTTTTTTTTTTTCTTAAACACATTTGCCTGGAAATACACAAGCTGCAGAAGGGAGAAGAAAACCTCAAGAAATATCATAAGTGTGTATAGGGGGGAAGACTGACAATAAAATAGATTCTACACTAAATGCATATTCTTCTATTTATGTATTTGATAATGAGACAGAAATGCCCTTGGCACTCCATAAACAACAGCTCCATAACCAAGAGGGAAGGGTAGAATAATGAATATCTACATTTCAGATTATAAACTATTTCAAGCACTATCAGCATTCCGGTCTGTTAGGTTATCAGAGTGGGGTTCGTTTTATTTTAAACTARTGTTTTCCATTCTTAAGTAAAGTTGCTGTCTTACCTAATTGCTGTTTTTGCAGATTTATAAGAAGATCGTTCCTTATGAAGCTCCTCTCCTGCAAGAAGTTTCCTAAAAGAGAAGAATGGTTGATTTAAGTAAAATATGTAAAAGACAATTTTTTGGTTTGAATCAGAGTGAAATGGTTATATAAACGTATTTGACTACATAAGGCTAAATGTAGGGAATATTCACCACAACCAGTTGGCAGTGATGTCCAGAGCTCAATAACTTTCAGAAAAGACAGGAAAAATTCACATTCATAATGAAAATAGATTTTTACCTTGCTTTTGAAGATGCTTTTGTGCTTTTTAAAATTCATTCCTTCATGATAACAAAAAGTGTTTGTCCTTAATGTTTACAGTGTCAGATAGTACAACTCCATTGTATGATTTAAAATTAATATAATTACCATTTGGCAACCATTATTTAAAGTTGGAGTAACTATTTCTTCAGACATTATTTAGACTGCATTTAAAAATATGAACAAAGCTATATTTTTGYTCTGCATTCATTTTAAAACTCTGTAGCTGGACTGTTTCACAGTTTTCCGTGTTTTTACAAAAAAGAAACCRAACTATTTCTGTTTAAGAAAAATAGTTTTAGGACATCTTGAAAAACAAGGTTTTCTACAGCTGTGCAAGGATATTACTCTTACAGTACTGAGACTTTTAAGTGGATATCTGCAGAAGAAAGACTAGTATCTTCAGCTGGATTTTAAAACAGTTTTGTCCATTCTTGGATATGGAGACAAGAATGGGGGAGACTTAACCACTGGAAACAAGCATTTCTTCAATCATTCAATTCAGTGTGCTTAGCAGTTTCTAAAATTAACACTAACCACTGTAAAAAATTCACTTGTGTTATACTGTTCATATAAGCATCTGGTTTCTTTGAATGTAGTTCATTACCAAAATTTACCACAGCTTTATCTTGGTTATCTTCTCTGTTTATTACATTAATTAACCAAGTCACCATTATCTGCTGGCTACAACGAATTTTTTCAGGATTATGAATATGCTGAATTTCACATTTATTTTTAGCAGGCCATCACATCTAAGAGAAAGAGAGATAAGCAGGGTACAGAATTTATTCTTGTARCTGCAGTCCTTTTCTAAAGCTAAGACTGCAGAAAACAAAGCCATTTTATTTCCATGAATACAGCACAGCTAAACTAGGCTTCAGATAGGTATTACACTTCAAAATGTTTGCATGAATTGTGAAACTGGCTTTTAACTGGATGTGTAGAAATAGCCTTCTATTTTCTCTGTTAGTATTGTGTTTAACTCATTTTTTCTCTCTTTAAGATCATTTCCCTCATTCATTTCAATTATTTTAAGAGAATAAAGTACAAGTTCTTTGGTGGGGTGAGAGGCAGAGCTCTTTCTTCTATTTTCGTGAATCATTTTYGTCTATAAGGAGTATTGATAAGCAGAGCAAAAAGCAGCAGAGAGACGGTGCCTGGAAGCAGAGCGCAGCCCGCCCGGCCCTGCCTCGCTCCGAGCCCTGCACGATGCACTCCGGGACTCGATCGGGAGCGCAGCTCCCCAGACTAAAACCACATTACTGGTAATGCTCATCTCGGATGGTAATTTGGGATAGACAAACACTGCTAAAAACATCTGATTAAAGTCTTAGAGGGAAACAGTTTTATAGGGGGTGGAAACAAAACAATAAAGGAACATTCTTATGATTCTTCTAGATGCTTGAAGACTGCAACATCAGATTTTTTTTATTTATTTTCATAACCTTTTCTTGTGTTCAGAATTTTCAACCTAAGCAACCAATTTTATTTTTATTTTATATTTTCACTGTCTCATTGTGCCTATAAATGTTGAGCTTCAAGCATTTCATAATAAAAATATCAGCCAGAGACACCAGCACTATGGAAGTTTTACAAAATTCTTTTAATAATGGATTAAAATCTTCTGATGCAGACRTTAAAATCAAGCAAGTTAAATTATGTCAAGTAAGATCACTTGCATGCTAACTTACCTAATGGGAAAGACTTAGTGCTCTTATAYGAGAAAGATGTTAGTTTAAGCAACTTCACACACTAGCTGCAGTAAGAAATAATCAATATTCTGAGTAATCCACATTATCAATATMTTTTCTCCCTACTAATAGTTGGCATGCATATGCCAATCCCACATGAAGTGCTATCTCTTAAAATACTGTGGAGCTATCAGTATTTTCAGTGAATGTGTGAATTAAGACCGTTAGCACAAATGCATTTAATTGCACGAAGAGGGTATTTTCCAGCATTTGTTTAAACCTTAGAAAAAAGTAGTTTGCTTGTTGATTGTCAGTCAAGATCTTAGTAGGAATGAACAGCAAGCTGGAGCACAAAAGAGAAACATCACTGGAAAAGGATTTGGGGGTTGGTTCAATGACACAAATTCAGGAAAAATGCTGACATTGTTTTCTTGTGGTTTAATTTCTTGTTCTCTAAAGTRCACTTACATTAAGTTTCGCATCTTAGACCCAAGGCCAGAGAAGCCTTTGAGCTGCAGGAGGGCTGGAAGAAGCGGGTCCTCCCAATCATTAAGGTAATGTTAACTAATCAAAAAAAAATTTTATATTACAACATGGCCAGATTGCACCTCACTACAGCCAACTGTGGGGGCAGGACAGAAGGAGCTGCACGTCCAAGGCAGTGCAGGGAGATTATCAGGTGCTGTCCGTAGAGGCTACACCTTGGGCTGCTCAGCCTGTGCGCCAAAGGCTGCACTTTGTGCAGATGGTTACCATTGAGTTGCTGCTACAGGATGCCCACATAGCCACTGCAGAGCGCAGCCCTGTTGCAAGAAAAACTCATTCGCTGCTGAGATGTCCATAATTAATGCAATGTTAAGGACCCACTTACTCCTCTCCTCGCACCAGGAGCCATGAGCAGGAAACCAAGCTCCTAGGAATTACTGACCAAAAGCGTTTGGTTCCCAGTTTGGATCTCTCACAGGTGGTTCCAGCTGAAGGGCCATGAAGTGCTGCACAGACACAGCAGGATGCTGACTGCATCATTACCACCCCAAAATTGGGGAGCAAGGCAAGTGTGGGGGGAGGCTGCTTGCCCAGGGCAGCAGCAGAGCTTGGGGGGATCCCCCAGTATCCAATGGCCTGCGGTGTGCCAAGACAGACATACTTTTCTCCTTTTCATTATATGAGTTTCTTGATAAAAATTGAAAAGGCTCCCCCCCCCTTGAAAATGAACCCCAGGGGCCCAATCAGTGAAATATATTAACCTTACAACTGTCTCTCCCTCAAAAAATTAACCAATATAAGCCCACGGAACCTTCATATTTTTTTTTAATTGTGTAACGATGGTCCAACCAAAAAGGAGCAACTTGGGACTAGTAAATATTCAATGAAGAAATTTATTGTAGGTCTTATAAAGGGAATACCCACAGCTTTCTTCACATGGACTTAAATCAGACAGAAACGAGAACGATAGGCATAAAATGAAATAACGGATGCGTTATTTCTAGTGGGATTTACATCACCATTTGGTCTAATTATTCCTGATATTTCACCCATCATATTAGAAGCTTCTTCAGGGGAAAGAAATAACAGTTTGTCTCCTTGAGAACAAAGAACAAAGTGTCTCTTTGCTCTCAAGAAGCTCAGCTATCATTATGAAGAGAAAGAATCTGTCCATTATCAAGAAATCCCACTAGAAATCTTGAATATCTTACCAAATAATTCTTGAGCACACTAAAAATACCAGCAAATGAAAGAAGCAGAAACTATGGGACCTTGGAAAATAAATAAATAAAATAGGGATCATGGATGCTCCTCAGCCCACTCATTTTTGTCTCACAGAATGATATTAGTCCAAAAACAAACTGTGTCTGGCACGTACAGTTAATTTAAGCAAGACAGCCACCAGTTCTTTATATTCCTTGTTCAGCAAGGCGCACTTTAAGCTGCATTTGTGGCCCTGGATTAATGGGAGGGAATGCATTTGCATACATTTGCACGGTGGGTAATTTGCCATGTGATTGTGTATGGTACCYGCTCACAGGACGTACGAACTTTTTTAGATTGGATTTCATGAGAACTGGATGTCAAGCCTTTGGATGAATTTAAGACAAATGTAAGACTATGCATAGCTTTCAAAAATATCACATCTTAGGACATATGTAAAAGTTGTTTGTTCTGAGTCTTATATTTAATACTACGGTCCCTCACAAGAAGCATTTTAAATGAGTGCACTGAGCCATGCGGTTCAGATGCACTAATCTGGCAACTTTCTAAACAGGATCTTACTGGGTCAACTCATGAACAGGGAATTTCCCTCAGTCTGAAGGAAGGAATAAGCATTTCTCAGCATCCTGCTGTGATCCTGCACCTCTACAGGCAATCATGCCTTGAAAAAAAATGAAAGAACATAAAACCTCAGCATCCAGMGATAAGAGGGCTCAAAATACCAGCTTTGTGGAGAACACATCTTGCCTTTCCATATAATAAAGGAACCTCTTCAAAACCTTTCCAAAGGTCTTTTTCTGTCCCTAAACACAGACATATGCTGTTTGGTCACTGGCAATGAAGATATCAAACATATTCAACCTTGTTTGTAGATGTTGTTTAAATATATTCAATTTTAGTGCTTGTGAAAGAATTGGTTATTGGAAGTAGAGTTATTCAGTTTATTCTCAAGGGCACAAATTATACTGGTACATGGTGCAGAACATCCAGGAAGTTCCACCAGTAAATCAAGGGTAAAATATGCAAGAGTAGCTATTGGTTTTAGTATGTAGGAGTGAGGTTCTGCCCTAATAAGGGCTTTTCTGGCAGCATCCTGTTATGTTATAGAGAATTAAATACTTCTTCAGATAACTTACATAATTCCTGTTGAAATAAGTAACAGTTCTGTTCTGGTCTGTGCAGAACTTAGTGTGGAGCTTGGATATGGACTTTCTGTGGTTACTGTGGTCTATAAAGCATCTGTAAAGGATTGAGTATTTCAAGGAACTCGCTGCCCTTCTCTTCTATTGAAAGCAATTGGGATTGGGACGTATGCCCTAAAATGTGATGTTAGTGAAAGCTGAGCATAGTCCCAGATTGCAAAATCAGGCCAGAATGATGAAAACATTTGTATATGTGCTACCCTTTTATTTTCTTTGGCATGCTCTATATAACCTCTGACCTTTTCTTTCCCCATGTAAAGCTGCTCTTTGTCTGAATGGAAACAGAATGTGAAAATGATGACAAAGGGATTTTTGAAACAAACACAACAATAGCAAAAACCAAAAGCAAATGAACTTTCACAGAAATATTGTGCCCTATCAAACTCTTGTACATGGATGAAAAGAGCAAGTTTCAGGATTAAAAAATGGTTTTATACAAAGAAAGGCAATAGGCTAAGAAACATTCTTTCACTTTTGTGGGGTCAGAAGGAGCCATGCTGCTTCATGATGGCAACGCACAGGAGTACTGATCTTTTTGTAGTAATGGAGCACCTCCAGGCTCAGCTGCATCTTTGGGAAACACTGTCACTACCACCAAGAAATTTCTAGGGTTTAGGCTACAAAATCCTTCAATCCAAGGAAAGATAGTCCTCTTCTTGCATGCCAGAGAAGTAGCTGTAAAATCACCTCTATCATAGTTATGGACTTCCAGCGATTCCTTGGATTACCCTTTAATTTCTCTGAATTTCAGTTTTCTTAACAGGTGGGGAATAAAAACCTATTGCTGAGCTCTTTTCAATGAGCCAGTAAAATCAAAGTTTACCTGTTGCTTCGGAAGGCCTGTCATATGCTCATATGTCATAGGGGTTTGATGTCATTCCACTACAGAAACACATAAGTAATGCAACAATTTGGTCCAATGCAAGATGCTGTGGTTTAAAATATCTGCATTACTGACACAGTCCTTCCTGCCCTTACCACACTGGCTCCGGGGGGGCAAGGGGGGGCTTTGGGAGGCATGAAATCATTCCCTCCTCTGCTCTCTCAGCATGAGGRCAATCCCAGGCAGCTGAGCCTATTGAGTCCAGCACTCTGCTATATCCCCCTCAGCCTTACCTTCCCTACTGCGGAAAGCTACGTTTACCTCTGGGAACAACTTTCTTTATGCACTTGTTGGATTTATAAATGGAAATGATCAGCAGGCCAAAGAAGCTGCAGCATTAAGAACATAAAACAGTTTCCTGGGAACTCTCCAAAGCATTATCTGCTATACACTGATCAAGAAGGATAGAAATAAAATTCATTCCAATTCAATTAAGGCAGACCGCTTTAGAAGTAGGAGAGTTAAGAGGTTCACAACTGGTTGAGTTAAAGGACACTGTCCTACAGGGGGGGAGAGGCTGGTGGTATTTTCCTGTAATTAATGCACAGAAAAAAGCTTTCTCCAGCCTGGAGCATGAAGAACGCCATGCAACTTCCTCTGTCAGGTGCGCTACACTGCTAGTGGTCTCAGTCACAGTTCACAAGCTGCCGCAAAGTAGAAGCTTAACATTTACACAGCTCAACATTTCCCCACAAGAAAATACATATATAGTGCTTTCTTCAGCTTATGGCTCCTCCTTCACAGCCAATTTCCTATAATGCAGCCCTTAGCCAACTCATCTTTTCCTCCCCTAACATGCAYTTTGGGCCTCCACAAATCCATCTGATTTTAAAGGAGTAGATCTAGCACCTTCACTTGCTTATTTCTCTTCTGAAAAGATTCTACTGCCCTAAACAGCATTTTTGAAGAACATCTGGAATAATTGGATTATTCCAGTTCCCATTTCCCTCTTAAGCAATGTGTTTAACCAGACTTTCATCATTAAAATCTTAGCAACTTAATTGCTTTTTGATATAGTTTCAGGGTGGACCACTGCAATGACTATCCCCAAGCACGTTCATTATTGCTCTCGAAAGATATTATACAGAGAGAATATAGGGCTTTTAAAATTACATATTTTGAAAGTTAAGCTACTCTGTGCAATACATTCGCTAAAAATCTTTTAATTACATTAGTGGAAAGAGCTCACCTGCACACATCCATATCAACACTTTCACTCCCTCCGATTAAAAATAACAGTGTTTAGTGGTCAGTAATGAATCAAATTCTACATTTTCATGTTTGGAATTCAATATACATAAGAAGTTCCAAGTTCTAGACATTCTGAGAAATTTTAAAAATATAATACTTAAAAAAGACCAAAACAACATAAAACAAAAATAGATGGTCGCCTGGACCCCAATTACTTTTCATGAACTACAGATAGCCAGGATCAGAGGCATTATCTGCAGAGGAGTCTTGTTCAAATTAGAGGTGACTATTGTACTTAGAATGTACAATCTATAGGTCAGCAAGAAATTTAGCTCCAAACTTACTAGCAGWCACCGAGCTGAATGCATGTGTGCAGCATCTCTTCAGGAAACAAAAGAAAAAACGTTATTGTAAWTATTTTCACTTCTGTCTAGAAAGGGAGGGGCAGTTATCAAACAAAAATATGACTCAAACTGAACAGAACTGAAATTTCTTTCTTAGATTTAAAAGGCTAGTGATGCCTGGGAAAGCTGAAAGATTTCCTTCAGTAGAAAGTTTGTTGGTTCCTACATAAACAGTGGAGGAATCCAGATTTAGTTAAGAGAAGTAAGAGTTCCCAGTGCTGCAGGAACTAGGGATTTAGTTTTGGCATGCTGAGAATTAGGTACTGAGGTTACAGGCAGTTGCTAATACAGACACAAAAGCATAGGCTGAATTTCCAGCAGAACTGGGTATTCTGGGAAGTTTTAGATCAATAATATATCTGACACATTGGGGTGCTGGAGCCCTTTTGTTATTATATCTCATCATGTTACAGGCAGCCCCTGGCAGAGTCAGGCGGGTATGTCCTGTTACTGCACTGGCCTAAGAGCAGCACAAGGAAGCAGCCTTTCTAAACCCTCCCGTGTCTGATGGTGCCATGCTGGAAAGCAGAGCTATGATACCAGTGTGGTGCTCCAGCAGCGAGAGGAGCAGCTCCCCACAGCCTCCTTAATTGTGGTAAAATTGTAAGTCATAGTAAAAACCTAGAACCATGGAGAGCCTTACATCTCCAGCATCTTAGAAATAGGTGTCTGTTCTCTGCCTGAATTATGTCATTTTGGGATGAAAGGTAGMAGTCCCTTAGTAGCCTACCACTCACCAGGGAATGAAGCATATACCTTATAATTGAAAGCACAGGAAGAATTTACATAAGCAAAATGTAATATCCCATATGAGACTTCAGTCACTACCTCTTTAATTTTGCAGGAAGTGCTGCAAACACCTTAAATATTTCAAAAGTAACATTTTCAAAGTCCTATGTATTAACCTACATCTACTCCTATTAATACAAAAGGTAACAAAGGAGAAGTCAGCGATAAGCACTTGAAACTCCTAAGTGAAATGGTAAGATTTTGGCTGTACGTCATTCACATCTCCAGCACAAATTCCTCCACTTCTAAGCAAAGACAGACCCACAGTGTTGAAGCAAAGGGAACGTGCTACCTCTGAATTACCACACTCATTGGAACTCTTTGGCAAGATTTCATCAGGCTGCTGAACTAGACTGTGTTGCTTGGCTGCTGAGAGCAGGCAACTCAGTATAGTGCATCTTCAGCCAAGGACTAGAAGGTTACTCTGGCTGAGAGGATGACCTCTATAACAACAGAATCATAGAATGGTAAGGTTGGAAGGGACCTCTGGAGATCATCTAGTCCAACCCTCAGCAGAGCCCCATATGGGGATTGAACCCACGACCTTGGCATTAGCAGCACCATGCTCTGACCAACTGAGCTAAACCTGCCCCCAATAATATATTTGAAATAAAAGTATTATGCTCAGGAAAAGTGCAGAAGATAAGTACAGTTTTTGACTGGTTCCTTAAGCTTTATTTCAATGACAAGYGGTCTATGAGATGAAACATTTTCTGACCCAAACCTTATTCCTATCAGGATCGCCATTATAAAAGTCTACCTTCACTGCAAATAACAATTGAAAATCAAACTTGTTTGTATCTGTGAAGTCTCTGAATGTTTTGCACAATGTTACCAAGTTATGATTTATGAAGACGATCAGAGGACTGGAGCATCTCTCTTACAAGGAAAGGCTGTGAGAGCTGGGCCAGTTTAGCCTGGARAAGAGAAGACTGAAAGGGGATCTTGTCAATATTTATAAATACCTGAAGGGAGATTGTCAAGAGGATGGGGCCAGACTCTTTCCAGTGGTGCCCAAAAACAGGCCAAGAGGCAATGGGCACAAAGCGGAACAYAGGAAGGAACTTCTACACATTATTTACATTATTAATAAAAATAAAGTTATCTAGGACTTTGCACCAATTCTTTCTGGAGAAAAAATAGAAACAATAGAGAAACTGAAAGACAGTATAGCTAAGAAAGTTTTGTTATTCCTCATGCGCAGCATGCTTAACTACTGTTCTAGCATAAGCATGAAACTTAACAGTAAATGCCCCAGACCTAGGTAGGAATATATTTAAAGGAAAACTTATCTGGAGGGCTTTGGAGACAGCTGGGATTCCCCTGCTTATGAGAAGGAGGTCTGTCAGCAGCTTTTGTTTCTGAACTACCAAACAGCAGAATCACAGGACAGAGTTCTCAGAGCCTCCTTCTGTGAAACGATTGCTTTGTGTTGAGGTGGCCTTTAAGTTCACTACCTTCTTGTTCTYCAAGTTAAAACTAATAGTGCATTTGTGCAGATAAAAGTCTGAAGTCTGCAATACAACAAGCAGAAAGAAGCAAAAATTCAGAACAGTACCTGGGTTGCAGGATTAACTGGTTATGATGAAAGATCAAGGCATGAACTTTCCCTTTGGTAATGGCCCTCCTGTTCCAGATTTCAGCCCTAGCTAGGAACAAAGATCCTTATCCGAGGGATTTCTGGCCAGCGAAGCTACATAACTGCTGTTAGCCAAGGAGACTCTGAAACACCATACTCCAGTGCCTGCCTCGCAAGGATCCTCCCTTACTAGTTTTGAGGTAAGTAGAACTGAAAACCCATTGGTCTCCTCAAAGAGCTGCAAACCTCCCAGAACCTCAGTCCCAACTAGTAACTACCTCCCTCTCTAAACAACAGTGCCCCCTCTTCCCCCTCCCCCACATTTCACCTTTATCTCAGCCCACCTGTACCTCATTACCTCATTTTCATAGCTAATGAAGTCTTGGGTAAAGGAGTAGTGAGGACTTTGAAGGAAAGTTCCTAAAGGCTGATCTGTCCACTCAAAACAAGAAAGGGGATTATAGGACTCTATCTACTTCTTCCTCTCAAAAACAGTTATTTTGGGGGGAGAAGGGAATGTAAGGAGAGTGTTTCCACAGAAAATACTGTGCTTGATGGAATGCTCCCAGAGGGAGGTCACAGGAAGAAAGATTGCTCCTYAGCACTTTTCCCACTTAGAAATCGTTAATGAGAGGATCTTACAAGTGTGCCCCATTTCAGATCCTCAGATATCTTTTTCCACCACCAATATCCTTGCAGGCCTCAGCAGATGGACGATCAGCAGACCGTGTAAACCTGTGTGTAATTTTAGATCATTTGATATTACTTTATGTGTCTGTAGCTACTCATGTGCTTAAGTGCTATACAGTAAATGCTTAGGAAAGTTCATGGAAGGAGTGATCAATGAAATCCCATCTGAGTTACCTCTTGGTCTCTCTGTTTCCCCGGGCTCCTTTGTTACGCTTCTCACATTTGTATACAGACAAGTTAGAAACTTTCCTAGGTGACCTTTGAATGTCTGCTTTTCTTCCTTTGTTCCATTTCCTGAGTTTTTCACTTAATGTTCTTTCTGCACTTTTTTCTTTTCTTCTCAATGGATCTTGCATTATCTGTATCATTGCTTAAGACTTTTTCCCTGTTGTCCATGTATTTACTTCAGCAGCTTTTTTTCTCCCTCCTGGACTTTGCCACTGCTAACCAGTGATCCTGGCTCTACCCTTCTGCCCATTTCTTTAAATGTTTCACTTTTTCTATGGAGCTGTTTCCACTGTTATGTTGGTTTCCCTTCTGTTCAGATTAATTCCATCCTACCTCTTACTGACTTGTTCCAAAATAAGCCCTAATTGCCCAATAAAAGTAAAATCCTCCTACGTTAGGTCCTGATCCAAAGCTGATGAAGTCAATGGAAAGAGAGCATCAGCTTCTAAAGATCTGGGCTGATTTACACAACTTTCTAATGCTTTCTTGTGCACATGTGCACAGTTGCTATTTATAAACTATGGATTTCGTATTCTGCAAAATATTTGGGGCTCAGTCACAGCCTTAGAAAATTATGAAGCGAGGAAAAAAAGGAAGGGGAATCCTTTTTAGGATCAAACTAAAAATYTGAACTAAAAATAGGATGGGACCATTAGCCAGGAATTCCACTTTGCATACAAGTGTTCTTGTCCTAGAGTCCTAGGCTTGCTGTCTCRTCCTAGACTATGTTCAAAGGCTTCTGCCCTTGGGTATTGTCTCTTCCAAATATAATGGTATCATTCATTTATTTTTCACATACCTAAAAAATTTGGAAGTACTCTTGGTAACTCCTGAAAGTGGTATGATTGCTGCAGRTGTTGAGCATTGACAAAAAACACCTAGAATATGTTGAATGTTTTGATACCCTGAAAGAAAAGCACCCAAACCTCTACTTGTTCTAAATCTTTACACCAATACATTTTGTTCTTTAGTTGTGAAAGTGAAAAATATTCTCAGAATAAAAGCTACCAAAACAGCTTCAGAAACCTTTGAGAAAGTAAAAAACACATCAGTCTGGAGTAAGAAAGTTATTGACATCCCACTGCTACCCAGCAGTTCTGATTTGTTCTTGGAATGCCTTTGGTTCATGACTATCATTTTGGTCTTTGCAGAAAGCATTGTCTAAAACTGATGAAGAATAGCAGCTTAAGAACATGGAGCTCTCCTAAAATATCCAGAGAAGGCTTGTTCTTGCTAACTACCTGGTAGAGGCAGTGAGTTTTATCATAGTAATAGTGTAACATTCCTAATATCAAAAAAGAATGTGGCGTCTGAGTTACTGTGGAAATTTTACTTGCAAAGCAGAACTCTGGAGAGTAAAAAGAAATGTCATCTTCTTGCAGTGTGGCCTTTGCCACCACCTTCTCCTTTGACTGTTTTATTAGASACACCCATATTATGTGATAAGAACTGAATCTTGAAATTTTAATGATGGCCCTGGAATAAATTCCCATATGGAGAGAAAGGACTGATATGTCTCAGCATATATCTTAACCTCCTCAAGCTCTTAGGCACAGATTCTTCAAGAATAGGACATGGTACACATAACTGAGCTTTCCTTACTTTTTCTTTCTAASTGTAGAACTAGATAACATGAAAGCTTGTTGTATTTTATGGCACCTTCCAAATTCCATCTTTGAAACATTTTGATTCTTACACATTTCAGTGTCTGATTCCAGCTAAAGTGGAATCTGAATYGACTGCACAGGATCGTACTGTTTTTAAGGTTTGATTAGCAAGGTACTTCACCTGGGTTTAATTTTTTATGTCTGCAACCAGTCATTGAACTCAGCAGGAATACTCATGGTCACGATCTCATGTGTATTCCTGAACATTTTYTAAGAGCAAAGGAAAGGGCAAACATCTCAGTTTTGAAAAAGAGACTCAGCCACAGTAGGCAATGTCACTAACTAACATGAGAACAGGTCTTCCACTGGTATAAATGTGAAAGCTTCACTGAAGTCAAAAGAACTGGGTCTATAGGGTTTAAGCATCTGTCCTGTTTTCACAGTGTTACTAATGGGAGTTGGACAAAAAACACAAAAACAATTTCATTGCTTGGTTAGATAAGGATAGAAAAATAAATTCATCSCTCCAAAATACATGGAAGCTGTTCTCATTTCTTAAGATTTGATTTGAAAGACAAATATTGTTACTTTTCAGAAAGCCACATTTGCCATATTTTGTTTTCTTCTTCTTGCCACTTCTATCTTATCATGATCTCTTCAAAAAGATTTCTTTCTTGGGTGTACAACTGAAACAAATACAAAGGAAAATGGGATATTGGGGAAAACTGTTATTATAACAATGATTATATAAACATGCACTATCTGGTGTACAGCAAGAAAAGAAAGCACAAAAAAAGAGGTAAAAATCAAAATCCTAGGTGTTTGAAACGTTCTGATTCTCAAAAACCGAAAGCAAAATGATTTTTGTTGCCTTTCATTTGAGATTGTTTTGAAAGAAAGGAGAATGATATCTTTTAAAATCCTAAAAACCTGATTAAAAATTTGTTTTCATAAAGAGCCCACTTTTGTCAAGAAAATAGTAAAATATTCTCTGACATATCTGATGTCAGCATTTATTTCTCATTTTTCTAGTCAGGATTCAAAACAAAACCAAGCAAAACATAACAAATGTTAAAATTTGTAATTTTTCTGACAGCCTCTGACAGCTTGAAAGAGAAATATGATAACCCTCCTCCTATTTAAAGCCTMATTTTGGTAAGGGAACATAAAATTTTACTTGAGGATCCTCATTTTGTGAACATGGTCCAGCATAATATCCACTACTGTAGAAAACACACTCAGGGATTGATAACTAACAAAATGTGCAGATTCTCAAGCCAATAGCAAAGAAAGAAGAGCTGAAAAAGAGAAGGGGAAAGGGGGAATCTTTTGTTACTTCTCTCTCTCTCTCTCTCTCTCTCTCTCTCTCTCTTTCTTCTTTACTCTATTTCTTTGTCTGCTTCGTCCCTTAAGGTTCGGCTAAGTGGGCCGTATTGTGTGAACTCTTCTTTGATATCAGTGGGGACATCTACTTAAAAATTGATGTCATGATATGGCCCCAGGTATTTAAATTAATG
The DNA here is from genome assembly GCF_003343005.1 of Rhea americana. Taxonomy (NCBI): domain Eukaryota; kingdom Metazoa; phylum Chordata; class Aves; order Rheiformes; family Rheidae; genus Rhea; species Rhea americana. Next base: position 1,690,668 of record NW_028186723.1, on the reverse strand, counting down.
AGATGTTAAATACTCTGTAGTTTTATCTGTAATTAGATGACATGAATGCAACTTGATCCCAAGAGTGATTTGTAATATTCTATATTGTCCATTTAGGGATTGGGGCCTGATCCACAAGCTGTTGAAATCTATACGAGCCTTTCCTTTGACATTTTTTGGATCAAGGACCCTGGCTCATTCACACACAGCTCTCATTTATTTCTATCTGTTTATTGATGTCTATACACAGATGTCTGATCTCTCCACTAGCTCTAAATATTTGGGATTTACATCAGTGAATGGCCTTATTTTGGGGGTAATTTTAATTAATTTTTAACTGCTTTTTCCTCTGTAGTTATGTTTTGCCTTTTCATTCCTGGCTAATTGTCAGTTTTTGTTCAATATTTACAAGTTTTGCATTGAGCGGATTTCTTATGCTAATCCGCTTCATTTAATATGCTCACTAGAGCTGGATGAAAAAATTTCAAGTTAGAAGTTTTGCAGAGAAAGAATATTTGCAATATTCCAACTTCTTTCAGGCAATTTTTTTTACCCTAGATGATTCATATTTTACCTTTCTCCTTCCAAACTGACCCCAGTTTTATTTTAGGGCCTGAGAATACAGTCTCACCAACTAGTGTGTTCTTAGATTACCCACAACACTGCAGCATTTAAACATGTTATAGCCTCTGCTGACTGTGTCTGACACCATCCTTGGGAGGCTGAGCAGGATTATTATCAATGTGTGTGAAGGAAGACCCATGGCACATCTTGTCTGTGGGTCAAACAGAAGTCAGTGGTGAAGCCAGGAATGGAAACCTTGTATCAGACATCATTGCTTCTTGAACTACACTTTCTTCAAGGCAAGACAGGGAGGCAGAGAGTGAGTTAACATTGCTGTCATCACCCCACACTCAGTTTCCCCACACTCAGCACCTCAGGGTGCTGAAACCTGTCCCTTGGCACTGAGAGCAGAACTGGTGAGGCTAGGAGGCTGATAGCTCCCTAATGGGGTAGAGAGGCCCTTCAGAGCAGATAAAAGGCATTAGGATTACAGTAYTATGAAGCTTCATATTATATAAACTTTATAAGTAAATAAACAAATAGMCAACCAGAAGGGAGAGAAAAAAGACAGGGGTGGAAATGGCCAGCTGATTCTCCCTGTGCATTGCTTCTGCTGGAAGATTCATTGCGCTCAGCCCAGCCTCGTTTTACACATCCTGCGTGAAGGAACTCCTGTAGCTTTTTCAGAGRGGCTCTTCCAGAGCTTACTGTTACCTCAACGTCAAAAAATAAAGTTCCTGAGATTTTCCTCAGTATCACCCCATTTCTCCATAATGGAGTCCCTCAGGCTTATGGTGAATGATCCTTGCTTGGGCTACTCAGAGCTGCTGCACTCCCGCAGCAGTGGTGGAGACTGGCAAGGGTRGATTGCATCATCATTTGTCCAGTCTCTATATATTTCAATCTTTTAATCTTTCTCCCCAAGTTAGTCCTATCAGCCCCTTCATCGTGCTTGCAGCTGTCCTCAACTCCTCCAGTTTCCTTGTCCTAATGAGGTGCCCAGAGCCAAGTACACTATTCTAGTCCAGCTTTACACGTGCTCTGCCAAGGGGGATCGTTGCCTTGCTGACACATCCCCTTCTTTTCTTTTCTCTCTTTTTTTCCCTTCAGTGATCATCATTCAAAATTAAAATAACATGGAAAGGCAAAGCAACTGAAATCAAAATCTAATGCATAATTAGATACAGCATGAGACAACAAACAAGTCTTTGCTATCTGCCTCTGTATTGTAAACAATGATTACTTTACATGTTCAATGTGCCATGAAAGAAGAAAGAGCCTCTTGTGATGTTTTGTGAGAGCTTTGACTACATTTGCCCACTTTTCAAACAACAAAAAAATAAACTCACACTAACAAGGTGTATGTTTTCAGTCCTAAAATATGGGGTCACTCTCTGTTAAGGGGTCCATTCAATGATGAAATGAGATCAAAATGGTTAAGGCCACTGAAAGAGAGGAAGAAGGATTTGTCTGAAGTTCTGGTATACTGGCTATTATTTCAACCAAATAAGGATGCCTGGCTTTATTCTTCATGCTCTCTTGCCCCTTTTGAAAAACTGAAAAGGGAAAGGAAACGGCTAAGTTGTATCATCTATTACCTTGATGAGTGCTTATAACTCTTGATTCAGAGTTAATCATTAATCCAGGTTTTTGTGGTGATTGTTTTATCTATGAAGTCTCGACATGGAATTTGTGCAGCACATTGGCATGGAAAAGACAAAGCCAAATACAAAATCAAATAAAGTGATTGGATGGGGTGGATGGGCATGTGTGTATGGATTTATATATCCTGCAGTTTTATTTTAATAAACACATGTATATTTGTAGATCTATGTCAAAACTGCTGACCCTTAAATTGGAAGTGCTTTCTTGCTCAAAATCASATCACTTTGATCTTTTATTTTTAATGCATTTATTCATTTATTCTGACCAGACTGTTTTACTCTTACATATTCTGAGCAATACCCTAGAACTGGGCAAAATACTCTTCTCAGAATCTCCTGCATATTAAAATTTTTTTTTCCCCTATTTTGACAAATAATGAAAAGCCTGAAAACTTCTGTAAAACAAAAARATTATATGACTTCATGGCTGTGGAAACCTGTTTATGTTTTGATCATTCTGAGACATTTCATTTTAGTACTTGAATTGTTATTTTTGTATGCTAATTAACTTACATTTCAAACAATCTTGTTTTGAACTGAAAAACTGGATTTTTTTTGTTTTGAAACTTATGTTTCAACAATTAAAAAGCTATTTAATTAAAAATGCAAAAACAGAAACATTTCCTGTGAAAAGTCTTGATGGCAATAAATCAGTGCTTTTTGACAATTTTTTTTTAAAGAAAAAGCCATGACTATCTCTAGCAATAAAAAATATGATATGGAAGAGGAGTGATCTTTAACTCTTCCTGATGTAGCATAACTGAATCTAGTAGAATTTCGTATACCACAAGTCACCCACTAAAAAATARTAAGATTTTACATGAGGAAAAATGTCATTAAAGGCTGCAGTATTACAATCTGGCCCTCGGAGAGCAATAAAAGATATATTTAAGAATCCATKTTGTCTAAATGTGTGTGTGTGTGTGTGGAGGTGGTGAGCACGTGCAGGCGTGTGCGCCTGTGCACCCCGCACGCCTATCYATCTATCTGTCCATCTATCCAAGCACACGCTTTCTTTACTACAGCACAAATAGCTCTACTTCCTTTTAGAGGGATCTGCTCATCATAGTCATTTAAGAGAATAATGATCTATTATTGACTTGTTTGTACTYCATCCATGCGCACAGCTATTAATTTATTAATTGATCCTCCTTAAAAGTCACATCTCTTCTTTCTAGAATGACTGTCCTCATTTTCTATTATTTAGAATCAGTCCCACTTAACCATCACATCTTGTTTTACTGACTCAGATCCTGAATCAAACATCTATTTCTTAAGGGTTTTCCAGCAAGTATATTTCATCTGTGCACTAAACTCTTGTGGTTAGATTTAGGTCTTGAATGATTATTATTCAGAAACAGCCAACTATTCAGCTTGAAACAAGAGCACATTTTTTTTTTAGGTTTATTAAAATTATCTTAAGGGGTTTGGGTTCTTTCTCAACCCAGTACTTAGAATGGCTGGATTTGCAATGTGTTTATATAAACTGTATTTCCGCAACCATTGACCAGGGTAATAAAAAATTTATTCAATGTTTCTTTAAATATTATTTTGTTTGGTTTAAACCCAAGGTTAGACATATATATTTTAAAGCATCATCTCCCTCTGCCTTTTTATATAAAAAAGTACAAAAATATTAAAAAGATTATTATGATAAAGATAGATGAAAAAATCTTGACTTTTCATCTCTGCTAGCTCATATGTTGTGGTCAATTTGGTGGTTACAAAATAAATGTTTTGAAGTTTTTTAGTATGAAATTAATAACTGTTAGTTTAGTTGATCATTATACTTATTTTGAGCATTTCCTCCCCCAAAGTAAAACAAATGGATTCAAGTAAACACTGCAATGGGCTGGGCACAGTTCACCCACTGTGGACAGGACAGCCGGAGAGGTCGACGCGGTGCTTCGTGTTTGTTTGCTTCCGCCACAGCCCAGGTCGCGCCGCTGCGCCGTGCCACAGCGCTCTTGGGATAGCGCTAAAAGCAAAAGAAAAGCCCGTGGCGCCTTTCTTGCGGGTGCTGGCGGGAAGCCTCTCTGAGCACCCCTGCGCCGGGGCAGAGGCGGCTGCGCCACGCCGGGGCGAGCGAACGCGGCGCCGGCTCGTGCGCCGGCTCAGGCCGAGGCGGGCAGCTGCCCCCCGCGCCCCCCGGGGCTCCGTCCGCCAGCAAGGAGCTAGTTCGCGCTGCCCTGTAAAAGCAGGAGGAGACGGCAAGATGGGAGCTGGGGCAAGCCAAGCTCTCCCACGGACGTGGCTCTCGATGCCTGTGCCACCGGCTGCCGGCGCGTGCGGGACAGCACCCGGGCTCGCCCGCGCGCTCCGGCGTCGCCCGCTCGCGGAGGCAGAGGGCGTGTTGGCTGTGAGGGGCTGCGGGCAACAGCATGAAGCTGTTAAAGAAATAACAGAATTCCTCAGGGACCCATCCCTGAGCAGCCGCCTTGCTGGCTGCGTCAGGAAAGCCGGCGCTGGCCGGTGCCAGCTCCTTCCCAGGCGTTTGCTTCCTTCCTCCCTCCATCTCCTCTTCCTGCCCGCACACCCACAGCCACACACACAGCCACACGCACACACAGGCGCACACGTACCTGCCGTGTGCGTGCCCGGAGCCCTCGGCAATCCCGGCCGGAGGAGAAACCGCCTTTCCGCTCCCGCCGCCCGCGCGCGCCCCCGTGGGAATAGCACGGGCCGTTAGGGGGGATTGGTGGATCAAGGCGAAATGCCTGGGAGCGATAATTTTCCCAACCTCCCCCAGGCAAAATTTTTCCCTGTGTGAGTGAAGCTGGGGGAAAAAGCAAAAAGATTTTGACAACGGCCCCCAAARATAACTTCAAGAAGATGGCACATCCATTTGCTTAAATCACAGAGCACTGCCAGCTCCAGGGTTTTCCCAGATCGTAATTCCTTAGTGCTTCCCATCGGGACTAAAGCCATGCCCCACACCTCTCGGCTGCGGTGCTGGACACGACGGCTCAGAGAACCCCCCCCCCACCAGGAGCCATCCTTTGCGACGCTCCCCAGCCACCTACCTCCTGGTTGCTTTAGCCTCTCTCCGCCTCCCGCCGCCGCCTTGAGGCCTGCCCAGGTGGAGCGGCTTTGTTTGAGGACGCCAGCGCCGCCACGCCGCCGCCACGCTGCCACCAGCGCCGCCATGCTGCCACCATGCTGCACGGCCCGGGCCGCCCCGCCGAGGAGGCCGCCCCRCCACTGCCCGCTGGCTGCGCACGCTGCAAGTCGTCACTCTCGTTGTCGTGCGGCCGTCGGCACGCTCTTGTGCCCGCGGGTTGTGCGCACCGGCCGTGTGGGGCAGATCACCGGCCTCACGCCAGCGCCTGCCCGCTGCTGCCGTCGGAGAGCTGCTTCCCTCCGTCCCCCGCCGCGCTGGATGAGCTTCACCACGAGCACGACCCCGTCGGCCAGTCCATCTTCCCAGCTACCTGGGCACGTATGCATGTGTGCACACRTGAACATTTTCTGGATTTTTATTTTCACTGCCGTCACTCAGAACAAGCCTTAGCCCTTTCCATATGTTTTAAATAAAGGATTCTAGCATGGGAGATAAGAGGAGCACTGTGCTAGATCCTCTTCCAGCACCAGTGAATTGCATTCACCTTAGCTATATGCAACAGTTAAACTTCCATGGCAGCTTTATGGGCTTCTTTTATAAAATTTTATTGACTCGCACACTCTCAAATGGAGGCTCTGATTCTTTTTCATTTAGGTACAATATGTATGTTCAAATTGCCCTTGGTGCTCTGATTCCCTATGTTTTTAATGTGCAGAATTCCTGACCGATGCCTTCAAGTACCCACAGTGCAAGGGGGTAACACAGGCATCTTTTATTACCTATAGTCTTCAATAACTCAGCAGCTAAACACGCCAGAGGAGAAGAAGAGAGACCTGTGAACTCCAGCAAGGAGGATACTGCACAGATCAGCTCGAGGGGAGGCAGAAACGACGTGGGTTCAACGTGGAAGCAGCAAAGCTGTTGAAAGCAGCATGCCCTGCAGAAAAGACCAGGCCGGCACAGACAGAATTCTGTAGCAACCCGGGAGTTGCAAGCACAGCTGGTTTAAAAACCATCACTTCTTATAGAAAAAGGCTAGGAGAGTTTCTTTTTTTAGCATACAGCACGAGCATTGTCTTTGGCTGATTCTTCTCAAGCATATGCACCCAGAGCTATCTCTTCTGCTTTCATGAGCTGCGTGGATATGGAAGGAAGAGCATGGGTGGTTTGAATTTGTAATTCTGATTGCAGAGGCAACAGCTGGCTCTCCCTGCTTTGATTGCCAGGTGTTCATCTGATGCCACATGTTCATTTCTGTGCCTTTTATGAATATGCTGAACAAATGAAAGTGCCCATATTCCCCTCTCCTGCACTTGAATTTAAATGCAGCAATGTGCAAAATAAATAGTATAGGCTTAGCTGCATGGGGAGCAGGCAGAAAGCGCAGCTGATTAGTCATGCAAATAAAGGAATTAAAAGGTTTCCACTTTCCTACATGTTTTTCACAGAACTTTGCTATTCTTCCTTCACTCACAGTTTCCTGATCCGCTGCTAGCTACTCCTCTACTGTGGAGCAGGCAAAGGCCTGGCATGTGAGGTGCTTTAACTATGACAGTTGCAGGGCCTGGATTCAAGCTTACAGACTTTCAGCAACAAAAGTGGCAATAGCCAATTCCCGGGTTCCTGGCAGTCAGTACGGGAGCTCCTGGCTGGCTCCTTCTGTGCACGCAGAAGCCTTTCAGAAATGGTTTACCATTGGCATTCCCCATCTTCTTCTTCTTCTTCTTCTTCTTTTGTGCATTGTCTCTTTAGAATGAACTTTGTGCTAATCAGGATCTACACTCTTTTTCATTAATTTTCTAATAGTGCCTAGAGACTGTCCTCTAGGATCCGCAGTGTGAGCCATGCTAAAAAACAGCTTGAAGCTGCCCCAAGGGACTAAGGCTTTCCTCTGTAACAGGCCAAGGAGGACCAAAGCAAAAGCATTGGGGAATAGAAGAAAAACTAAAGACRAAATACATGTATCTGCTCTGCACTGTAGCCAGAGCGATCTACCTGCACTCATGCACGTGAGCAACTTCACTCAGATAATCAGCGCGAAGGAGAGAACACGAACAGGCCTCTCATCCAGTCCAGGGGGCACTCATGTTCGCAATGAGACACTCCAGGTTGTAGTTCTCTCAGTTACAGCAGAGTCAGAAATCAGTTCCAGGATATGCCGTAGTCACCAGTAAAAGCATTTCACTGCAACGCAGCTGAGTCTCTCCACCTTTTCAAGGGCACACAGTGCCCTGAAGGCTTCTTGCTGTCCCAGSAGTTCCCTATAGTCTCCTACAAATGCAGATCTCTGTGTTGTCTCACACCAAGGCACCTAGATCTGCACTGCCTTGCTTGTGACACTATACAAAACTCACGTTTTCCAGAACAGGAGCAGTGGTAACACCTATAGCCACTAGATCCTAGCATGTGAACATCTATTGCCTGAACAAAAGGATTCGTCTTCATCAGCTAATGGCAATAGCAGATCCAGCAGGATCTACCAGAACTCAGCCACCAGCAGTGTGAGATTGGGTCGCAATGAGAGTCACACTTGTGAMTTCCTAAACATGACCCATAAAGACGGCAAGACTTGTCTCCTCCACACAGGGTGAATGGAAAATATTTCAGAGAACAAAATGCACTGGAGTGGTAAAATGCATGCTTACCGTGTAAAATTATGTGAGGCAAAAGGAAAAGTCTGACCTGCAGTCATCCATGCATATTTTATATGCAAAACAGCAGCTGATTACAATTGTTTTCAGCTTGATAAAAAACAGAGGTAGGAAAAAGGCAGAGGAATCTTACATGTTAACTGGCACAACTGTTGGAAAAACATACTGTGTGCAGACACTCTCCACCTAGGCAGAAATGAAGCATAGWTGGGCTTACTGCACTATAACAGATGCTCAAAAAATGATTCATAGAATATATATATTTGTGAATGTGTATATATAGCCATAAATTTGTATACAGAAAACTGTTTATAATCCAAAGAAATTTGATGTAAAAAGTTATTACTTCTGCCCCCCAAATTTGATATTTTTGACCAAAAAAACTATTTAAGATTAGAACCTTTTATATTAAAAAAACTAACATATCATAGAATCTTTAAAACCTAAAGTAASTAAAATAATTTCTATTTGAAATTTTCATTTAATGCATCCCAATTAATATGAAATTTAGATCAAAACTTTAAAAATAATGTTTTGGAAAATTCTTTGTCAGGAGAAATATTTTACCAGAATTTTTCATTTTTTRTCAGTTTTTTTCACTGTTAGCTATTGCCAATGCAAAGTGGTTGAACAGTTTTACCAAATCAAAAACAAAATGGTTATTTGGTAGTAAAAAAGAAAGGAATTATCAATTAAAAAAACCCAACTTCATCCTGCAAACAGAGGAAATTGTGTTTCTCTCAAGACAAATATTAAAAACACATCAAAATTAGATACAATTAGGAGAAATGCAAGATCTGAAAGAAAAATATTCCAGTGCTGATAATATTTAATGGAAAAAAGAAGTCAAGAGAGATAAAAGAAGTTTAGAAGTGATAATAGRCAGAAAATTAAGAATTGTTGCCACAGAATATGACACTGAGTAAAAAATTGGCAAATAGATGTTGGAAACATAAATGCGAAGGAATCATATCACTAGAAGGAAGTTTATGACTGCAGTCAAATTACATGTTAATTTTAGGGTGTCTTCTCAGCAGGGGAAACTGAAGACCTAATGGAAATCAAGTGGAAAGCAATACCAACAACAACTTCAACTTTCCATAGCTCTGGAAACCTGGTTTATAAATGAAAGGTGAGGGATTATCATTTGTGTTTCTCTTGGCTGAAAAGGATTACAGAAACTGAAGGAAATTCTCTTCTCTTGCTACCTCCCCCAACATTCACATTAATTTGAGCAGATCATGTTCAGGCAGGAAAGGAGAGAGGTGTCAAGTGTGACTGGAATTATTTAAGATAGAATAAGATATTCTTCTATCTTGTGGAGAATGGATTCTTGTGGAGTCACAGGAAATGACAAAAGGGAATATTCAGACAGGTTTYACAGTCTGACTCATTTAAAACTTGACTGGACCCAAACCAGAAAATATGCTCTAGGCCACATGCAGTACTCACAAGAAGCTAGGAGAGATGTTCCCATCATGCAGATCTAGCTGGCATTGTTCATATGAAAACCTCTTGTAAGAAAAGTACTTTTTTTTCCTTTTTGATCCTTTTACCTCCTTTTTAGTAGCTTCTACACCTCTATGTATTTTTGGCGTGTTCTCTTTCTCCAGGTGGTAATTGTATTTGAATGTAATTTGAGGACTTTGGCCTTCTGTCTGACCTCTGGGAGCCCACAGACCCAACTGCAATAGTGGCTTCTGAGGTAGGTGGGACCCACTAAACTATCATCTCTGCCACGAAAGTGTCTCACTCTTTCTCCCTGCAAATATGCCTAAAACCTAAAAGAAAGAAGTCTAGCCTGATACAGAGCCAACTACATTGCCACTATGGCCTCAACTACAAATTGATTATACAACTGATAATAATGTTCCCTTTGAGCTGGAATATTTATACTATATTAGACAACTCAGAGTTTTAACTTTATCTTTTGATATGTCCTTGAAAGCCAAGAATGCATTACCCTGAATAAAATGCCATTTTCCCTGTTTTAAGAGCACTGCTTCTATAGCAGTGGTGAATTTTATTTGTCTCCGCCCTTGCAGGCTGTTTGCGCAGGTGACAATTTCTCTTTAGCCTTCAAGACATTTCCATTGCCTCAGTGTTATGACCTCCTAGTCATGCACTAGATGGCTATTTCAGTTTGCAGGTGGCTGGTCCTGAGGCAGGTGAAGGCATTTGTTGTATATTTACCATGGCAGGTGAAACATGATGCTCATAGGAGGGAAGTGGCTTTCATGTGCTTCAGTTAACAGTTTCCAGTACCARTTCAGGGAAGCAATGCGGAAATGCCTAACAATCAGTCTCTTTCCTGAAATAAAGACTGTTATTTTCWGCTGATCATTATTTGCTATTATAGAGGTGGAGCAGAGCTGTAGCTACAAAACCTGCAAGACTTTTGGAACAAGGCTGCTTTCCTGTATTGATTTCCCTATAATCAACAACGTAATGTGAGAGCTATGGCTATAATGACAGTGAGGACCACCATAGATGTCTGTGTCTGTCTAATAGTTACCATTTCATAATTCCTGGTGGGGAGACACCTGGGCTGCCCAGCCAGCTCACTCTTGCATCTCCCATGCCTCCTTCCCAGCCTGCCCCAGTGGTGACCAACACCAGTTAGTCAGTCCTTGCCTCTCCACTGCAAGACAACACAACCAGACTAGACTTCAGTCAGTACCTGCCATGTCAGACACTGCTAAGCACAGCTGAGCCGTGCCCTCTGAGTTTGCACATTCCTCGCACTGCACTTGCGTATGAACGGTCGAAGAGAGGTGGGAAGTGCACCACCTCTTTTCCTCAAAGTGTCACAGCAGGGTTGGTTAGGGCAAAGTCTGTACTCCTGGTTTCTTTTCACTATACCATTGCCCTCCAAGTAAAACAAAGAGATGGTCRGTATCACCCTCTGAAGGTTGTATCAGTTGCACTCAAGCTCGGTTTTATATGGTCATGAGCAGTGGCTGTTTACCTGAGAAGTTAAGAGGACCATATTCCTCTGAGTCTACCTAATTCGTAAACTGATCTGATCCTGGTTTGTGGAGTCAATGCCTGAATGACCTTCCTAATGTTAYACGGCAAATCAAAGACAAGAGGTGAGGAGAACCTGGGAGTATAAACTTCCAGTGTTCTGCTGTAACCGTTAGACAGTACCACCTCTCTCCTAATAAGAAGAAATAAATTTTTGCTGTCCTTAAAGATAGACTGTAAAGTTTGATCACACTTCAAAGTCACTCATAGGCAATGTTCAGCAAATTTTGCAAAGATCTAGTTAAGCATTTTGATTGTTGGCTTAAACATAGATATATATCCATATATATATGAATATAGATAGGATATTGAAGTGATTTGGTGAGAATGAGGGAAATATTCTTTTTTATTAGTTCCTGTTAGCCTGGAGGAAAATAACCAACTCTTTTTTAAGACAAATTATTTTGAAAAGTTGGAAATCCAATTACAAGTGGAGTGGTGCCAAATGGTACTCCAGTGTGAGTAAACTTCAAATCCTAGTGCTGATTTTGTACTATATGAGAGAGAAAACTGAGAACTTTGAAGAAATGTATTCTTTGTTCTTAGAGTTATACAATTAATTAAGCACAAGACATGTTTTAAAATGTTTATTTTTTTATTAGCAACACCCTGGAGTGACTTGCTATAACATTGTTTCACAGTTTCTATTGCCTGGGTTGTGAATCCCCATTTAGAATATACTTTCTGTCTTTTCCCCTCCTTGGCTCCCTTATTGGTTTTAGGAAAACAAGGGTTTTCTTTGTGGATTTTTTTTGAGATGTTACATACTATTATCTGCACTCCACAGTAACTTCCTGGACATCAGCCTAGAATGGGACAAATGAGAGAGAAGCACCAGGACTGCTCAGCAGAGATCATTAGAGGGCCACCTCAAAAGCAAGGTGGATGGACCAGGTCAGTACAATCTTTGTCTGCCTCCTGTTTCTCCCTGACCAGTTGGGAAATAACACAGATCTCACCTCACTTTCTTCCTTTTTTCACCCCTCCTTCAAACAGAAGCAGCAGTTCTGCCTGACTGCTGATGAAACAAAACCTGCTATATCCTAAGTGAGCTATTTCCCYCTCTCCCCTTGAAATTTCTCCCGTTATTGAACAGCTGACCTGGGAGGTTTTTTAATGTTCACTAGGTGGGCTGGGTAAACCAGCTAGCAGAGGTAGAGGGAAGGGCAGTCTTTATGTGGCTACAGATCAGGACTGGGATTTGAGACTGAGGTTCAGTTCTCAGCTCCAAAACAGATGGTTTCGCTCACTTTGGTTAGAGCACTTACTATCTCTTCACTTGACATCTGTAAAGAGAAAAGATAACATTTCCCCTTTACTCCTGCTTCCTCTCTCACTRGAGCAGCGACCATCTCTTACTGTGCTTACAATTTCTATCACTATGAACTGGCCCAGTTGGGCTTGCAAGCTATAAATGCTATAGTTCAGCAGACACTTAGTCACAGTGAATCAGTGCTCCAGCATTTTTCCAAAGGTGGCTGTGTGGTCCAGTGGAAAATGATATTAATTCTTCCCAATTTTGCTAATCCTGACATTTCTTAACTAAAAATCCTGGGCAGGTCTTTTAACTTCTCCATTTGCTTAAGCTTTTTCATCTATTGAAGGGCGATAAGAAACTAATCATCATTTTATTATTATTCTAGCTGGCCCAAGTGGTAAAGTAAACTAAGACAGGGAAGCACTAGCTCATAAGTCTTATAGAAAAGTCAGATCTCTTGCTGTAGGTGACATTCTGAATGTGCTAGTCACATTTTCACTGTCCGTCTGAAATTATTGCAAAAATATAACCCGACAATGAATTTAGAGGCTATGAAAGAAGAGAATTCTTCAATTCTAGAGAGATGAAGAATGGTTGTCTTGGATCTGTAACTCCCTCTGATGTTAGAATAGCAGTTTTAATTTGATTAGCAAATACAACTCTAAACCCTAACATTATTAACCTTTGGCTGTTTTCAAGGAAATACATGGTCTTTTCTTGACACTTTCTGTGAGTCTTACACAAATGATGTCACCTTTATGAATCATTAGTTTCCCACCTGTAAAATGGAATGAACTCAAAGAATCAGGAAGCAAAATCTTAACACACCAAATGGCATTTCATGCGTAAGTCCTGTCAATGATCCATTCTGCATTTGTAAGGAACCTCTCATAAAGTATTTATACTAATGATAACGAAAGCCAAACAATGGGAAAGGTGGTCCTTCTTGCTGTAGGGACTATTCCTGGGAAGCAATGTAACTCAAAAGCTTTACAGACTGAATTAGGTGTAATCCTTACGGGATCACTAGCAGCTCATAAATAACTTTTAATGAGATTTCCAGCAAGTAAAATTGCACATGGGAAGGGAAAAACAGAGAGAGAGGGGGAAAGAGAGYGAAAAAATATTGCTAGAGAGATTCTCAGTTAAAAATTAAAATGTTCATACTATCCCCCTGTTGTTCCATGCATGTACACAGAAAGAAAACAGGGATGATTTCAGTAAGTCATTATTAGTATTCAGAACATTTAATTAACTGATACAGAAAGGGAAAGACTTGCTAAAGGTCACTGCAAATACAGTGACACTGGCCACTAATCTATGGAAACTTATAGAGCTAAATCTAAAGCATGTTCCAGAGTTAAGCAGGGAAATAAATCAAGGTTTGCAAATGTCATTTAAGTTTTCACCTGTCCCAAGATTCAAAATTATTGGCTTCACAATGAAAAGCATATGTTGCGCCCCTTGCCTAGGGAATAGTAATGAAGTGAGGCAGACACTCTCCAGTTCTACACTACCATCTCTCCCCTCTTTATTTCCCATCGAGTAAAAATAATTACTGTATACTTGAGGGAGCATTTCTCTCAGTCTGCCGATAACTGCTGCCATGTTGGCTCTTCATGAGCTGCTCTTCTTCCTTGTGGGACTATGATTTGATTTATGAGAAAATAGTTGGCAAATTGCGATGTCCATCTTGATGGATGACATCATTTGGGCCATTTTGCTGATCATGTATGACTAACTTTTTTTTTAGTGCTGTTGCAACTGATCAAGTGCTGCAGCACAGCTGAGTTGTTAAAAAAAAGAGTGGAATGGGGGGCGAGTAAAGAAAAAGAAAGAGGTGACAATTGCCTGTGCTGTGTAGAAACTGGAATGGTGTTCACAGAGCAGAATCCCTTCTTTCTGGTTCAGCTGTAATCTAATTGAAGAGGAATATAAATTTTATAGACTGAAAATAATGCAATGTATACACAACAACAGGATTAAATGTAAATGCCCCAGCCCACCACACTAAAATTAAAAAGGAAAAAAAAAGAATAAACCCTGAGTATCATATTTTATGCTGAACCCTCTATGCCTAATCCCTTTGGCACTTGAGTTATATTACCACTCATTACGGTTAACTGCTACCGTATATTATATAGAAAGGGAGGTAAATGTATGTCCTCTACACCAGATTTGACACCTATAGAGTTATGTGATTTACAGATGCCTACTTAAAATACAAAGAGATCTTGGTCACAACAGATCTGTGCTTTTTAAGTTGGGATCTCTGCAAACCTTGGACTAGCAAAGAGTCTGTGAAAGGTGACTAGGAAACCAAACCCACTGCCAGTGAGTTGATTAGGCAGCAGTCCCTAACACCCTTAGAAGATCTGCAGATCAGGAGGGGCTGTGAGTAGACCAGTACACACAGTGCAGGCATACACTCATTGTGCACACGCAAACACACATCCAGCTTGACCATCTATGAGAGCTGTATGGGAAACAGCAAGAGAAGCACAGAGCACATTTGGAAAGGACAGACTTGCTTTCATATCCTTTAGAAGTTCTCAGTGGGCTGTGATTTATTTTTTGCTATTCTCCCAACTGCACATATGTGCATGAAATCAACCTATCCACATCTTCCAATGCTATCTAACCTCAGCACCAAAAAGGAAATTGTCAAGAAGACAAAGCCAAGCTCTTACAGTGGTGCATGGCAGAAGGACAAGAGGCAATTGGCATAAGTTGAGAGAAGTGAGATTTTGAYTGGATAAAAGGAAAACCTTTTTCCCTGTGAGGACACTGAAGCAGTGAGAAGCATAGAGCTTGTAYGGGTTCCACACTTAGAAATTTTCAAGATGCGACTGAATAAAGCCCTGAGCAACCTACTCCAACTTCAAAGTTGACCCTACTCTAAGCAGCAGGTTGCACTAGAACCCTCATGAGGACCTTTCCAACTTGGATAATCCTATGGTTCTGCATGGCTGCTTTACAGACAAGTGATTGCGTGAAGGCACTCTGCACAGCCACCAGAACAAGAGTCCCAGAGCCAGTCCTGAAGTTCTCTCAAGACAGTCTCTGATCCCAGATAACTATAGCTCTAAGATGAATTTGCTTTCATAGATGGGAGATCTTGGTAGCAAGGACCTGACAGTTTAGCCATTTGTGTTTCAAGTCTTTTCTTCCAGTCAAACATATAAGCATGGTGCAGGCAGCAGCACAAGTCAGCATGTGAAGGTGGATCRGTGCTTTGTGCTCTGCTGAGCTGGCACACTTCAAGGAGGGTGTCATCTACACCAAGGAGGGATGAGGTCTCAAGAAGCTGAAGTGACTTTTCAAGATCCTGAAAGCTAGACCAATGCCAAAAGCAAGCAATATTGGGTGCCAGAAACTTTGTTTTCTTGGGGACCAGGATACTAGTGGAGGCAATGCATGGAGGAGCTCTGCCCCCTCTTCTCTTTGGGAATACTGCCAAGAAGAACGGAAATGTTCCTCCGTGCCAAAAGTAAACTTTGCTGGCCATTTACACCTAAATTATAGCTCCTTGAAGCTAGTCACCATCCTCAAAAAGGTCATCAGTTAGACAAAGAGACTGCCCCCTCATAAATAAAGGATGACAATGATGCTAATGATTAGAAGAAGGAAAGAAAATACTTGATATGTTTTCAAGCAATTTACATCCTGAAAAATCACCCTTCAGACCACCACATTTTTAAACTGGATTGTATTAACATTGCCTCTACACAAGACATACATTTTTAGTTTCAGTAAATCTAGCCAACTGCTGCCACAGATTTAAAAGAACTCTGTTGTCTATCATGAAGTCACATTTGTAGATTAGACTTCCCAGTATTGTACCTTCTAAGGGAWTTTTTTTTTTTWAATGATRAACAAGCTATGAAAATCTAAGTTCCTAGATATTATACTCTTCCAGAGGCCACTCTGGATTTTTGGGTGACTCTAGGGCAAACATTTACCTGTAGACTTCAACAGACAGTTGATAAAACTGTCTTCATCATGTCTAGGTGTCCTTCTGAGGATGTTCCTATAGAACATATCCATYATTCAACGTTTCCAGCAGATTGAACTTGCCAAAAGGAGTTGGAAAAAAAAAATCTGTTTTATAACTGGGGAATAAAAAATAAGTCCAGAAGAGCAAAATGATTGTTTTTCTCTGTCTTTTTAAAATATTAGTATTTTTTTCTTGATGTATCAATAGTTCAAAAAAATTGAGTTTCTCTTTTGGCAAGCTCTCCTAATTCCTTTATGGACATATGTGGTAGGAGGGGTTTTCTGTTTTGTTTTGGGGGCCTTTTTGTAACCTGGTTTTCATATTTTGGTGTAAAGGGCAATACATAAAAATTTACAAGGTTTAAGTTTTCTTTACATTTCCTAAATGCATGCATCTGCTTTTCTCATTAGGTAACTGTTGCTCACTGATGGACTCACTGCACTTTTAATTCATGTTAAAACACTTTCTGCACATCTCAATGTTTCATTGTTTTATTGGATGGTTACAACCTTTTACCAAAGCTGATTTTTATCTGTTGCTGCACTTCTTCAGCCAACTTTATCATGTTGAAATTATAATTTTAAAAGGAATTTCCTTTTCCCCCTTCCCTCTCCTAGCTGTAATCTAAAGTGCATAACTTTATTGCTATCTGAACCTTGCCAAAAGCACACTTTTATGGTACCAGTTATCCAGCAGGTCCTGCAGAAGTGTGGGACRTAGAAAGAACAGAGTTTTCGTATAAACTGCTTTCCATTAATGATAACAAATAATGAGCTTGAAATATAGTATTTCATCTGAAGAGCTCTCCATCCCTCAAAAAGCCTCCAAGTTGGTAAATTAAAGTTGAGAGTCTCCTAGCTTGGTAGGAATGAACAGATTGGCTCAGACCAACTCTTGATGTCACCATGACACATATATGTAAGAATGTGGGGAAAAGGGTTGGAAGAGCTATGCATTCACCCCATCCTCTGCCTGAAAATTGGAGGATTCAAAGAACTTCTCAGTAGTTCATGCCTGCCCCACAGCATTGGCCTAGATACAGCTTCCAGAGAGAGTTTGTAACCAGATCCTGAAACAATGTGAAAAGGATGAGGGACATCATTAGCTAGCCTACACAGAGTAGCAGAGCTTTCTGGTCGAGCTGAGGCTACCAGACTGTGACTACCAAAGGATCGGTCTATGAATGGGAAATGCTGGAGCCCTGATACTACCACTCTTCCCTGGTTCTGCCTCTCTCCCTCCCTTGTGAATGTGAAGTGTTGGGATTTCTTCATGGCACGTCTGATTGCATCGTGCTGTCTTTACAACCCAAGAAAAGGACAAAAGTATTGGGTCAGCATGGCAGAACACARACTTCCAGCTTGGTGGGGGATGAGCATGAAACATTTGTCTTGAAAACGAAGGCCAGGAACATGGAGGGAGAGCAGACCTTCCTCTCTTCATCAGGTTGACTGCTACCCTGTGGCCAACAGGCCACCCCTGTACTCTGCAGATTTCTGAGCATTTTAAGGCTCTCTGGGAAGCACCTTACCAATGCAGCCTCACCTCAGCTGTCAAGAGAGCAGTCAGCCTGCCAGGTGGGTCTGAACCAAGCCCAGAAAACATCCACCCATCCCCCCCATCCATCACCCTGTGGGATACATTGCAAGAAGTCCTCCTACCTGTTCAGTCCCAACAGTTGCTTGTTGCTTTCTTCCCTGAAAGTCTGGCCTGAAAGTCAGACTGTCTGGATTGGAGCCAGGTGTCTGGCAAGTCCAAGAACAGAATCTTTGCCCCAGGGTGAATTTAAACTTTTGTGGATTTTTTTTTTTTTTTTTACACTTGGAGTAGGAACACTCCCTGTAAATACCTTAGGAAGGAAAAACACATTTCAACACTGTCTTTGCAGAGAAGGGAATCCCATAGGGCCCCTGCATTCCTTAASCACCCACCCTTCTCCCTAGCTCAACATATGAAGGACAGCAGGATTTTCCAAAATGCCCAAACAAGTAGCTTGGTTTTCAAAAGTGCTTTGCCTCTAGGCAGTCCCCATTCAACCTGTGTAGATTTTTCACTCATTTACAKCAGCACTAATTTGTTTCCAGGTTTTGCATCTTTCTTTAAAATGCCATATTAATTTCCCAAACCCACTAATTGTCTTGCAGCACAGAAAAAAAAATACACAGGTAACCAGCTTTCCTCACAGACATGGTTAGAATCATTCATACACTAAGTAGGGCCACAGTATCATTTATTTTTCTTGTTACTAGGGTGGGACCTGGTACACTGCATCATTTTTAGAGGCTGTTCTTCAAACCTCAGAATGCCTCCTGAGGGTCAGTGATTTCGAGGAGTACTTAGGACACGAGAGGTGCTCAGCCTAGAGAGAATTTTGCCTGTGAGACAGATCCTGTCATGCTTATGCCTCTAAAATGCCAATACAGTCACACCATAATGACATTTCATTTCTGGGTATCACTTTCCTCCAATAGATCCCCAAGCTTTGTAAAAAGAAAAGCACAAATATGAGCAGAGCACAAACCTCCTCATGGGACATGCACATGAACGAGGGCAGGAATCAATGAGGAGAAATCATTTCTATGCCAATACGCAGATCACGAAACAAGGCACCTAGAGATGCTGGTGGTGTTCGGAGGAGCTCTGACTCGCTGGGTCCCAGCCCACCCTCCAGCCTGCCTGCGCTCTTTGTTCCTTGCYGGGGATGGTCTGCTCTCCTACGTGTTCGCCAGCCGCCTGGGSTCCCATGATGCCAGAGACTGTAAGATCACAGTGCTGTTCTTAAGAGGCAGCGGGTATGGCGTCTGATTTTCCATGGAGAGAATTCAAAGAGGAGRGAGAGGGGGAGGGATAAAATGATCCTGCGGTTCTCGTATTGTAATGGTTATTTATTTTGTTTAGAGCACACACATCACAATGCATCTGGTTAAAAAAGAATCTTCCTTAATTATGTATAGGGCTTTGACTCCCAAAAGATATGTTATGCTGAAAAAATACAAAAATCAAAAAACAATCCACTGTTTGTTTGGATGCTTGATACATTCAATTGCAAAAGAACAGTTCCTCTCCAACCCATCATTACCTATGTCTGTGCATTTTTATTTGAGTCTCAGCTTATTGTGGAAGCCTTCTGCTTTGATTCTTAGCCTCTGTACCTTTCCTTCTCAGACTTCAATTTTTAGGGGGCTGCAGTGCAGTGAGAATTAACTGTTACATAGAAACTGCCTGATTTCCCCAGGAATTTTTATGTGGGATCAATCTATGATTCCAAAGAAAGCAGAATAAATCAAGTCAAATAACACTTGCATTAAGCATATTGGTGAGGGCATGGATCAAGCAGGACAGACATCCGGTTATGTAAATGATAGCCTGGAGAACTCAGCTTTGTTAAAATAACTCAGGATAGCTCCCAGGGGCAGACCTTAAGTCAGAGTAACCCAGGATTTCCTCTTTGAATAAAGGTACATCAGTGTAAATGAGAGCAGATCCACATACTACAAAATCAGTATGTTTTCCCCATTGGCAGGAGAAGTGACAGCAAAAGCAACCAGGCACCTTCAAGTTTCTCCTGCTTTTGGTGACTTTTCCATTTATTTCACTAAGGCCAATGGTGGGCGTCCCRGCTAAAGCCGCAGCGTCGAGGCCAAGGGGAGGCTGGCCTCTGTGGCAGGAGCCCTGCCGCGCTGCCTCGGCGGGAGGCTGAAGCGAAGCAGCACATCCACGTGCTGTGAAAACCTGCTAGCAATAGAAAACTTTTCAGGAGGCCAGGGCAGTCCTTCCCTTGGCTGCCTGCTCCCCTGTAGGCAACCTGTCTGCAGGCATGTTCCCCATGGAACAGCACCTTGGGTTTTGTTTCTCACTGGAACGCAGCACCACAGGACTGCGGTGCCTTTTTAGTTTTCAAACCATAACATTTGAGGAGTGTGGACCAGATCATATACAAAAACTGGAGCCATGGATCCAACTTTATTGGCCAATGGCTTTATAATCCATTAAGTTAAATCCTTCTGGTACAACAATAAATTCCATTTTCCCTGGCTGCTTTTGCAAAAGGATCCAGAAATATTATTCCTTCTCAGGGTTTATTCCTGCCAGTGATACTTAGGAAAAGAAAATAAAACAAAAACCCACTTTGAAAATTATAGGTCATTGTACTTGTTCACTATTCATTTCAAAATATTAGTTATTTTTTGTAGTGTTTGCTTGGTCATTTAATCAAGCACTTGAACAAGTCTGTGTTTGAAGCAAAGATCATCTTTGCAGAATCAAGAAATGGTTTCTTAGCCCATAAAATGAAGGGAGAATGAATCAAAATAAAACTGGTTTTGATTATAAAACGAAGGCTTACAGTGAGGAAGCTGTATGTGGGTTTTGGCATCACTGTTTGAGTGAGTAAGAATTGGAGTCAATCCTGTGAGATGAGTAGGTCTGAAGATAATGTAGACTATAAAGAAATATTCCTGTCCCTGCTCCAAATTCCATATGTTAGTTCACTTATTTGCACCTCTGAACAGTACTGAATTTAACATTCTCCTTTAATTATCTCTGAGTTGTTTTTTTTTAAYGGGCTAATTTGCAGTGTCAGTGTCAGCAAGACATTATTTTACAGTGTGTAAAGGCATCTAAACAAAGGGAGTTTTAGTCTGAAACAGCAGGCAAGTTTGGTATGTGTGCAGTGGTAGTATAACACTGGATATACACACTGCTGAATATTACAGATCATTCTGTAGGGAAAATGCCTCTTTCCTACAGGAMTTTTTAGTTTTAAAAACAGCTTTAAAATCTCAGAAATATTAAACTTTTTTTTAGGGAGGAAAATGGGAACAGGACAGAAAACATAGTATTCTATCAGATAGCATAAGTGTAACAACGGAAATTCACGGAAATAAATTAGAAAATAATCTTTTGTCTTGTGGATTTACTATTGCCCATAGCTTGCGGTTTCAGAAAAGGAATGGAAGGGAGGAGGAAGCAAGAAAGCAAGAGACAATGATAATTTTCCAACATTTTCAGATGAAAACCTGAAGGAAAACAAACTAAAGATTCCAGCTAAAACAACATGCATCTTTGTGAATATTTGTTTGTTACACACATGTATGTATTTTTAAAAAATACACTGATTTGAGCCAAAGCCCCTAGTCCAACTTTTGAGGTGTTTAAAGGTCAGGCTTGCATTCATATTGCAGCAAATGAACCTTATCTCTACACTGTGCCAAACAAAAGCCACTTGAGTCGAACAACCCTGAACTTTAAGCTGCTTGAAACCTTTAACCAGGTATGAATGTGGCAAGTTTAGCCATTTCTAATTGCACACTATCATCATTTGAGAGCATATGGAATTAACCCTTTTGCTTTCTTGATCTTTAAATAGGTAAAGAAAGAAAAATGCTCTCAAGTGATTATTTTATATCTGGAAGAATAGAAGATCACTGACTATTGGCCATAGGTCTTGCTATCTTGTGAGTAAAAATAATCTAAATTAAGCAAAAAAGAAAATTACCCATTAGGATYATGTAAAAACGCATTACATTTCCTTACGAATCAAGTTACCAAGATATGTTTTTGCAAAAGAAAAAAAGGTCAGTTACCACTATTAAACTTGTATATTGTTTTATACTAAGCCCTTCCAATGGCCTCTCTGAGGGACTGTTTAGTTTGTATTACACTCTAATAAACTCCAGGTGTGGAGGACAAACTGAATAATAAGAACCCGATGGACCAGACTAGTTAAAAATAATGTGGTACATTCCTAGTTCTCTGCATTTAATTTATTGTTAATCATTGTTATTACTTACATTTATTGGGTAGTTTTTCTAGATTTATTAGGCACTACATTTAACAGTGTTATCGCTTGTAACTGACTATCAGTGGAATAGAAAACATATTTTCTTAAAGAGTCTTACCCTAATTAGTAAGTTGTTTCCCCATTGAAATAAAACAGACCCTAGGAGAGTCAAGTTAAGACTGTTTTTTTTTTTAAAGTCAAAATAAAAGTTCAGCTAGGAAACTTATTTTTTTTTTAAGACCACCTGTTGGAGCAGACAAGCAGAGGTATCTACGTACCCTGTCCAGAGCTGTGTTAGGAAACACTTGGTTGAAAACCTTCAAGACAAAAGTAAAGCTGAGCTAATCAATGGGGTCTTTTCCTGAACAGTGTAACCTGCGGGGAGAACTAACAAAAGAGACAAACAAATACTGTTTCAAGCTGGTTACCTGCCAATACAGCGTGACCCTAGCAGAGCTGGTGAGGGACTGAAGGGACATGGTGCTTTAGGAGTGGAGAGAACAGTAAAGGCAGGGGATGGCAGCACTGCGGAAGAGCACTGTGGGGCAGGCTGGGCTGGCAAGCAGGTGCTTCGCTGCCTCTGAAAGCTGCTGATCTGTGTCACCCAACAAACATCTCCTGGGCCAGCATGGCCCCTCACAGGTACCCCCGATAGCCTCAGTGTAGGAGCCACGCAACCACTACATRGAAATCAAGAACTGCAGCTCACTCCTGCTCCCTGGCTGATCACCTACCTTCCTCATCCAAACTCTGGGCAGATCTGCCAGCTGGCCAGGGCACATGTGGATACCTGCATCATCTCATCAAAATAAATGATCCTGATCAAAACATGGATTGATGTTGTTATCTGCTTGGATGGACAAATCAGAACTGCAYCTTTGGTGGCAAGGTCGTTAGTCATCACGGAGGGAAAAGCCCCTCCCAGTTTGACCTCACCTGTGCTCAATTCAGGAGGCCATAATCAGCTAAGAGCAACAGGACATTCTTGAGCACCTTCTGTTCRAAGTTCCCGAAGGATTTTCCACACAGTTCAGGTTGGTTAGGAAGCTCAAGGTAAGTGATGATTTGGCTTGCTCAGTAATGGTAGAGTCYATAGGAAAATGCAGAGCTCCCAGGCTCTGAGCTCTGCCACCATGGCTGGAGACGAAGGGATCAACTTTTACAGCTTTGCATCTTTGTAGACGCCACTTTGTGGCAGCAGTGCTGTGGGCACTCAGCCACACTATGGCAGGGAGCAAGGTGGGGGAGGAAGTGGGTGTACTCCTAGAGGACACCYGCTGCCTCTTTTCATGTCCATTAGGGCAATCAGTGGGCACAAAACACTCCCCCCCCTCCCCCAGGAGCAGGACAGAAGTGAGAACTGGGAGGTAGGCTGGGTTTCTTTGGAAATCCATGCAGCCTCTCCTGCAAAGCACATGAGCTTAACTCTGGTCTCTGGTGACCGGACTGTCGAAGGCTGAAACTTCCCCTGGTGGCTTCTTTTCCTGCAGAACCTGCCATAAATCAGTGGTGGAGGAAATGCTGCTTGTGGAGTCAGGGAGAGAGGAAGCAAGAGCCAACAGATGATTTGCTGCTCTGCTCATCCTAAATCCATGGTATTTAACTCACAGGAAAGTAGTAGGAAATGATAGTATTTTGAAGGGGGGGGGACTGAACACAAGTAGATTAGATGAATTTTGATGACAGCTCCTCTAACTGCCAAATTAGGGAAAGCAGGGATCATCAGAGCTGTTGTTCCACTAAAAGTAATTAAGCTGTTGCTGCTGGAGACACCAGATGAGAGTCAAACAGCTCCCAGGTCAGCAGGGAATAGGCACCCCCTTATGATTTACAATAGCTAGGACATACGGCCATGGGTGTAACAGGACTGCTGTTAGGGCACTTGTCTGTCTCTGCCAGGAGCCTTTTGCCACAAGGCTGTAAATACCACYTTCTAGAACAGAAATTTCTGCTGTCAATTGGAAATTCCCCATGAATAATACAGCACTTTTCTGAGTCCTCCAGCTTCCCATAGTTCAAAAGCAATGTGGGTAAAACATGTATGCAGGTAATGCAAAAGAAAGATAAGCTCAGAGTCCTTTCACCCAGGAATTTCCCTGCCCATGAGGCCCCTCACCATGGCCCCCGCTTTTCCCCTGATACTCTCCTATTCTGATAWTTTTTTTTCCTATGGTTTTCTCAGAAGTTTCATCTTCTGCTTCATATTGGCCTCAGATGCTTCCTTTCCCTTCTGCCCTAATTTGGGGGTCATGTAGAGGCATGTGTTACCTGAAGGCACAAATTACTTAAGGGAACATTCTAAAGGAGCACTTGTTACTGCCTGTGAGTGTTATACGCATGAAAATGTGTTGCTCTTCCAGTGATGGTGTCTCCAATCATTGCAATGTCTGTAGCTCTCCCTGGTTATAAGCTACTCTAAAATCCCTTCCACTGGAGTACAGCTTGCCATGTGGCCCCTGGTCACAGCAGACCCTGATCTTTCATAGTGTCATTGGCCTGTGAGACCCACTTCTTGGGATCAGATCTCTGAAAGTCCCACTTAGGCCATGGGTACCCTTCCAGCAGGAAAGGCCAAAGAATCGCATTGCTTCGCATGAACCGGTAAAATGATATCTCAGGCAGCGTCAGACAGAGTGCAGGGTAATTCATAAATAATAACAACATTTCACACTTGTATAGTTTTACACCTCCAAGAGGACCTAYCAGGCAGACTTCTCTCTGGAAAAGCCCTCTCTCCCACCTCTCCACTGCCCTCTCCTGTTCTGCTACCCGTTGTTAGTATGGGGCAAATTGTCCATATTCAAATCCAGCCAAGACAAGAGCCCTACCTAACCCCTTTGGAGGGTGCGATGCACTGGGGGAGTTGGGAGGTGAGGAGSATGCAATCAGACACCAGGTGCAATGGAGCCTCCACAAATCTCCTCCTGAGACAGGGAGAGTAGGAGGCAGAAAAGAGCATTTTCCTATGAAACAGCAGCTGCTCGGGGGCAGAAAGCCTGGGAGAAAGCAGATTCCTTGAAGCGAGCAGGTTCCCGCTTGGTTCCTTCGCAGCCATGTGCGGGAGGTGAGGTGGGAAAGGGCACCCCAGGATGTACGTGGGAGCCCTGTGCTTGCACTGCGATCCTGTGACATCTCCCTGGGGGTGGCAGAGGGACAGTGCTGCCTGCTGGAAGCCCTGGCTCAGAGAGGCCCAGCCCCACGTGAGGAAGGAAGGTCAGAGAGGCAAGGACGCCTGCCTTGTGGGGACCAGCCCCAGCACCCTGGTCTGGGCACAGCGAGGGCTCCTCGGGATCTTGCTTCATCAGTAGCCACCAGCCTGCCCCGGACTGGGCAGTAAGTGGGGCGCGCACGTGCAGCCATGTTGTTTTCAGCGGCTGTATAACTGAGGGATGTCTTTCCATCATTTGGTGAGAAAATGATTCCCAGATGTCAGAGCGTAACCCGGTAAATATACTTCAATATACTACGCAAAACAGAAGAAAAAAGAATAACTGTGATTCCTGACTAGTCAACAWGCACAGAATCTTCCTGCTTCTTTAGCAGTCCACAAAATTGGCCGTTATAAAACCCTGACAGGATCTTCCAGGCTGATTACCTGGGAAGGTAGGATAAATCCAAAATTGTCAAGAAAGACATGAGAATTCAGTTTAGTATGAATAACTTTAYCCATTTCTGATATTTCGCATCATCTATAAAGGCTTTTTCTTCTGCTGGTTGTTGTTTTGTATAATTTTCCAAACAATACCCTTTAGCAACAAGACCTCCACATTTTTAATGCATTTCCAGAGGGACTTGAGTCCAGATCTCTCTCTCCCTCTCTCTCTCTCTCTCTCTCGCACGCACACATACATACGGCAAGTTTCCAGCATTTTTATTACTCCACTGGAAGAAATAACCAGAGCCAGCATCTCTGAACCATTTTCCAAACTGTTCTTGTCTTCTGCCTTCAGTGTCAGCAATGCACTGTTTCTAATCCATTACAGGAATTTATCACAGTACGTGTCAATTTGTTTCTCTTTTTTCCTCTTCTCACTTTAAAAATGACATCAGGAAAGAAACTTTACAGCAGGATTGCTTCAATCCAAGTTTTAGCAACAGAGCACTTTGCTTAACTGGATCCTAATCATACACCTTAAGTTTTAAGGACATACATTAAACAGATCAGGCTTTACTGTAATCTAGAATTTCCTTTGTTTCCTTTTTAGTGGTCTTTTTTGCAAACACCATTTGCAATACTAGCAAACAAGCATCCAGGTTTTCTTTTGTTTTTGTTTTCTTTTTCTTTTTTTTTTTCTGAAGAGGTTCACCTTATATAGACAGTTTAAACCATTATAATAGGAACATCCATGTTTTAATACAATGGGATGATCCTGTTTGGCAATGATCCTAATCTGATACAAGACAGAAGTCTATTGCTGAAGAAATCTAAAATGTATACATATACACTTTTTGGATCAAATCCTTCTATTCCTCTGACAAATTACTAATCTCTTTACTTGTCAGAGTAGGGACTGAAAAAAAAAGGATCTCCATGCTGAGTATATTTTGTTTGCCTGCACAGCCAGTAGTTAAAAATCACCATAATGAAAGAAAGCACTAGGGAAAACAGTGTCATTGCAAGTTTCTTGAAAGGCCCAATCCTAACATCACTTATTTTTATGAGTCATTGTGTGAACTGAGGCTGAAAGGATAAATCATGTGTATGAGGATTAGTGCATGTGTAAAGATTTCAGGATCGAGACCCTAACTCTCAGCCTCATAAATTTCCTACTGGATAGGATTCAATATTATTCATTCATCTTTTTAAAAGGGAGGGGAGAGGCAGTTGTGTCCTTCTGCTTTCTAATTAGATTTCATTTATTTAGATTGTTATGGAGATGGTCAACCACAATAGGGAACGGAAAAGCACAGAGTAGGACAATTCCTAGAAGCCTGTTACAATCAGCATGGGATCATGTTAAGTGCTGGACATGATCTTTGATTTCCTCAGAGACTAAAAAAAAATGGACACAACTGAAGTTTATGAAGGGAGACATCTCAGTTCAAATGGGAACATTGAGACATCCCCAAATCAACAGCCAAAAAGGACCAAAAAAGAAGAAGAAAAGATTCAGATCCAAATGCATTCCACAGAGTAATTACTTGGGAAACTGGGGGAGGAGAGGTGAGCAGAATGGGGATTGGCCATTGAATGGGATGAAAACCATGAGCATTACAAAAAGAAAAGAGAAAAAAGGGGGGGGGCTATGGGTAAAGAGGATGGAGGGAGTGAGCATGAGTGGCAGATGTCACTGATTTCATTCCATTGCCTTAACTTGCTGTTTGAAAAAACTCCTCATGTGTGACCTGAAAAGAGAGAGAAACAAAATGAAAACAGGCATCAACAAAGCGCTCGCTGTACAATTTCAAAAAAATGTAAATTAATGACTGGCAGTAAGAATCTCCAAAGGAAACAACATCCCAGTTTAAGCATCGCCATCAACAAAAGCTTAACAGCATATGGTAATGTTAACTTTAATATGAAAAGATAATAACAATCTTTAAAAAGTGACTTGAGAAAAAAACCTTGTGAGGTGCTCATCTTTTTCAACTTGCCTAAAAAGAAAAGATGTTGGAAGGTTTTGTGTTGTTTTTTTTCTTCCCCTAAACTGTTCACATTGTGTAGTTAAATGAGGTTGAGATTGGTACAAATTTTAAATAAAAGTGCCTAGGATCTCCAGCTAACAAGGCAGAAAACCAGATTTGTAACGGATAATTAAATCTAAACTTATTTAAATGTAGGCCTATTGATCCACGTGAGCTCTTTCGAGTAGATTCAAGATAATGTTTCCTCCTCTGCTCCGCTTCTAAAACTGTTGTTGTGTGGTTGCAAAGTTAGCATCCTCTTATGGCCTATATGAGCTTCATCCTGTGCTTTTCTGACTATTTGCTACATCCCTGCTCAGTATCCTTCCTTAAAGGCCTAGACCCTAGTTAAGAGCCAACTATCTCACCACATGCTTGTGATTTCATCTGTGACCAGTTAAGTGCACATGCATGTTGCATGCTAAAATGTTATTTGCTCATGCAATTACTATATGGATATATGCAAATGCCTGCCTTCCAGGCACAACAGTTGCCTTTTGTCTTTGGAAATCTCTCACCCAACACATTCTAATCAAACAGCAAAATAACTTTATTCAGGTCACCCTATTAAGGCCTGAGCATGCTGTTTACTCAGATGAAAGGCTTCAGTACGGACTTCTCATATGAAAAAGGGCTATTGATGTGATTACGGTATCCAGAAGAAAATGCAGCTTTGAATATCACTGCTGACCCAAAATGAAGATCAGCTTTTTAATATCCCTCTGATGGGCCAAAGTGACTACTTTTAGCAAGATGGATATTTAAGCCAACAGCACCTCCATGCAAATGGGCCTTAAACTGCTGTTTTGACCCATGATCCCTCAGCAAGGGCTTGGAGATATCATTTTGCAATAAAGAGCTATTTCACGGTCAATTGACTTTATCCAAAAATAATAGGAAAAGAAGCTTGCAGGGAGAAAACCAACCTAGTTTGGCAGAAAATGTTAGCACTACTGGATTTGAGTTGAGAAGAGTTTAAAAGACTCTTGTGCGCTTAGCCGTACGCCGAAAGAATGACACACAAACAACAGCCGCCACATGAATGCGTCCATTATGTCCTTTATTGAAGATCACAACAATAGTAGCACTTCATTGAAGAAAAGATGATTCCTCTATTATAGACAGGCCCCTCAGATCGCCTAGCTCAGCATACAACTGCAAGACGTACAGTTCTCTCTGCATTTTCATGTCATTGCCAAAACACACAAAGTAGATTTTCAAATGCCTGGGGCTAAATTACAGACCCTGCAAGCCACGCTGGAAGTTTGAGAGTCCAGAAAAAGTTCTAAAGGTTTTCTCTCTCTTCATAAGAGCAGCCAAAGCTCATGGGTACAGCGTTTGTCATGTGAAACAAGGGGCTGGAAAGGAAGGCTATTTTATATCATTTGGGGTTGTTTTATTAATGGTGCTGAAAAATCGTTCACTTCATTTCACRTTTTTTCTTCTTTTGAAGGTAGCAGGATGAAGGTATAGTGTTTTGAACACATCCAAGAAAAGAAAAGAATAGGCCCTTTTGTCTCTAGAGCTGTATGCCATCACTATTAAAAATCTTTCATCTTGTCCCAGACAACAAGCAGAGAGCATGACAAAAAATAGGAGAGTCAACAGTAAAAAATGTATGGCAGGGGGGCGGAGGCTGAAAGGTAGACAGAGCCACCTCTCARTCTTGAGTTTCATCCTGGAAGAGCTGGTGGGGCAAAATTTGGTCCTCCTGGACAGCTTTCTCGTCTTTTCTACGGGATGAATGTCAGAAGCCCACTTTTAGAAGAGCTGCCCTTGAGCGGGCAAGGAGGGCTGTCCTGCAGCATGAGAAGTGAAGTCAGCAGATGGAGGGATCTTGCGTTACCGTCGCTTCATGGGAAGCTTGGAGCTCCTGGGGACCAGGGCACAGCCGTCGGCCCCGGCGAGGCAACGGGCAGCCAGGAGGGAGGTGGCAACAGGTGCCGCGGTCGCTGACAGCACTGGTATGCCTCCACGGCGGGTCGGTGCCAGGAAACAGCCCATCCGCTCGGGGGTCATCGAATCCTCGCCAGGCCGTTTCGTGTCCCCCAACACCTGGTGCGCACCATCAATCACTGTCTGCAGGCGAGCGTGCCGTGGCACAGAATGTCACTCTGAGCGAGACCTGACATTTCAGCATCCCCGTTGCCTCTCCTGCACTCGGGAGCAGGTCTGAGAGAAAGGTTTTGCAAAACTTGCTGAAACAAACTCGTTTCCAAGTCAAGCATTTTCAAGGTATTTGTGAATTAAGGTTAAATTCAGAAGATTATCTTAGGGCAAATTAGAAATGAATGTTTAATGCATTTCCTGTTGACATTCCTGAAATGAATGTTTGAATTTTTCATTTTGAAAGAGCATTTCATTTAGAAATTGAATTAAATTTCCTTYTTAAGAGGGTTAAAAACAACAATAACAACAGCTGAAACAGAAGGAACTGATTTTTTTCAACCTGAACTCAATTTTTCTTATGGTTTGATTTTCCTGATTCAGATGGGGGTATGAGAAGGTTAGCCTGAAACAATGTTTTTTTCAAATCAGCCACTGATTCAAAAAAAAAAAAAAAAAAAACAAAAAAACAAAACAAAAAAACAAAACAAAAAAACAAAACAAAAAATCAAAAAAAAAAAAAAAAAAGGGGGGGGGGAGAGGGAAGTAAAAGCAAAAAGACAACACACAACCACTGTGCACACAGCTCTGCTTAGAAGCCCTTTTGTATGCCCTTTTGAGTATGTCACCTGGTGTCATCTGTCCTATTTCTCTTCCAAGATTTGTCACTCATTCAGTGATCAGAAGTCCAGCAACAGAACCTGTAGGTTTCAGGGAGGTCTGTTTGCCAAGGTGGACTGCACTGATATTATATATAAGTCTAAAAATAGCTACAGGATATAATATAGATATTCTACCAGGACTTATAAAGACCAATTTATAGTCCTCCTGCCCACAACAGTAAANCAGCAAAGTATCCTTTTTGGCAAAAGAAGGCAGAGCTGAGGAGGTAAATGGTAAGTAGAAAAGCTTGTAAAATCTTGGAGGTCCCTTCAGCAACTGTGATTTATCTTTTGACCTTTTCTGTTTGTTTATCATCACATTTTGCCAAAAAACAGTGGTTGCTGTTTCTATTTTTTTTAATAACCTTGTTCTTCTCAGATTTCCCCGAGATGGCAGCACTAAATGCAACACAGTTATCAAAAAGTGCACTGTAGCATTGAAAATRTATCTAATCAAGAGCAACAAGATTTCTGCTCCTTTCCTACAGAAACTTTGGTCAAAAATTGTTATCAGCTGTATATTTGCTTATTTTCTAAATTGTAAGTGACATGTAAAAAATCTACTTGGAAAACTACTGGCCCATTAAGAGTATGCTCTTCCAGTATGCCATTCAGTTCAGTGGCCTGAGACTCCTTCGGAGTCATCACTTCATGGAAGGCTAGTAGAAAATATATTTTTCAGTTCACTGGACATTTTGAACTTTTACTCTGTTTCTCCCTGTTTAGCATGGATAAAAATGATAATTTTGATTAACTGATTAAAAAGTACTGTTAATTAAACTGATCAAAATGTGCCATCTCAAGCTGATTAGYACTGCTTTGACAAAACTTAAATTTTTGATCAGATAATTTGAGTTTTTACTTAAAAATAAGAATAATTTTCAGATAAAAAAAAGCAAAAAATCAACAGAATCTTGTAAGATTTTGGCATTGCCAAAAATGCATTTTTCATTTAAATATTTTTTCATAAAGAATTTAAACCTAAAGCTGAAKAGAATTTCATGGAGGAATGAGATCAATAAAATACCCACCTCYCTGAAAGTAACATTTTTCTCAGCAAGATCATTTGCTATTGTAGACAGTGTTTAGTCATCAAATCAGTTTGAAGAAAGTACTCAGGATGCTGCTAAATAACTAGTGCAGATATAATGTGTATATCTTTCATAGCAAGTCAATAAGCATATTTAGTGTTCATTTTTTAAACCAACCATTAGTGCTTGTATCCAAGCTTCTTTAAACTTATGTGAAGTCAAAGTCTAATCASTAAATCCAAAATGACTCAACTTATTTGCTTCCAAAATTCAAACTGGTTTATAAGACAGAAACATAGCAAAGTACTAGTAAGGGGCTTTCTGAACCAGAAGGACTCYGACATCTAGCAGTTGAAATCTCTGAGAAGCGACT
This sequence comes from Rhea americana, assembly GCF_003343005.1. Classification (NCBI taxonomy): domain Eukaryota; kingdom Metazoa; phylum Chordata; class Aves; order Rheiformes; family Rheidae; genus Rhea; species Rhea americana. The sequence goes on along the minus strand of NW_028186723.1, from coordinate 1,658,888 downwards.
CTTGGATTATCAGCTGCAAGCCCAAACCTTACTCTAATTCAAGATATGAATATGAATTTAAGACATGAAYCTTCAAATTGACATGGTCCTAAACGCGAGGCTGATGTGGGGCAAGGTCTCATTGCATTAGCTGTGCTTACACAGTACTTGGCCACGGACCACTGGTTAACAACAATCCGTACAAAACGCCAAACAAGAGTCAAAGTTAAGCAGTCAGCAGTTTCATTTAGGTCCTATCTGCGAGTGCGGACCTTGGAAAAACCTCAGGTTTGACGCATTTCTTACCTCTRTATCAGGGAACAAAAAAAGAAGTTGTCCCTATGCTCTACCCTGGCAGCCAGCGTGATGGCGAGGAGCTGTGAGCGATCGGTTCGCTACAGAGCCCATCGCTGGCAGCTGGGCAGGGGATGCTTCTTTATCGTTCTGGCATCTTTTGTATAAGAATGAAGGATATGACAGAGGACATACCCAGTTAAAGCAATTGTTGCTCCTGTTAAAAAGTACATATTAAAAAGTAGTACTAGGGAGAGATTTCTAATTTAATTTATAGATCTGACCCCTTAACTAGGGTGTCTCAAAAGTGAGTCCTGCTGGGTAGGTCACTGCAGGGGAAATGTGATTCCRCAGTCCAAAGGCTGGCCTGTGGCTGTGGGAACCTGTGCCCTGCTCCCACACTCACCATCAAGTTTTTGTGCAACTTTGGACACCTCCCTTATTTCTTCATGCCTGAGACAGTAAAAATGAACCCTTTCTCCTCTGCTCTGCTTTATTCTGGCCCTGTCTGTGAGCAGGACCATGACATCCTGCAGCCATAAACAGGACAACGAGGACAGCACGAGCCTCACCTCAGCAGGCCAYGTGCAGAAGAGGGGGAGTGAGGATGCAGAATTGAGCTGACGTGGAACTGTCTGCTGGGATCTTTGTACTGCCTCTCCAAAACGTCCTCTTCAAAAATCTTTTGGAAAAAGAACAGGCCAGATCATTTTTACCTAACAGAAAAAAAAAAAAAAAAAAAAAAAAAAAAAAAGCTTTATGAGTCAGTATTGCATCTAGGAAAAAGTGTTAACCCTTTTACGTCCCCCGCCTCCCCTGCAGTGTGTGGTTTCTGAGTCACAGTGACTTTCCCAGTCACTGCAGGACTATCCGCTTCAGGGAGCATCAGTCAAAGCTTTGGCACTGGTTAGTCCCTCTCTTACATTACCTGATACTTTTTTGGATGAAACCCGATTATTTTTCTCTGCCTCTTCCTACAAGCTGGCTACTGTTGGYGCAACAGCTTCTGCAGCTCCTGCCATCTGGAACAGACTTCCCACCCTGCTGAGTCTGGCCTCGCTTTCATTTCAAATCTGAGATGAAACAATATTCTCCTCCCTTGTCTACAAATCTTCATTTCTCTCTATCCTTCCTGTTATGTTTTATTTATCCTAGTAACTGCCTGACAGCGGTCACTTGTTAGTATGGGCTAAAGCAAAGACTGCAAAATGGTTCCAGTCACAAGCTAGTATTTTCTTTTACTAATATAGTAACTTTTCCAAAACAATCTCCTTTTTTGGCTGAAATTAATATAGTACGATCTCTCCTGAAATATGATTAACATTATTTTGAATTCTTGAGAAAGCTTAATCAAAGTCACTTTCAACCATTTTTAATTAAGTATGCATGAAAAAATACATACATTTCTGCTATGGAAAAAAATCTTGTCACACATCTTCATTCCACTATATGCATGCGCACACACACATATCACACGGCTCAGATATTGTTAAAGCTGGAAAATGGTTTATCAAATTAACAGAGAGGAACTTTTAYGGACTAATTAGACATAAAGATTGGGGAGGGAAATAACACTGTATGTCTCATAAAGGAGGGAGGATTATTTTGTTTCTAAGAATTTTCTCATTCTCTAAAACATAGGAAATGAAATGTGTCCAACAGGCAAGTAAAGCTAAGTTTGCATTAATGAGTGAGCAAAAATCCAAGCATTTTAGAAAGGGGTTAAATCCTTATTCTTCCAGCCACAAAGGACACTTCAGCATTGGGGTCAGGAAGACATTTCCCAAAAGGTCTACTGCAGAGCTTTTAATAGCATCCTTGGAAGTATGCGATAACAGCCTCTGTCTGACACATTTCATCCCACTGTTTTCTGCTGCTCTTGCCTTCTTCTCACAGCCACTCAACAAAGATGGATCTTTGTTCCACCACAACAACATCTTTTGGATTTGAAGGAGGGGGCAATTAGTCTTTGTCCAATTAGTCTTAGCCCATCAAGAGCATTCTCCATTAGCCACATCAAGTTGGCAATGTTCTGTTTGCTCTGCCCACTTAATAAGAATGACAGAAAAACACATTTAAAACTGAGTCATCAGTGGTGCTCCTTGCCATATGGTATCATCAAGGCCAAATATTTAATAGAATTAAAAATCTAGATTTGTACTTACTTGTTTTTAATGGGAACAGCCAGCAATATGGGGCATGGTTGAGAAAAGGCAGAAGATACGACGGTCTCACCACCTGCAGAGCATCAACAGCTGTTGTGTTAGGACTTAGGAGTCTTAATTATGGAGCAAAACCCTTTTGTAAAAGGAGCTACATGATCATTGAAAGAGAAGACAGTAGTGACATGAGATGGAGAGATGACAAGATGCAAATGGGCTCAGCCATCGGCTGCACTGTGCCTGCTTGGACCAGTCATCACTGGCTGGTCTGGCAGGCTGATTTGTAGCAGCAGTGGCCCAGCAGGAGTATACAAAGCTTGGAAAAGGCTTCTGGATGCAAGAAGGACCCATCCTGAAAGGGCATGAGTATACATGGCAGCTGTAGATGTGAACACATAGGTCACTSATGGAGCAGAAGGCCTGGGAGGTGACACAGAAAGCAGCATAAACAGGAATGTATGGGTAGGCTGAGCTGTGAAGAGCCTTGTATTTGAAGACAAGAAGCCTGAAGGAGAAATCTGGTATTTCTGGGCTCCTCTTGACCTGGAAAGCAAGAGACCTTATTGAGTAATTGAGCTGGGAACCACAGGGTACCACAGGAATGAACCACTGGACCCTTCTGGCTTCACTTGATTTTTCTTCTTCCTTTTGCTGTTCCTCTACATTCCTCTCTCGTTTGACTGTGGTCGATTTGGGGGGTTTGTTTTTCTTTACTTCATTCCACCTTTTCTCTCTTCTTTTATGTCCTAAATTGTTATTCAGCTGTTTTGATTTAAATTATGTTTATGTACAGTTACTCACAGCTCTGTTGCTTCCTCCCTCCTGCGACTGTCTCTGATGCTTGCACATTCGCTTTGGCTCCTTTACAGCAGATGCCTGGAGCAGTAAATGAAAGCAGCTCTTTTATCAGTGAGCCCTTTCACCTCCAATTTTTTTATTTCTTATTAAGGCTCCAACCAGTTCTAGCTTTCTCTTCAAACATAGTACGCACTACTCAAAACAACAACAACAATCACCACCACCAGAAACCCAGCTAAACTGCAAAATTATCGACTGTTCTAAACCTGTCCTCTTCCCCCTCCCTTGCTCTTCAACAGTGCAGCGTTACTTGTAGAGGGTGTTACATGGACCCCACAGTGGCACTGTGAACACCGCATGTGGCCAATCTAATTTAGCCTATGGCTAAACAAATCCCCAATCATGGAATAAACCTGCTTAYGTTATTAAAGAATGCTGTGAGAAAATGTTTAATGCTTGCTTGTGAAATATAAGTTGGAAAAAGGCTCATAATTCCTTCCAGGACACACAAATGTCATTTTGGTGTGCAATTCACTGAAATGAAGACATTAAAATACGTATATAATTCAATGTTTGAAAAAGGAGGGGGTAGTATTTTCTCTTACAGGATATTGCAAACATCAACATTAAAAATCTGGAGATTCCTTGAAGATTTTCCAAGAACAGTGGACAGAAGCAGTTCAGTTTTGAAATGAAAGCCTCTGTATTTCCCAAGAGGTTTGTGGTTTTTTTCATAAAATGAGATGTTTTTCATAATTTTGAAAAGAGATGCATCACCCCCCATAAATCCCATCCACAAGACTGCCCTTCTACAGACAAACTCCATATTCCAGTGTTCGAAAGGAAGATGAAAAATGCCTTCAACATTAAGCCATTTTGCTAATACATTGAATGAATTTTTTATCTGGACATTATGTCACATTACCATGAAAAAAAAGAAAAAAGAAGAAGAAAATCCATATTAGCWCTAATGTTTCCAGCAAAAACCTATTTAAAGGAAAAATAATAGCAGCTTCACAGCAAGTTATATTAAAAAATAATGGTGCATTTGATTCAGGAACTGAACTCACAAATGCTTACTCATGTGAGTTGCCTTTCTCGTCCCTTCAAATCCCTGAAGGGAAAAAAAAATCCTTTCTGAGCCTATGACCAGCCTTACTAAAGTTCTTCTTCATCCTTCAAAGACCTTTGTTCCTCCTTATGTGGAGTTACTTTTAACTTGTATTTGGAGTGAGCTCTAACAGGTGTTAAGGTACAAGACTGGATGGATCCAGAGGCTTTAACTTGCAATAACAAGAGAAAAGAGAATCTCAGTGTGGAATGCTTGGAATGCTATCAAGACATAAGTAATAAAGACATTTTCAAGGAAACATAATAATAGAGTAAATACAGCCAGTTAGCATGGATGAATTTCAAAGACAGAAGAAAGGAAGCATCATGTAAAGAGCTGTACAACAATGGATCTGAAAGGTATCCAAGTAAGAAGAAAATAGCAATCCTGTCCCACACTTTAGAAGGCTTCTGCCTATCATTATGGAAGATTACATTATTATTCAGTTACATAATGGATACTTACATAATTCATCCAATTGTAAACCRATTCTTTAAAAATCCATTTTATCCCATAAACAATAATATAATTTTAAGCAAAGAACYTATTAAACCTTCCTTACTTGCTTCTCTGCCTGCACAACTTGTATTTTTCATTCGCCTGATTAGATGCTTCTTCTGCATCCTTTCTGATCAGCACCAGAGTACTGAGGATGTGAAGTGTCCTGTTCCCTTTTATTTTCTCAGTCCCAAGAGTGAGGACTTCCTTCATAAGCAGAGTTCTGTCTATCCAAAGAAGCTGGAGGCACTTCATCCCCAGAGCTCCATACCTCAAGCATTTAAGTTCTCTCTGAACACCAAATGTTTTTGTACCTAAAAATAAGTATTATGAATAATTCCTCCAGTAAAGAAATTGCACCACTTTCCACAAACCAAGACACAGCTTCATATTGACAGAATTTGAGACTCTAGATGTCTGGATACATGCGTATAGACAGCTACAACCTTGTTACTCAATAACAGCTATCAAAACATCTTATGTGAGTAATAATACTMGAATGAATAGAAAAGCTGATGTTATGTCATGCCAGACAGCTTTTCAGAGGTTGCTTCCTAATGCAAGATGGGATAGGTTGAGGAAAGCCAGCAGTAGACCAGCAGCCCATGGGGTGCGCTCACACATTCACATATTCTTCAGTGGTGGAAGGAGTTCCCGAATGGGGTTTCTGCTCTGCGTGCCTTCCTACAGTTCTGTTTCCCAGCCCACAATGGTAGCTCACATCTGTCATTGTGGAGACAGGTGTGGGTACTACTTCATCATTTCTTGCTGCCTAGATATTTCTATTTCTTTCCTTCATTCCTGTTTCTTGTTTGGCTCTGGGTTGACAGCTCCTCTAATTAAAAGGAAAAAAAAAGGAAAGAAAAAAAAAAGAGGGCAGGATCAACTGAAAAAAAATCTCTGTCTGTTCATGTTCCCTGCTACATTGACATAAAATGACTTACAATCCTTTCCAACCAACCCTTCCAACTGTGGGAAGCCAGGTCAAGAGAAATGACAATTTCTGTGTTTAAGATGCAAGRCTGGGATGTACAAACCTGGGTTCACCTCTTTTTCTTGCCATGTTCCTGAGTAAATACTGGTATTGTCTTGCAGATTTAATTCAGCCACCTGTGACCTAGCCCATTTTTTATCCTGTCTCCTTAAGTCAGAGCTGCTGGTAGACTTTGGTAGACTTTGAGAAACATACTCAGGCAACTCTTCCTTTCCACAGCATGGCTCTGAGGATTCAGCTGTGCAGGGGAAGCTGCTTCACAGATATAGCTGGTATGGATATACAAAAAGTAGTCTGTGAAATTACATATATGTATCTGCACATATCTATCACTGTAATTTTTAGGAAAGAAAAAAGTGGTTTCCAGGTCTTCTGCCATCTTGTGTGTTGAGTCAAATTTCTTGGCATCTGTCCAGTGCCCTGGCATGGGCACTGCCTGAAAAAATACAGATTCCTTTTTCCTTCCCAGGGAAGGATTTAAGAGAAACTGGCCCTTGAGCATTTCTGCTAGAAGGAGCCAGGTCTATGTGCCTAAAGGACACCCTTTATTGCCCCATGCCTAAGGGGGAAAGGCCAAACCAGATCGATTGCCTTCATGGTAGTCTAAGAATCAAAATGGCCCGAGGCACAGGCAGGATGCAGGAGCTAGATTTGCTTGGTTAGGTTGGGTGACTTTTGAAGAACAGAGGAACTGCAGGTGCTGGCAGAGGAGATGCTGAAGAGGAAGAGGCCTGTCAGGTTCTCAGCTAAGAGCAGAGAAAAGGCAAAGAAGGAAGTACTTTAGATACTAAAGGTAAGAAGAAAGGCTACACTGAGCAGATTATTTTTCAGTCTCACAATAAAAGTTTTTTTCTCCTGCCCTGAGAAACAAGTGATTTACCAAGATCATACAGGAAGTTGGTGGCACAGAGAATTGATTTCAGCTTTCTTGAGTCACATGTCAGTATTGCCATTTCCAAGCTATTCTTCTTCCCTATCTTTGATCAATGTATTCTCTTATAAGCTGTAGGCAGATACGGACAAAATGCAGTAGCTGTTTACTCCAAGATGGGTGGTTCCATCCAGTTTCACTTCTCCAGAATAAAAAGCATGTAGCATTTAGAGGAAAGAAGATCAATTAAAAACAGCAAAAGAGATGAGATGCATTCATTGTACTATTTTTTTTTCAAGAGATGCCTGACAGATAGCATAGGACTAAGAAGATCCTTTTGAAAATGATTCCTCTCACTTCTCTAAGTGTTTCTAAATGGTAATGGTCTCTAACTATATGTCAACTCTTTCCAACTTCATTCATCAAACAGAGCCTCTAGAGAGACCATGTTGATCCCCATGGCTATAAAATTCCCTCAGTGCTGTAATGATCTAACAGTACAAAAATTCCATGGAAATAAATCCCAATTAAATACCCATTAACAACGGTGGAAAGATCACTGAGGCTATTAGAGGGAGCCCTAAGACACAGGAAGCACACACAGAAATTGTCCAGCTTCTTATTTATCTGCTTTAATCACTGCAGTGCAAAGAAAAACCTTCCTGAAGTTTCAATAACTAGTACTAATTTATTGCAACTGAACACAGTAGCATTTTCATGAGGTTTTAGTACTTCATATAGTGGCAACAACTAGCAGTCTTGGTCCAGATCACTCCCCTTTTCTAGGTGTTTTAAGAGAAGCTTCTGCTCCCCTTCCCTCCAGGGTAAGAAAAGATGGAAATAAACATGTAAGATTCCAATTTTACTGAGAGAACAAAAAGAGGTGAAGCAACTTACCTCATTTTACTCGGAAGGCTGTGGTAAAGTCAGGAACTTAGCCACAGTTTTACAGTGTTTTAACTACAACAGTCTTCCCCCCAATACCTTCGACAGTGAGAGGTCTTTAGACTGGTTGCTGATAACAGGCTTGATTCACCAGTGTGTTATGCTAGCTGATTTCTGTGATGTTCCACAGGATTAATGAAGAATTGAGCAGGTAGATTATTGTCAAAGTGCCTTCTCTCAGGTTGTCATTCACACAATAGCTTTGCTCTTTGAGCGTGCTGATCCCAAATTCAGCTATCGGTCATGCCCTGCTGGAAGTTTGACCAGGAGCCAGTCCCACCCTCAATGGACCTTGAGATGGTGAACACAGAACAGCACCCACCCAGGCTTGACCCTATGTATTTACTGGTATCACTGAGCTATTGCTAAATGCTCTCCCCAAAGAAGTTTCTTCCTAATGATCCCACACCTTAACTTTATTTGCCATATGTAAGTTGAATGAATCCTAGGCCTCATGTAAACAATATACTCCAGGTGAGGATCTGATTTTGGAAACTTTAAAACCTCCCTGCCATTATAGCTGCAGATCCACAAGAGTCGTAGGCCTGAATATTCCTACACTGAAATAGGCTCTGCTGTCCTAACTGCACCATCACCTAACAAACTGTGAGATCTGTTTGATATACTCTAGTTGCGGTTTTGATCTCGACATCGCGTACAGAGAACATTGTTGAAAGTGACATGTGATACCACACTGAATTCAGGCTCAGGGAAATTGCCAGCACTTATCTTGCTTGACCAGAGTGCAGCCTTCAAAGCAGTAATCATGAAATCTTATTACTGTACAAAGATTAGAATTATACACTRGTATCTGTGGTTCACACTACTTGATTGGTTTAGGCTTTATTTGACTGGGAGATACCAGTTTCTAYCAGCAGGAAACGATTCCTCAGCTCTGTCTTTATTCTGCTGGGCATCCACCTGCTCTTATGAAGCATGCATTACACACGAGACAGTTTCAACAAATTTTGTCCTGACAAGCAAAAGCAGAATTTACTTGGTTTTCACCAAATCCGAGGGGTCACCTATACACTTTCTTAACCAAATGCCATGAAATCAAAGCATAAAAAACCCAACACTTAACAAGCCAGCAATGTTTTTAAAAACAAAATCTGAGACCACTGGGCTCTGTGTTCTCATCTACTGTAAATAATTGAGTAATCAAATTAAAATTTCTTCTAGGAAGCAAGTAGCTCTGACCCAGCCTATGCACTTTCTACTTCACACTAGTAAACCARTGTTTTTTAATGCCCTTTGCCTTTCTTCCTTCAGGTTATTGGTGGTCTCATTGACTGTTGTCTCCTTTGTTAACTAGATTCTAGSTTTTCCTTCCTCTTTGCTGGCACCTGCTGAGTCCTTCCTTGGGAATAGATACATTCAGCTGGGGTATGAACTCACAGCTCAGTGCATTCCCTTAATGGTGGAGACTGAGCAAGTCTATACTTTTTTCCACGCAGATGGAAACCAATGCAAATTTGTCTGCATTGTGAACTTTTGAAAGTTGCACAAAGTTGCACAAGTTTACATGGCTGGAGTTTGATTCTCAGCTGCATCACACCACACGGTTTTCTTCTCAGGCCTCCCATTTTAATCATGACACAGAAGAATTGGCCTACAGGATAAAGGGTCCTGTCCCCTCCTGGGCTGCTGAGCACGTTTCCCTGTAATAGCTGCTTCAGAAAATGGTGAGAGTGGACATTAATGCAGATTACTAGGAAAATCACAAAAGTAGGAGGGAATATGCAGGGCCGGACTGGAGCGTGGGAGAAGCTGGTAGGAAGTTGTGGGTGGTTGATGGGGAAGGGCAGGTACAGGAAATTAGATGCAAATTCGAAGAGACACAGAAAGAAGGGGAAGGGAGGATGGATGGGTGTTTGAGTGAACATAGGAAATAGGAGTCCTTAGTCCTAGTCCACTCTGTACTGCCAGCAAATAGCAATGAAAATACATAGGCAATACAGCTAGGTCAAACAAATATTAAATCCAGGAAAGGTCCTTGGCTCAAATCCTCTCTTATGCACTTAAGCACTCTGTCCAGTGCATGAAGAAAAGTAGACTGTGGGAACTAGGTCCAACACAGCCAGGACACTAAGCCAACAAGCACTTTAGATCAACACAGACTGGAGCTGACTAACAGGGAAAACAAGTAGGCAGGGTGAATGTGACTTCCCCTCTGTACCTTACGCACACATAGCAGGGAGGTGCCTCTGCCCACCACCTGCAGGCTTCTTCCATGGAGGGACACCAGCCCATCCTCTTAGAGGACCGAGCACAGCAGTGGCAGTCATGATGCCACCTCCCACCACACTCTACAACCATGGCAAGCAATGGCCTGCAACAGCCTGGCCAAAAATGGGGAGATCTACGTTTGGTTTCCTCTTCACCCCACGGGATTTCAAAGGCATGCTCCTCTCATCCAGCCCTGGTGCCAGTCACCCAGCCAAGATCTATGGCCCACAAGGGCAGAATGAAAACACGAGCAGGGATGTGGCAGCAGCCTAGCATCCAGGGAGCTCCGCTATCATGGGAGTCCTTGATTTGGTCCCCAGACTGTGTGTGTTCCTTGCATGAAACAGTCACTGAGCAGATTTCCTCAGTACCCTGACCTCATCTGATGAATAGCAAGTTATAAAGTATTTCATTGCAACACAACTCCATTATTCCTAAGAGCCATGAGGTGAAATTATAGATATTCCTCGACTCCCATCCTATTACTAGTATGAGACAAAATGATATGTGTGCTGATAAAAGGATCTGAAATGATGGTCTGTGTCAGAAGTGCCAGTACAGTCAGAATTATTTTTAAAAGATTATATTAAAGCATAAATTAAAAGGCTGTCCAGAAAGAAAAGTAGATGACTTCCAATAGGGTATAACATCTATCAGGGTTTAGCATATACTGTGTAGTTACCCTTAATGGGCTCAGTCTTTCTCATAGATTATTCACATATTCTGTGGGAAGTCTGGCTGGATCCTCTTTCTATACTCTGTAAACCATGGTTGATAATATCTTTCCATTATATTCCTAAGGTGTAGCTATTTCATTTTTACCCAAGGGATCCCAGAGCTATTGTGTAGTCCCTAGAAAGCTTTAAAACAATTTGTCTGTGTAGCATTTTTTTTCCTCTCTCCATTAGACAAGATATCTCATTTTCTTAATTTGATCATATGAAATGTTTGAAAGAAATCACAATCTTAAAAAAAAAAATCTAGAGAGGTTATGTGTTTTCAGTGTGATATTTGGACAAACTGTGCATGGACAATCCATTACTTGATTAGATACTAATTCCTTATGGTTTATCTTAAAGGTACATAGTTCAGCCTTTTCGCAAGTTCAGTGTTAAAAAAGCAGCACATATACCTGGAAGAGGCGGGGAGGGGGGAACAGTGTTAATAGATGAAATAGTCAGCCTTCCTGCAGAGGATTTCTCCTCATAAATACTTCTAGTTTTTCTTTTTTTATCTACTGGGATTTCCACAAATTGCACAAATAGAGAGAGCATCTGCTGGGAGACTAGTATTCCCAATGACTGTTAACTGCCTAAAAATTGCCTGCAAATACATTTTGGCTTTGTTATGCCTAATGATGACTCATTGCTGAATTATCTATCTCTTTATTGGATATGAGGACAAATTAACAAAGCAAATGGAAGTGCTCTAGACTGAAAATGCCTGTTATCTTAGCCCTGATCAATTGGTTCATTGAGGTTATTTCCTCCTCACCCTGACTTCCCAGAAAACTCTTTGCTTCACTACAGGAAACTGATTTCTTCATTCACATGCTATTATTCCTGAAGTTAATGGAGATATTTTTAAAATAGCATTATCTGGACTACATTTGGCCCTGCCAGCACAGCCTGAGATGTTTGAAAGGAGGTGTGTGAGCACGATGGGAGCAGATCAAAGCACTCACAACCTGGTGACTGCCTCATGGCTGGTGGCCTCTGAATTGGACAGTGCTGTTGGGGGCAATAGCCAAAGCTAGGAAGAGCTCCTTTTGATGACATCCTCATCGGTGAATCTTACCTGCTTTTTAGGACTCACCTCAATGAATAGAGATCTCCCATCACTATTAGCGCAGGCATAGCTTCACCAGTGGCAGCAGCTGTGAGTCCTTGCCGATGGCTCGCCCTCCGTCCACCCTCCCAGGTTTGCTCCACAGGTGGGCCCCTTTGCCCTGCCTCTGCTGCATGATGTCAGTGCCACCAGTGACCAGGTAGTGACACAGCAGAACCCACACAGGAGTTAGCTCAGGTTCCTGGTACCAGGCAGATCTCCTCTTTGCTTCCTGGTGCYGGTGCAGAGCTGGGGCCAACTGCCAGGTCTGAGGTCTGGAAGGTTTCTGTCCCTCAAGGCAGACTTGTATGGCTGCGGGGGAGAGGGGGGAGGTTCTGTCATCCCATCTGGCTCCCAGCAGGTCAGCTTGGGAGCACTTAACATGCAAGGGTTGCAGCCTCAATGTGCTCCCGTGCAGTCGGGGGTTTGGAAAGCATCTGGTTGAGGCTGCTGTAACCCAAAAAGCTGTCCAGTTCCTGGCACACTGATGGGGCTTGGCGCTGGGTCTTCTGTAGCTGATCTAACACCCTTTACCTTCTCTGGAGAAGGGGTGATGCTCRCATTTCTGGCTCATGGGGTCTTTCGATAAATGTAAAAACAGAGAGGGTTTGTAGTCACCTTCAACTTTAGTCTACCACAGTTTGCTACTTCTCATTGAGGACCAAAGTGGAAAAAGTCTTACTAGCTAGTTTGAGCTAGTTATCTTCACTGTAGTAGGTAATAGTTGTAAATAAAGCTATTTTTATGTTTAACCATATTCTGGTACCTATACCTCCAYACTTTTGTGTCTGTAACAAATAAAGGGGAAAAATGAAACACAGTTGAAACCCCAGATTTTTTCCTTATAAAGCAGATAATTAGGATATGAGCCTCTGTAAATAAACCTTTCAAACAAAACCCAAAGACTTAGTTATCCTTTTCTATCTGGAGAGAATGTTTTGACTGAGAAGAGTCTGTTTTGACTGAAAGACAACAAAAAAAAAAAGTAGAAGAGAGCAGGAACAACTCTTATGAGAAGYAAGAACTGAAGTAGTCTTTAATACAATACAATCATAAACTCAAACCACAGCTTCAACTTGAGCAATCCAAAACTTAAGAAAATTCCAAACCTGAATCTTCTCCAAAACTAGACGTTATCTTGATAAGAAAAGACAACAGAAGGTCCCCATCTAATGTTTCTAGCTTTCAAAACTCAGATGCCATCCATTAGAATAGGTCTGAGTGTTGTATTGGACCCATTAGCAGGATAGTACTGGTTCAGAACAATGAAACATCTTTGATCAATAAAATTCACACTGTGGTGCAGAGGGCCAACTCTGGACCTGCTCACCATTTAATTCTCGTCTAATCCCTCAGACGTAAGGGAAACCTAACTGTCTTTTGCTGACTATCTGCACAGAGGTGAGCTTCATACTGTGTGAGAGCTGTCTGTTCAACATAACCCAAGAACTGAAGATGAATGAGAAACATCTCCCTTCATTCCCACAACAGGTCCCCTATTTCCTCTTAAAATGTCTCTGATAATTGCTTTCAAATGCTGGCACATATGTGCTCTTTGGAGGAGATATTTATTCAAAAGAAAATGTACAAATCTCTAGGGCTGATTTTGGTTTTCAGAGAAGGATGGAGTTCCCTAAAACAAACCCTTAAAAAAACCTAAGTTGCTATTTCTCTAATGAACACATCTGAAGAACAAGATATATCTTTTTTCAGTATGACAGAATGAAACTTCAGTCCTGAGGAACATTTGCATGTAATTACTTAGCTCATCTAACTCTTCCTGATCAAATGATACAGCATGCAAGCCAAGTGCCAACATACAATAAAACAGACTACATCCTTATTGCCAAGACTAACTTCAACTGCTCTTTGGAGTTCTCAGTGAAAATGCTCTTTGAAKTCAGCTGATGGCTAGATATTATTGCCCCACTGAAAAGCGTTGCAAGGGCCAGCTATTGCAATAATTTATTCTTTTTGTTGATATAAAGATGCAGGATTCATCATCTCCTCATCATAAATGACTTAACGAAAATCTCTGGCAACAAATTGATTTTTTTTTCAACCTGCCAAGTTCCTGCAGCACATTTAAAATGAACCAATCTTTAATTTATTCTTAACACTTAAYCCTAATAAAACACTCACACAGCAGCTTCTGCTAGTATTCTGAATGCAGCTATTTAATGAAACAGCAGACGCACTTCCAGTTTGTAGATGGATCCATTTATTGTGTAGAGAGACAAAGAGAAAATATACCTGCGGTTAACTGAATTCCAGAACTGACTTTCCCGTGATGTAGTTTGGTTTTGTTGTGATATGGAAACCTTTATATATGTAGAATTCCCACTGAAGTCACATTAGGCCAAAGCTTAAGAGATTCTGAAGAGATACATCCAGTCTACTGTGGTCTCAGTTATATCCATGTAACAGCAGCCTTAAACCAGYTTGTAAGGGAACCGGTTGCATACAGAGGCAAAGCCAACACCAGTGAAATTCAGTGTTTTCATGTCTCATTTCCATAAGCCACCCTTCACTRGATCCCAGCTAGGAATGATTGACGAGCTAAGATGCGTGAACCTATTCCATTAGTACAGTGTCTGGGGAAAGAAACCAACTGTTACCTACAGAAATGTTGTTTGAAATGCCATCAAATCATATACACACAACATCAGTGAATATTCTCTGATTCTCAGAGTCCATAGTGATTTTTGACATGGCTCACCCAAATGATAAGGATTTTCAGATTTTCCTGCTGTTAAARTGTCCTGTGTTGTCAGGTATGCTGCCAGCATCACCTCTATTGCTCTCCACAGTCTTTCACAGTTGCAGTGCACATTTTCCTTTTCTTCCATCATAAGCCTTTTTGTTCACTCTTGGCCAAATAATGYTGATAATAATCCCTTCTAGAGGAAGAAGTTTACAAGCATAAAAATTACCTTTGCATCTTGTAAGGCAACGTGATCTCAGCTCCCCATGGTCATTTGTCATAGGAAAATGAAAGTATTTAAAGCTATTGACCAATGCTACATCTTCAGTCTTCTCTGAGAGCCCAGTACTGTTGGGCATGGGTTAGACACTAACTAGCCATGCATGCCATACCTATATAAAACACAGCTCTTTCATTCAAAATTACCACTTAATTTTTTTTAATCTTACATGTTTGTTTGAAAAAGGCCAGAAGAATTGCTAATTGCTATATGCAATACCTTCCCTAACTTACACCCTCTTATCTCACAGAAAAAATATACGAGATGGAAAAATTACACACAGGCCACAAAAGTCATATCTTGCTGATATGACCGGCTTCTGCTCTAACAGAGTTGACAGCAAAGGTGCATCCAGAGAATTCTGGATAGGATTTGAAGATCTAGGTATACTGTGCACCATCCTTTTAAAATGGTTGAATAAGAGTTTCTCTGGTCACGGCCAGAAATGAAAGCATTAAAGACGACATAAGGAAGTTCACTCTATCAGAGCTGAGCTTGAGCTGAAGATGAAACCACTGAGACAGCTGCCATTAGGCTGACCTGTTGTGTCTYCGTTTCTTCGTGCTTCTCCGTTTGTTGACCCTTGCCTTCTACTTTAATTGCAAGCTCCTTGAGGCTTTTGGAGATTGTGGGGGTTTGGGGCTTTTGGAGCCTTTACAGCACCTGGAACAAGTCTACATGTCCTACTTGTGAATGAGAATCCCTCATATGATGATAGCGATGGACCAGAATTTCCATCCTTTGGGAAATCCTGGTGTTATGATTATATTCTCTTTTGGAACCAAATTTCCCACAGAAAGGAAACTTTAAAAATGTTAATGAGCAGCATTAAAACATTTCATTTGAATAATACCAAAACATAGGTATATCAAGTATAACATGTAAAGCAATCACAGCATTATATTAACAAATGTTAATATGACCTACGAGTCTAAATCAAATGAATCGAAATGCCAAGCATAGCAAACCTTTTTATCTTTGAAGGTAAGAAAGACTTTGTCTTACTGTAACAAAATGTTTCAGCATTACTAAAATAAAACTATAGTGTCACAATTATTCATTTTGACTTTTTATCTTTGAAAACATCAGAGTTGACACATTCTTGCAAAATATTTCACAGTGATGAAAATACACTTGTTGGATAGGAAGCTGTTCTTTCAGAAAAGATCTGCCTCAGAGAGTTTAGATTTGGCCTGATGCTAGGACCCGGCATAACGAAATTGCAAGAMGACTTGCATTCATGACAGCCCCAAGTGAAAGCACATCTTTGAATAGGTAAACAACAAAACACTTCCTACATGCATTAGGATTCAAGCTGGATCTAAGGAGATTGTGCTCCAGTCCACCATTATTTTCTGCTAAGCACTCAAACAGAACCAGAACAATGTGGAAAATGCTATCCAGGAGCAGGATATGACATATAACTGCAATATGGAGATACTAACTCCACTGTGCCCAAACACTAATTTATTCATTTTTGAAAGTATCTGAAAATCCTTGAATAGAAGTATCATTTTAAGATAGTATCTGAAAAGTTATGTGACTGTGACCCTTACACTGACAGCACACACCACCTACCATTCAGATAGTTTAAAGATTCTGGATATTCCCTTTTTCTGGTGAATAATTTTGCAAGAGGGTGAAAAGTTGACAGTCTTCCCCTGACTGCTTTCCTAACTCAGGCCCAAGATTCCCAAGAGATCAGAGATGAATGTCATTGTGAAAACACCAAGTCCCCTACCACCATAAATGCCTGGAAAACAACACCATGCAAGCAAGAATAAAATGATAGTATTGGGCTGTATGCTGTGCTTTGCATTCAGCAGCCTCACAAGGGCTTCACAAAAAAGCTCAGTATCATTTTTCTAGCTCTCTAGCATCTTAGTCTTGACTCAATGTCTCCTGAAAGTAATAAATTGATAAATTTTCTTATATTTCCTTTTTTWAAAAAAAGGAAAAAGGAAAGAGGAAGAAAGAGAAAGATGGAACACAAACAAACCGATTTTGGACTTTCTCCACCTCTATAAAAAAGATTCACATTCTTTGGCCTTATAAATAAGTTTATGTTGACCGACTAACATCATAAACAACAGCCCAATTTAAAACTGGCAAAAAAATGAACAGCATCTATTAAACGTGGCTCACCTCCACAAGTCTAAACTAGGCTATGAAAATATAACTGACCTGATTCCACAAGACGGCCATGAAAGACAACGCACTGGGCACACACACTTCATTTCTCAGAACAAAGCTCTCAGGCCTTTACTGCTGGGGCACTCCACAAAATSCAGCGTGCCTCCTTCAGCAAGCCTGCCAGGTATTGAAGTGTCAAAAGAAAAGGAGGCTCTAGCTGGGTGATTCAKCACAACTCCTTTAAGAGCACAACTCCAGCTACCAGTATGGATGGCAGAGGTAGACTCATTCTGGAACGTGATTCCTGCCTCCCTTTTGTGACAAGGGAACTGGAAAACTTAACGAAGTGCAGCATTGCTTCCTGCCACAGGGCAGTGAACCACCACAGTCAGCCCAGCCTGAGCCACTCTCCCTACAGCCTCAACATCAACATCTTTAGGCTCTCTCAGCAGCATGAAGCACCCACAAGGGGAGAGAGCTGGCTTAATAGAGCTCACCTTTTCAATTTAATGACTAACACAGCTGCAGCTCGCTGCTTGCATGAGAGCCTAGTGGCTACAGCAGCCTTGACAGCCCCACGCTCAGCATCCCCTCCAGCTGAAGGAGCTGCAGCTGAGCTCTTGCATGCCTCAGAGGTACGCTCAGCTCGGCAAGCAGTGGGCTGGGTTCCCATGAGCCTTCCTCCTCCCACCCTGCTGGGAAAGAAATGCAGGGCTGATGAAGTCAGGAGGCAGACAAGAAACACGAGTCTCCCAGTCACAGAGCACTCTGCACTCAGGGTCCTTGTTTGCCCAGCGGACTCCAAAGTAAAATGAATGATCCTTGGTGCAGGGATTAGATTACTTTTTTTTTTTTTTTTTTTTTTTTTAGAGTGGAGAAGCCAGTTACAGGTACTTCCAGGGCTGGCAGGAGAGACGATATGCTGAAGTGCACACTGAGATGGTAGTGCTTCCCACTGCGGGCCTTGCCTGTGCGTTGGCAACATCTGGTGTGAGCAGACTGAATTTCACACTGAGTACAAATACATACACCTGGCCAGAGAAAGGATGAGGGCCCAAAAAGGGCCAGAGTTCTCGGAGCTYGGTAAAAATCARCAAAATGCATTGTTGCATATGACTTCTTCTATCATACCTCTGCAGTTGTAAAGCAATCTGAAAACAAACCAGAGCCCTCCAAGAYGCTTCCCTGSCACGTCTGTTATCATAGCTGCTTGTCAGCTTGCTGCTTATACCTGTTCTTTATTCATTCCTTTGCACTTGATATTTTYAAATCAGTGTTTAGCTAGCTCATCATAAATGATATCTATTAATCCACCCTCATTGCCTGTTATTAGAGTTCTGTAATACCTTCATAGCAAATTCAAATCAGGCAAAATAAATTTGAAACTTAGACAAGGTTCAGCAAAAGTTTGGAGACAGCAGAGAGAGCCGGGACAGGACAGACCAGAGGGCCTGGTCTACCTTCAATTCTCACTGTGTGGCCTTGAGCAAGTTATAATCATGCTAGGCCAGACTCTGGTCTGAACTATAGAGAGCAGTACTAAATCTGTTGCACTCACATGTAAAATGTGATTATAATACCCCATGAAGCCCTTTGATATCTGTACAGTAAAGCTGCTAGAAAAGTAAGTGCAGTTATTCACTGAGATCCAGAAACCAGTGCCAAAAACTGACTTCTGTCCATCTTCAACCTTAAAGCAGGTAAAATTTGCCAGTTCTGGCTGTTTCACTGTCAGCTTTTGTTCAGYTGACCTTAATCTCTTGGCAAGTAAGATCGCACAAAAAGAAACCCTATATWTAAGTGTGTATGAGTGTGAGATTCGTTTCAAGTGGCTGCCCTACTGAAGTTCAATAGCCCAGCTTTAGCTCCCTTGCTTTCTCTATGGGTTTAGCCACACRAACAACTTACACAGGAAATGCTAAGGTGCAAATTTGCAGCACGTCAGCTGCTCTGCAGAAACTGGCTGTGCTCTCAAGCCACAGTGAATGCAGGGTAGTTTAGCCCTCTCTCTTTGACAGTTAAGCTACTTCATATTTAATGCAAGGGCTTACCACAGCTACCTCACGGGGCCAAGYGCATGCACAAGTTACCGCAGATGAGCTGGTGTGCTATACATTTGCACCGTATATCACAACCTGCTTAGGAATAGGGCAGGCAGACAAGGAGAGCAGGAAGACTGGCTCTGGGCTCCCCARATCATAAAACTCTGTTTGCACCCCTGGTTTGCAAGACCCTAATGGCAAAACTGCTCCTTTGGTGAGAGCATTGCAACCTGGCAACAGTTTGAACAGCCAGAAGAGGGGGCCGCTGTCAGTGGGTCCCTGCTAGGGTCTCCAGAGAAGCTTGGTGCACCAGAGAGCCTCTCTCCCTGGTTGTTTGTCCCTTGCCAAGTGGCTCATTTAGCACCATTCCCAAAGGTGATGCAGCATTATCTACTGATCTTCCCAAGGACTCACTGAGCCCAGGGACTGTCCATCTCTGCCCAAGGGAGTACTGTGCTCTGCAGGTGTGCTTCTGAGCTCTGTGCTGGGGGTCCTTCTCCCTCCCCCCTAAATCCCACCTGACCGCAACTCTGCATCTCCAACCTCCATTAACTCTTCCTGTTATCCCCTCAAGGAACTATGTGGAGACAGGCAGTGCCTGAGGATGTCTGCTGCAAACTTCAATTCTGACTGCACAGTTGAGAAACCTAGAGTCACCTCTGCTTAGATCACTTCAAGRTGACTTGTTCCTATGGACACAGTCCTGTTTAGAGACCCGCTATCAGCCCTAGTGGGGATGCTTCACCTTACGGTGTATAAGGTTCCCCATCCTTATAGGTGCTCACAATATCCCCATATTAAATGATAAATTTAAAGAATTTGGCCTACAGCCCTGCAGATCAGGAATCCCAAATCCTGAAGCTTCTGTTTTYGGCCTTTCACAATGACACAGAAAAAGCCAAGTGATTTTAAGAGAGCGATTGCTAAACTGAGATTGACTTCTTGGATGTGCTGACTTCAGGCATGCAGATTCCCTAACAGTGAAAAACCTTTTTCAGGTATCCCAAGGCAGGCATCCCAAATCAGTGACTTCTGAAAATAAAAATGTAGGTCTGGGAACCCCATTCCCACTAAGTCTTGTTTGTGTGAGTGCACAGCTACAACGGACTGCTTGTCTGTGCAATGGCCAGTCTCTGTGAGTAAGGATCTGCAGACTCAGCCTACCAGTTGCAACTAGTGGAATTTTGGCCCTACTGAAATCAAGGGAATTTTCCCTTTGACTTCAGTCGGGACCAGGATTTCACCTTTTGTGTCCCAGCCTAAAAAAATGTGGTTAACYAGACCGCCTTTTTCACAAGAGTATTGGGAGTCTGTAGTCATTAGTGGCTACAAAGCTTAATTTTATTTCTTAGGGTAGAAGCTGCTGTTGAAATACATAATGTTAATAGAGCTTTTAAAACCGCATGGCTTCTTGAGCATTTTGCAAACAAACAAAATGCCTGAAGCTCCCAAAAATAAAATAATTTCACCTTTAGCACTGGAACTTAGAAGTACCATATGTCAACCTGGGAATGCAAAGTCTGCATTTCATGAGCTACAGAAACTCCTTGGGGGAGATCCAGGGACCGCCAAAAGTTCTTTGGGGGACTCTCTTTTGTACTGAAACCAGGAAACTCTCAGCGGGCTTACCCAGCTGCTGGAAATTCTTCCGCAGACACTGATGTGCAGCAGTGTTCCAAAACAAATATCTCCGAGTCCCACACTTCATCCATCTGTTTCGCATTTCAAGGAGTTAGTGTTCCACACACAAGTGTGTTAAGAGACCGAGAGAGCAAGCTGGACCAACAAARGCTCATTAAAGGGAGAAAGAAAGAAAGGAAAGGAAGACAGAAAGAAAGCTATTTTTCAGATATTGTATACAGAGCCATCGGGCAGGGTTAGCATGGAACTGTAAAGGCCAGTGAGAAGCTAAAGAATCTCCCCCCAAAACTGTTCTGAAATATAAAACGTTACATTCCAGTTTAGAACAATGCAGACAGCTCAGGCAGGAGCACATTAATGTTATGGGATAGTGTGAGGCAAATTTGTCCCTGATGTCAAATCATTGACTTGAGCGCAGTTACAGCAGGAATGAAGTAGGCTGCAGGTTCCTATCATTGGAACTGACTTCTGCAACATTTAAAGTCATAAAAGATACCCAATGTTGACTAATAAAAATTAAAATAAAAGCCAGGGTCATTTCTGTAGTTTCCTAGTCTGATCCAGACCCTTCAGACTGTTGGAAACATAAGTGAACTGCTCTGCAGCTTTTGTTTTCTATAATTGTCCCTCACACAGTGCACTGTGGGGACTGCTGAATGCATTTCATACATTTTTGGCAGCAGCGTTCCATGTTGTGTTAAGGGTTCATTAATCTGCTTGCCACTAGGCCCCTGTGAAAAGAGGAAATTGTTTCACACTTGCTGAAAGACAGAGAAAAGAGTTTAGACAGGAAGGAGAAACAGATTAAATAGGAAAAACAAGAGACGGAGAGACAGGTTTGGGGTGGTGCTTTGTCAATTCTCACATTGTACAAGGGCTAATGTGAACTTTGGGAATGCGACAGACTTTTCTTCAGGGGAACTGTGCTACTGTGCCATTAATTAGCCCAAAACCAGAGATTTGGCTGCAGCTCATCCCTGCCTAGATTGGGTAACTGAAACAATCAAGGCCCATTTCCAGACTAAGATGACAAAGAAAATGCAACGGGTATAAGACAGATATTTGTAAAAGGAGCAAGTAAACTGACATCACAAATTATAGAAACAGTTGTTTCAAAGGAAAGAGCCTGGTGAGTTAGGGAGCAATGATTTTCCTAAGACAGACAAGGTAGCACTGGTACATGTTGTGTCTGCCAAGTGATGTCCAGCCGCTCAAATGGACTTAACCAATTAACTTAGTCTGGACTCATTGTGTGGGTACCCAAGGCATTCCTGCAGCTGAGAGTCAGAACTGAAACACCCTGAAGTCTTGGAGATACACTTCAGCTTTCAATATGCTTCCTAGGCCTTTATTTAAATTCTCTGGTGCGCAAAACGGACCTGGGAAGAGCACATGACTCCTGYGTTTCATTCCACTGATTAGATTGCAAAAGATTGGAAGAAAACACCAGGGAAAAAGTTCTTGCAGCTGATATCGAACCGTGTGCTTGCCTACTGGTAGGCAGCACCAGTGCAGGTAGCAAGCTAGGACAGGCTGCCTGTAGAGGCAAAAGCAAGAGCAAGAGCTGTTCTCAACATGTTTCATAGCTGAATAACTCATCGTAAGCAATCCTGCAGCCCTCTGCTCACCAGGAAATTTTGCTCAGGTCCCACTGATTTGAATGTCTTTCGCATAGCTACTCACATACATAAGGGTTGCAGGATCAGGGCCAAATAGTGGGCTAAGGCAGTGAAAACTAGAGATGCAGTAAGGATGAAATACTGTGTTTTCACAAAAAACAAACAACTGTTGTGGTTTGAATTTACAGGCCTTCTATGCATCCCTCTAAAACTGCATGGAAATTATGATAAATTCATAACAAAGTTTCAACTCTGCCTCACACTAAAATGCGCTAATCAGGGTGGTCTTTAGTTTTTCCTCACTGATTATGAATTGGTTAGGCAAAACAAAACTTGAAAATAATTTGAGTTTTTCTGAACTATAAAAATTCAGGACTAAAGCTACTGAATAAATTCTCATTCTGAACCACCTGTGATCAAGATCTTCTTCCCTTTCAGTTCATGATGTTAAATAGAAGCAAATTGCTTGCACTGGCCACATGGCAATAAGATTAACAGCATCAAGATTTACCTGTCTTAATATTCTTGGATTCTTCTGAACGTAAAAACCTCCCACAGATGTCCTGACAGTAAGAGAGCCACTTGGATTCTACACACAGTTCAGCTGCTCAGAAACAAGGTCTTATATTGTTGCATATACCAGGAACACTGTCATTTAACATTTCACCTTGAACTTCTATTACAAGGTAATTTGGTTGGTATCTTTTCAGGAGGATAGGATGTTTTCCTTGAAATTGTAACAAACGTTCCTGCCTTTACATTTTTTTCCTGCAGYGCCCTGCCTGTTTGACTGTTTAATTTCTGCACAAAGGTAAAGGAACATAAGGTGGGCAGATGTACTTGTGTATTGACATTACACGTAGCATTTGGCAAGACACATCTCACCCTTGCTCCTCCCAGGAGTAGGCCTTTTTTTCTCCATTGGTGTTTAATGGAAATTTGCAATAGGCCAAATGAACAGGAATAACCCATGACATTGTGCCTCATAYTACTGAGTCACTGCTGGTTGGACCAGGATAGAATCGTGTATTCCCTTACCACAAAGGTGCCTGCAGTTTCTCAGATACTTGATTGGCTTTAAATGAATGGCAAGGACTTCATTCTCTGCTGCGTCTCATCTCCCACCTCTACCACACTGTACATGTTGTAGCGGGCTTCATTCATGAACTGAAAAAGTCCTGAGTAATACTCCCCTACTCACAATTTTGTTTTGCCATAGAAGGTCACAAAATATACCATGGCTGCAGGTGGTCTTATGTAAACAAAGSAATCTGGCCAGAGTTCAAGGCTTAGCAATATAATATTGTCAAGTGATCATTTTGTTGAAATAGTTGGATGCCTATAAAACATCTGCAAATGCTAAATTTAAAATACAAATAAAGCCCAAAGTTGGAAACTCCTCAGACTTCTGGTGAAAATGTTTTGTAAAACACAGCTCCTCTTATCCCATGTAAAACTAATATAACATCTAATAGTGCCAAAAAAATGGACTTTGCATGGGTGCAGAGCTCTGCCTCTTTTATTCGAGCAGGAGCACAGCCCAGCTTCCCAGAGAAAAAGTGATGGGAGAGCAATAAAAATCAGCTTGGTAAGTGGGGGGCAGAAGTCTCAGGGTGATATTCTTGCAGATTGTGAAACCTAAATTAAACAGGAGAATGAAATCATCTTTCTGTTACTTATTTAGCACTTGGCTGAGATGTTAGACCCTGTCCTGAGAAAAGTCCATAAATGGTATCACCCCAGGAGCAGAACGGTGAAGGCATTAAGTCACGGGATGCTCATCTGAGATAGAGCTCCCTGCCGACTTTCTGCTGGCCAACAAAGGAACCGTCACCTACTCCTCGAGTAGAATAAGATGAAAATCCCCTTATTCTGCCTCTGCTCCCAGGTCAGTACTGTTACTCGTGCTGTGCAAAACACGGTAAGGAATGGTGCCTAAGTCCCCTCCATTCCCCATCCACCTGCTCCACGGCTTGCAGCGTTGCAGCATCTACTGAGGGATTGTGTGGACAAGCCATGGCTGTTGATGGGACGAATAGCCAGGAGATGATTTAGCAGGAGACCAGAGCTTATAGGGAAAAAGGGGATTAAAAGAGGAGAGGTATGCCGCCTCACCTCACTCCTGAGATGAGCAGTAATGTGGTAAAGCCTCCCTGCAGGAAGCCAGCAGGAGCCCTTTGGTTTTGTTTAGCATTTAACAAAGCTGAACTGGGAGGGAGGGAAGAGGAGGAGAAGAGAGAAAGGAAAGAAGCGGTGATTTGTGTTTCTGCGTTTGTTTTTCAGCCCTAACGACTTTTCAGCTAACGCTGGTATTCGTGTTTCCTGACTGACGCCTGCTGCTGCACGCTTGCGGGCAGGCAGCGAGGCGCTTTGCCGGTCCCGGCACGCAGCAGCGCAGAGCGCGGCCGCACCTCGCCTGCAGAGCAGAGACCCAGCGCCGAGACAGCAGGTGGTGTTGCAGGTTAGCAGCGAGCCGCGGAGCAGGGCTGCGCTCCGCTCCCGGCTGCGCCCCGCTGCCGGCTGCGCCGCCGCTGCCCGGCCCCCCGGCCCACGCGCGCTG
>NW_028186723.1:1587994-1633802 GCF_003343005.1 Rhea americana | reverse complement strand
GCGCCGGGCCCTGGCCCTTGCCCTGCCGCGGGCAGCGGCCCACCGCGGCACCGGCCAGCCCTTCGGGGCAAGCGGGGCTGGAGGCGGGCGGCCTTCACGGTGGGGACGCGCTGGCGGCAGCGGGCAGGCCTCCCTGCTCGCCCCGCGCGCCAGGCGCTGCTCCCACGGGCACCTCCTGCCCGCGGCGCCGCGGGGCCTCACCAGCTCCGAACGAGGCGCCCGGGCAGCGCGAGGCATGACGCTCCCGCGAGAGGTTTCATCGGTGCCTCGATGGATCACCAAATTCTCCCTTCCCGGCTACCGGACAGGTGACTGACGCCTCCCCGGACTTCCCAGGAGGTGTCTGTCCCTCAAGCAGCGCGTTAGTACCCCCCTCCGCCGGCCCGCAGACGCGGCTGCTTTGCAGATGCATACAATCCACTTCTTGCGTGAGAAAAACAYACACATTAATGATATATTCAAACTGTAACAAAGCAGTTAATTCATTTGCTAATACATCTTTTCTGCTGTAGAGCCTATCAAGTAATGAACATTTAATGACCCATTCATTTTCCTAAGAACTGCTACGTGGCACGCTGGAATCAATACAAAAGATGACCATTTTCACGCATCAGATAATCTTATCTACAAGGTTAAGATAATATTATGTTAATGTTTTCTGCATTATCTTGCATGCTTTTGACTCCTTTGAGAGAGATTCATTTGGTTTTAGCAGCTCCTGCAGGCATTTTCGCTTTTCCATTTCTGCTTTACCATTATTTTCTGCACTCCGTCAGGTCCAGTAAATACTAGTGAAACAAACAAACAAACAAACCTAGTGCAGGCAAATGTTGTATTATTTGACCTGCTTTCACTTCTGATCTGCTCTGTAAAGTAGAACTGGAGAAGATGGTGTGGAAAGGCCTAGCTGCAGCTCAAGTGTGGCTCTTGAATGTGCTTCCGAGTGCTTGCTATGAATAATCACTGAGCATAAATTAAAAACAAACACAAACAAAATAAAACCCCCTGAGACTAATCTCGCTCAGCCTGCAGCCCATATAGACCCTGGCCGAGAAGACACGAAGGCAATGCCACTCACCTATGGCTTCTCCTGCAGGGAGGACAAGATCCTTTTTGGTGTCCTTCTTCTGTGGAGAAGTCAAACCTGGGTTCATGCAGGCAGGCAGGGATGGCACCTGGGCCCACACGAGAAAGAGGCGTGCAGGGGGCTGGGGAGGGGCTGCTACCCCAAGGTATGTGGGGCTGCATGACCGGGTTCAAACATAGGCACAGACGAGCATGCAACCTGCATGTCGGCCCTGGCACAGATTTATAACACACGAGTGTGACTGCAATATACACTGTAGCATGCTTCGTGCCAGCAGCAGCAAAGATATTTAGGGTGCTACACAGTTTGCCCCACACTGTAATTTTGAGGTGTATTCAGAGCCCTCCACATGCATACGTGGTAGCTACCTAATATGCACATTTAAGAGTCCCTGAACACGTATTTGCCTCTGTAAATATGACCAAAAGGCTTGTTATGGTCTGTTGGGTCAAAAAGCAACTTTTTTTAAAAGTCTCTCAGCACAGATTTGTTTGGTACACCTCAACAGCTCCAACAAAAGTCTTACTAATGCACCAGATAAACAGCACACACTAAAACATCTCCGAGCAACCTTAAGGTCTTGCTTACACCAGTCTTTTTCTTTAGATTTCTTCTTATTCTTGAAAGCTAGTGATTGCACAAGTTGAAGACAGGCATTTCCAGAGAAAAATCAGAAATTTCTGTGAGAACTAAAGACCTRAGTCTCTTAGGCTCTTCAGAAAACCTATAGCACTGCTAGTCACTAGCCTTCACAGGCACTTCCTCTGCATCTGCTGCAGGCCAATACTGTGAGATGCCTGGTGAACTCCCGGCGTTTGTCTGGTAGCACATTAAAGTCAGAGCACCATAGAACAGAAAGCTGAAACTTTATCACAAACTTTTGTACCCTATTTTGCGTCAGATCATGGTCCTATCACAAAGTTTCACACAACATTTTGTGCCCTAGCTAGGCTCCAAGTAGCCCTTTTAGCTTCCACAAATGACTGTCATTTTCACCACAGTCATCTCATCTTTCCCTACAGTACAAACGAAACGGGACCTTAACCAAGTTCTAGCATTGCAGGCATACTACCAAGTTAAAAAAATACTACTTCCATTTCACTTAGTACTTCTTTTTTAATTAACTTTTTCTACCAGTAGCACCCAAGATTGTACTAGTTGGCAGCAGTTTAAAAATACGGACACATACATACATGTAGTGAAAAAGAGAGAGGCGTTGCTTATTTACTCTGTACACTTGACTGCACTTTGTATGAAGTCAGCTCCATGCATTCCCAGCAAAATCAGTCAGTCCTCTCCTATATGTGCAGCTCTTTCATACAGCAGCTTGGGAGAAAGAAATATTTGTGAAAACTGGAAAATGAGCTGGCAAAGCCAAAAAACCTGGCAAGTGAACTCAGTTTAGTGTACTGCCACAGACTGTTTCTCAGTTCTTTTTCTGTGTGTGTGCAGGGCCTACCATCTCTGACCACGTCCTTAGTTGCTACCTCTCTAAAGCTAATAAACAATTTTATTATAAAATGAGCACTGATACTGCTTTTTCAAGCTAAATTCCACATCAAGGTGACAAGGTTCCACTAAGGCTCCCTTTACTGGCTTTTAAGCTTTACTGCATGAGCAGACTCCCACCACTAGTCAGTGTTGCCAAGTTTCAAGTTTTTTAATCGGTCTTGCAATATTGGGTATGCTGCTTTCAGCTCTGAAGGCCTAAAATCCTCTGAGCTCAACTTTCTTTGACTATGTTTGTAGTCTTTGCGGTTGTACAGAAAACCTTGAAAACAAGGACTRGTCTAATACTGCACCTCCAAAAGCAATGGGTAAATATGAAGAACTGTGGCTCCCCCCCCCCGATAGAGACAAACCTGACTCCTCCTAGAGCAAAACTGGAGCAGACAGCTCTGGCAGTGGAGCTATTTGCTCAATTTGTGAGGATGGATGAATAGGAGGATGAGATTTTTTTAAAAAAGTGAAAGCAACTGTTCAGCTCTTGTCTTTTTGTTTGGTTACCTTTAGGCATAGTCACATTTTCAGCATTGCAGGGCAGCTAATGGCACCCACCTTTATCACCTCTGTTCAGTTCTTACAGAATCAACTAACTGTGAAGCATGAACAATGTTATATCTCTTCCTTAGATAAAAAAAAATATGATTTAGCACCAATATATAGAATAACTGCCCTTTTCATCTATGCTTTGACTCTTTCCTTCTGTCTAAATGTGAAAAATGAAGGTATATATCTCAGCATACTGYATATCAAGACATAGATATGACAGAAACAATGGAAGTAAAAATTGGTTTGCCATTTTGCCATGAAAATTGTTTTTGTTTCTTCATTGTAAAACACACTGACATTGTTTTAATTGAACACTGGAATTACATTTCTGGGTCTTGGTGCAATCCAAAAAAATAGAAGGCCAAAATAGACATTCATTCTCTATACCACCTACAGATAAAAGAAATACAATAACTGCTAAAAATGTTTTTGTTTTGTTTTATATTTGCACAATGCAGTATTTTAACTCTGCTGAGAAGCAACTAATTCTGTAAGTATGATGACTCCTATCTGCAGGCAGTCACAGCAGAACATGAAATGTAATCAGATGTACATCTCTGGGGATACTTCCTAGAGCATAAAGAATTTTATCCTGTCTGAGCACAAATACCACTCTCGGATTTCTTATGTCTGCTACAGTTTGGAGGAAAAAAAAAAAAAAAAAAAAAAGGAGAGGAGAGAGAGGAGAGGAGAAGATTTTACATGCAGTTTTTACATTGGTCTTGTGTATTATGTGGTGCTGGACAACAGCTTTTGCAATGCACTATAATAAAAGTGTTACGGAAACTAGGGTGGGAAGAGAATGAACTACTAACTGCAGACTTTCCTTGCTGACTCTGAGGAGACTTTTGCTCACATAAGAATATAGGTGCTTCCACTGATTTCAAGGAGCTTTGGTTCAAACCCCTTGTCAATGGATAAAACTACCAGATTTACTTTAGCTTGCAAATTAGTAGAGGAAAAAATTCTACTTGCCATGGTCGGGTAGAGAAGCATAAGGCATATGCAAACCCTTTGTCACAGCAGGAGGACCTAAAGACAGCCTATACCACTGAAATGAGCCACAATGATTCCATTAAGACAAATATGCCTCCCCCACCCACCTTGAGAGGAAACCATGTTAGAGCCTAAAAGCCTTGCAGCTATAACTAAACTTCWGCAATGTTACTGCACATCCTCTGCTGTAAAGTTGGGGGGAACCAAAGAGAATACTATAAAGAAGCCWTCCTGAAATGAGAGGGGAAATCTCTTGATAATTGGTTGATTGGTTAAAATTAGTCCCACTACATATAGGCAACTGTTCTGATAAAGCCCACAAGAATAAAGCTCTAACACCACGGAATAAAAACAGATAGACAGGTTGAGAACACATTTTTTACATAGCTCCACAGATCAAAACCATCTACTATTGCTTAGAATAACAGTGACAGTCACTAGGAAGGGATTTTAAAGGAATAGGCACTGGAGAGGCCTAAAGAAAGAAAAAGGGAAGACTGAGGTTCCCTACAGCAGAGCTGAGGACAAAAAAAATGACAAAAGGAACTTTCCCAGAACATGCCAGGAAAATTCTGCGAGATAGGGTCTTTGCAGCAAAAAGGCCTGAAAGGAAACAGAAGTTTGAATGTCTAATTAAAATAGATGAAAACAGAGTAAAGACTGATGAGTTCTGTTTCTACTCTTTCAGTAAATGACAAGGTGAACGCCTCAGTTTTCCCATCTATAAAATGCTCTGGCTAATCGGTTCTCAGTCAACAGTAAGGTTGTCTGCTATTAGAAGTTCAAAATTGCTGGGAGAGCCTTGGATGCTAGGTTGTGTAAGGATTACACTTGATTTATTTCAAGGGCTGCTGTTCCAGGAATCTATGAACAGATGGGACAGTTTAGCAAAGGGGCCTTCTGGTTGTTTCAGCTCCATACTCTTAACCTCACCTTTGCAAGTAGTACCTCCTAAATGTGAAGAACATTTCCCTTTGCCCATATAAACCTTTCTAGTCCTGCCATTTTCACTGGCTGTTCTACAACAAAACACTGTTCTCTGGCTTTTTCTGCCCTCCATATATTCTCTCTGCTCCTTCTTTTTCCATAATCTGATCGGGAATTGGCCCATTGTCTTTCAAGCTTATATGAATTGTTGTTTTTCCCACTTACACAGTGGATTCTCATTGTTAATATGTGAGTTGTATGATTACCCACAGCTGGAAATTCACTTCTGTAACCATATAGCTATTTCCTGTATTTTTAGAACTGGCTTTTTCCAGCTCTTCTTACATCTAGTCCCAGTAGTACTGGTTTAAATAGAAACTTATATTTATCTACAAAGTACTGAGTCCAGACATTCCTCAAGGGACACAGGAATCATTCCCTATCTCACATGTGACAGCTCTATGGAAATTGGTCTGGGTTGGCAAGAGAGACCTATAGCTTGGCCATTGCTCTTTCATGAATAGGCATCATAAGCACCTTGGTTCTCGTGGGACAGATAATCAACCTGCAATGTACAATCCATGCTTAGATGTCCCACTCAGCCTCTCTCTAAAGCACACTGCAAAGAAGTTGCTTGCCAGAAGCATCTTAATTGTGCTCAGTGCAGCATAAGATAGGAAGCTCATTTGCTGTTTTTGTGGCTATTAGCAGCTTTCACTTCTGCATCTACTTTAGAAGGGCTCTTCAAGGTGGCCTAACACCAGACTGTAGGACAGAAACAGATGGTTATTTATGGGGTATGAGGAGACGCTATTTTATCTTAAAGACTAGAAGGAATAAGAGTGACAGAGTGCTAAGACAAGGGCTATATCTAAGGCAACAAAGGCCAAGACAGTAGGTCACAGCTTGCCTAGGATGTTCTGCCCGTATTAGAAATGCTCTGTGTGATACAAAGGAGAACATACTTCCAACATAAATCTCCGAATCACTGTAGGCCAGTGCTACTCTCCACAGTATACACACAGGGTGGATAGAGAACAAATTGCTACATTAGCCTGATATCCTTTTACAAAGAATAGTGTGACTGTGAGTAGTGTGCAGATTAGCTATGGGGTAATATCTGAGAGGTTGTATTCTCCTCAAGAAGAGCAGCACGTGACACGGGACATGCAAGGGCCAACAGAAACATGGGAAAAACTGCTCAATGCTGTTCACCATCCCATCTTCTGTCTTGGCTTTTTGCAATGCTCTTGTTCTGAGACAGCCTAGGATAAAGCCAGTGCCAGGAACAAAGAAAGGCAGTTCCAAGCATTGACTCTACTCATGTGTCTGGTTATCACCAGCATCTGCAAGCCAGTAACTTCTGTCTCTCTTTACTTTGCCCAAGATAGTGGAGATGATGCTGACATCAACCAGTGATTCGTATGTCTCCTTCTTCCCTTTCCACTGTGAAAGCTGGCTTCTTAGGTACCATAAGAGCATGTGCATAAAGATCTGACAAAATTGCACACACAAACAAAAATGTGTAGCAGAAGGCCTTGTATTTTTTTGATGAAAATATAACTGAAATAGCACAGACTGAAAAAGAGACCCACTGGTCCTATAACCAGAAGACCTTTATTTTAGTGCTGTTAATTTGAGATCCTATAGTCAAGTTATCTCAATTCTATACCTGCAAGGAGAAAGGAAGGAAAATGTGAAGCAAATGTATTTTCTGTGAGGCAAAAACAAAGTATATCTCCTCATCTGACTGCAGGAGGCATGCTCCATGCTATTACCTGCCATTCAAAGGGGCTAGACCAAAATGCAGTGTCTAACCTCTCCTGAGTTTAAGCAAATCTAAACATTCTGAGGTTACATCTAAATATTACAAGGAACAGGTCATGTACATCCTTATAGACACCTCTGAGGTAATGTTGCCCAAGCTACTAAATCTGCACAGTACAATGCTGCCTGAAAGTATTAGCTTGGACCAGGCACACTGAAGCCATGTTTGCTTGGAAACAAAGTTGTGCTGCTCTTGGATCAAAACTTGGCTCACATTGTGGGAGACATCTGAGTCTCTGCCCCACACCCTGAGCTTCTTTGGTGCCAGGAAGATGCTGGGCAGAACATTCTTATTCTTGTGCAGAGATGGCAAGTGGTTATAAAGTTAAGAGAGCACAGCCTGATCATCTCTGACTTCTGCTATGGGATTGTTTTGTTTTAGGCCTATCTTACAAAGACATATAACATGAAAAGACTCAATTTTCCACAAAGAAATATTTTGCTATACAAGTGTTCCTGTGAAGACATCATTTCATGACTGCCCCAGTTCAGTTTAGAGAATGCATGCAGGGAGGAGGGGTTAAAAATACTTAAGAAGAAAGTTTCCCCAGAACTACTCCCTGTTGAGTACACAGGGGGGATAAGCTTTGACAGTTTAGTTTTAAACAAGAGATAACATCAAATAGGCCCATGGGACTGGTTCCAATTATCAACCCAAACGAAAAGAACAGCTGCACCCAAAAAGGCCTGTACTTACAGTCATATTTCATTTTAACCACATTACAAAAAAAAAGTCTCATGATATACAAGGGTTTTTATTTTTATTCCACTATGTATTTAGTAAGTCACCACATCATATGGCATAGAGATGCACAGWCAGTTAAGCAGGCATTTCATTTCTACTCACATTAAAATGACTTGGGTTAATCAAACTATTACACTAGAACGGAATGCTACAAAAAGGAAATAACTGACAACTCTACCTACAAAACCCATGACTTGATGTTGATACTGTTCCTGGTTGCCTGTCATGGTAAAGTATCTTGGGATTTTATTTCCTTGGACTTTTCACAATGATAATGAGAACAATTATATTTCTCCATCTGGAATCCATTAAATATGATTATGATTGCTGACTTTCCTATCCTTATTACTATCTGGATTAGCTAACCCCATTACAAAAACCATGCTCCCTAAGCTCAGTTGCAAATATGGTTATATGATTTCCTGTCATCCAACCAGAATGTCTTTCTCTTTTTTTTTTCCTCTCTCTCTCTCATAGTTCTATTCATGTACCATTTTGTAAACTATTTTGCCCYTGTCTTAATTATAAGAACCTTAATAGATTCAGCCTCCCAGGTGACCTACATTTGCAGGTGTTTAAGGGGAGAAATATCAGCTGACCTATGTGGTAATGACTCTTATGTTGCCTCAATCAAGCAAATGGATCTTGCCTGTAACTTGCACATGGTGCACAGTAGAAACTTAAACATCCTGACCATTTATTACATGAAGTATACATAAAGATTAATTAAGAATTATTAAGGAAGACGTTATTACAAAGAGGGAAAAAGACAAAGGTTTTATACTCTAAATTTAATAAGCAATCTCTGCAATTCATAAAGCTGAGTCTTTGGCTTAAGGCTTCCTAAAGCATCTAGTTTTCATTCTGTTCTCCACTGCGCTATTAGCAAATCCACTAACTTCATCAAAGTTGCTCCAAATTTATACCAATATAAAGACCAGAATGTATCCTTATTTACCTGGAGAGGGTTGTTTTATGAACTTTAATTAAAGAATCTGTTAAGAGAAGAAGTGTTGGGTTAGGTCTGATTCACAGTGTTTCAGTCATAAACCATATTTATCTCAAAGTCTGTATGTCTTTAGCTGCCAAGCTTAATGTGACTCTTTGTAAATGATAGYATCTGTTATAGGATTATGACACACTAGAACTATGCAATATCAGCTTTACTTCTTGACCCCAGACAAGTGCTTTTGAGTCAAAGTTGCAAAAGCCATATCTCTTGTGTCCTGTAGGGCTCTGCAAGAACTTATTTCAGAAGAAGCTCTTACACTGACTGTGCACATGGACCAATACCTTTTCCTCAATTACTTCCTCTGCTGTACCTCAATCCTCATCTAATATTTTGAGCACTAATTTAAAGGTTGGTTGATGCATTATAGCTTTGCACAGCCGGCTCAGAACTTTCAAACTGTTTGCTTTGTGCTTTGATTATACATTCATTTTGACTTGAAAAAGGATTATATAATAATAAGCAGCATTTCAATAGAAGCCAGTTGTAGCTGTTTCTGTCTATAATGATTGTTTAATGACTGCTTAAGATGTGCTGCCTGGGGTTGTCTAATCAGCCAGTTTTTTATTAGCTTTCAATGAATTCATAGAGCGATACCTAATCAGTAGCAAAACTTTAGCACTGTGTAAGGAGAGTTTTATGTGGGATAAATATAAAGGTGAAAAATTATTAATTACCATTATTAATAATTATTGTGGGCATTTATGAAGTATATATTATTATTGTATTTAGGAAAAAGAAAAAAAACAGAACAAAGAATGTTTTCCTAGCCTACATTTTCTTAATTAAACCGTGGGACACAGGGTTTGATTCCAAGTTCTTGAAGTCAGCAGAGAAAATCCCCACTGGTGGGTCCATTGTCTTTGGATCTGGCTCATCATGAGAACTGTTCATACTTCTACTCTTGAATCCATTTAAACTGCTCTCTATTCACAGCCACATTTAATTCTTTTTCTCATTCAAGTTGTGGAAGCAATGCCTTCATAGCATATTTGGAAAACACAACCATGAAGCAAATTTGGGAATTTGCATGACTTGCAGAGATACTCTAGGCGACCTAAAACATCATTTCTCACATCTCTATTTAAGGAGTTAGACATTTTTGAATTACAGCACTCTAATGAATCCTTTCTACACRCCAGCAGAGCACTAGCAACTGATCACACATGCTCCTTGTCCACTGTCAATATAAGCTGAAAGATGTTTGCTTAAAACTTGCTGAAGGAGGTTTACACTAACATATTATCTCACGTTTTTGACCACCTAAGGGCATACATATGCCACTTCCCACATGCAGTAGTTGATTAAGTCATAGTAACATAACCATGTTCTAAGAACCCTAGTTGTCATAACTCTGGCTACCACTAATTGCTGTGGTCACACTGAAATCTATCAAGTACCACTAGTATGAAATGTACGTTAAAAAGTAAAAGCTTTCTAATTAAATCTTCTTTACTGCCCAAATTAAATTTCCAAGTATTTGTTTTGTGTCTCGTTTCCAAGTGCCTGCAGCTCATATCTTCTTTGCTGTTTAAAATCTCCTTTTTAGATTCCTTCTTATTTCCATCCAGGTGCTTCTAGTCTTTCCATCCTTTCTGCTCTGCCTTGCTAACAGAAAATTTGAAAGGCCACAGTGAATTACCCGAAACAAGCAGTAGCCACAGTAGCAGAAGCAGTGAGTATCCTGAGGTGAGAAATACTTTGTAGGAACTTAATACTTTTTTCCTACTCAAGGAGAAAGATCTTACAGCAGATATGGGCCCCTTAAATCTAGCACCCATCCCAGTTTGCAAGGCAAAAGATACCATCTTTTGAGATGTAGGCCTGAATCAACAAAGCATTTGGGCTGGTACTTTCCTTTATGTGCTGAAGTACTTGGGATGTACTTACATGCCCTTAACAGCCAATATAACAGCACGCTAGAATACTCCACACCTTGGAAGATGGAGCCTATTTGGTCATCATTTTCTACAAGAAAAAAAAGAAAGCTCTTTTATGTCCTCATATGCAGATCAACGTACAAACCTCTTCTCTTGGAGCTGCTTGCTGCAAGCCAAACCCACCCAGCAAAACCCTATCGTTAAGTTACATGTAAAGTTTTTATGAGGTGAACTATGAACTTTTAAAAGTCTGGAATCTTTAGCAATTGCTTATTGCCTGCAGGATAGATGCAGTTAGTATAGTGCCTTGTGGGCATGCCCTTAGCTGCAATCCTTATTGATGTTCCTTTGCTGCTGCTTTCAAAACTGTTAAAATTCCTTCGCTCAAGTGTTCTTAGCACTTATGTTGATAGGGAATACTTCAAAGGAAACATCTTTACTTTATCAAATCTGCTCTAATTTTTTAGATGGAATCAAAGAGGTTCATTTTAAGTCTAGTCAAGTTTGCCAACTGTCCTAAGCTCAAGAAATCAATGCCGTGTTACCATGTAATCAACCTAAATGAAAAGCCTGGAACACAACAGAGCAAACTTGTCCTTGCTGAAACTACATTTGCTTCATCACATTTATGCTGAAAATGATTTGGGCCCACTGTTCTTCCTCCCACTCCTTTTGTATGTCTCCCTTTTCTTCTTTCTCTGTCTTCTAATGTACCTCTGTGGCTGTATTGATGAGCAGCTGACATATTCTCCCCGAACATTGCTCCCAGTGTCTGTTGATAAAAAAGCATCATATACCTTCTTCACTTTTTCATAGCCCCTTCCTCTGGAGTGAAGCACTTGCTGGACCCTCTGATAAAACTATTACAGTAACAGGTATATAATGAGAGCCTATGCATTTGGCAGGCTTTTATGAACAAATGGCAAAAGACAAAACAGAGATTTGGCAGCTGAAGCCCTGGGCATTAACCTCCACGTACTGTGACAAACAAAACATTTATTTTCTCTTAACAACTTAAAAAAAGTAAACTTTATGTCAATGCTACTGACCTGTCCCTAATTTCATGTTTAGGGTCACAGATAGCTGTGCTTTTAGCTGAAGCTTTCAACAGAGTTATTATGTAGTCATGGTACAAGAGGGATTTTTTGTTTCGTTTTTCCCTTGTAAAATAATTGTAGAGAGAGTCTTAACTAAAGGAAGAAATCTGAACACACTGAACAATTTCTGCAGGAAAAATTATGCAAAACTTAGAAAGTGATGAATCTTTTCCAGCAAGGTTCTCATCTTCATTTGGGACCAGATCAAATGCACAGAACAGAAGTTATGTAGAAGGGTTATCAAAAATCCTCATTCATATCCCAGTTGTATAAATAGACCTTTAAAAATGGTTCTTACCACGATGTGGGACCT
Source organism: Rhea americana (assembly GCF_003343005.1). Lineage (NCBI taxonomy): Eukaryota > Metazoa > Chordata > Aves > Rheiformes > Rheidae > Rhea > Rhea americana. Next base: position 1,621,869 of record NW_028186723.1, on the reverse strand, counting down.
GGCCTACTTCAGACCTTAGGAATCACAACATGAGTTTGGTTTTGTTCTTTTTGAAAGTCTTCTCTCAAGTGTAGGCTGAGAAAAGTTTTGTCTCAAGTGAGACTCCTAGTCTTCAGAACCATTTATATTCTGCTCTTCTAATATACACCTCACACCATATGCAGTAGGCTAAAGATTATTACCCTCTTGGGAAACTTGTCTTTCAGAAGCTATCCAATCAATGGATTCAGAAATGCAAAACATGGGGCAGAACTGAAACTTCCTAAGGATGCAAGATTAATTCTCACTCATCAATGACAATTCACTCTACAGAGTATCCACAGTTTCTTGAAGGCAAATATTCTCTTGCCTCATACATTTCTCCTCAGAAAGCTTTCCCTACTATTCAGCTTCAGTTTTTATTTTTAATAATATTTTGATTGGAACCTAAAAAATTGTGTCATTGATAATCCTATATTCAAATTAAAAACTCAGTAACAAAAAGCTATTCAGAAGAGTTGTTACCTTTTCAACAGTATTGACGTGAAATTCTGGCCTTGATGTGGCCAATGTAAATTCACATTGATTTCARCCGGGTTTCCATACAAAAGAAGATACACACCATTAAGATTTTCGTTCCTGAGTTTTCTGCCTACTTCTACTGACAAAACCCTGAGCATGTCCTAGAACCTAAGAGAGATGTTAAAACAAAGTCAAGAAATCTACCATGTTGGCTGTAGATTTGGCTGTAACAGGTTGCTTTTTGCTTGAAGACAGTTCACATACTGTCATCAGCTTAAAGTTGTGATAAAGTCTCCCCAAGGGCCAAATCAAAAAAATATGTAAAATATATAGACATATATATTTTTTAAAAAAGGTTTCTGAATAGCCTAAATTTCACCTAAATCTCCCTTGTCTTATGCTTTTTAGTGTCTGGCTCAAGGCCTTCGGTAAGTAAGAAATTTACTTACATGCTTACATACTTCGGCTGCATGCTGCTGAAATAAATGATCATAGACTAACTTCACCAAGTTAAGACCTGATCCAAAGAGGACAGTGGGTATGTGTGTATGCCCAAGTATGCAAATATAGTATATGGATATTGTGTATATATGTCAATAAAGCATCTAGGTGTTTATACAGAGAATGGTCTACATGAAAGAACACGCTCATGCTGACCTGTGTAGTGGGCATACGTGTGTGAGCCACCCCCGAGACGCAGATGAGTGCATAAAGCATGTGTGTGCATATGTCAATTAGGCTGACAACTCTCATGCTGATGAGACATGGCTCTGAATCTGGCGATTCCAAAAAGGGAGCAGTGTGAAGCAAAGGAGCAGGATCCACTGCCTTGTGGGAGACAGGCAGCCAGCAAAGAGGGAGCATGGGCATGATTGACACGCAGGCATTGTGCTACTCTGCGGCCTTTGTTGTGTGCCTATATGGTCTCATTTGTTTTTCTTGGCACTCCCCCCAGTTCATTTAGTGGCAGCACTACTTGAAGTGACTGTGGCATTCGGGGTGAGGGGCAAGGAAGCGATCCTTTCAAAATAACAGCAACTTTTAAAAAGAAAAGTTAGCTAAATATTTCAGTTGTCTAAATATTTTTATGAGTGTTTTGAGTTTCGTACAAGCAAGAAGGTGAAGGGATTTTTTACTTCTGTGCATGTGATGATGAAAGCAAGCAAGCAGTGACTCCACCATTAAATAGGCCCATTTCCAGAGTTACAAAGAACTCTCGTTTGATATTCACAACACGGGATGTTACTCCTTATTAACCTTTACATTAAGTTTGTGTAATTCCTGAGTGCTTTGCTGCAGGCATTCACTTATGACTGTTTTTCTTCCTTTCTTCCCTTTTGAAATGGGAGTGCAATTAGCATCCAGAGTCACCCCCGTGCCAACACAGGCACCGCGTCCCCCATGCCCCACACCTGCTGCCAAGCTCCCCCCTTCTGGGGCATGAAAATGAAACGCTCCTCTTCTAAAGGGTTAAGGCATTTTTGAATACAGATTCATATCTTGGGCACAGAAAACAGCACATCGGATGAACAAGAAAAAAAGATCCTGTTTAGTTTCAGTGTGTGACATTTGCCTGGGGGAAGAAAGTGCAGAGCTCATTGGAAATCCTATTGTTGAAACTCTGACCAGTCAGTTATAAAGTGTCATGATTTAATATGCCAGAGTTGTTTCCATTTGCAGGGTCAATCACTCCATGTGTGTGCACACGTGTGTGTGTGTGTGTGTGATGTGCCTGTGCATTTAAAGAAATATTTCCAGGCTTTATGTTGCTTAATTTCCTTTACAGGAATTCATTTTGGTTTCAGAATAACAGATCTCCAGCAAGATTACTTCCTTCACAGCACRTGGAGGCACATTTTCCAACATCAAATCCGTTGATCAAAGCAATGAAAGTTAGAGACTGAAGCAGTAATTATGACCTTGATCAAGGTATATTCTATTACATGATTAATCATACATGATATTTAAAAATATCAGGTGCCTGCCTGCTGCTGGTGTGAATTACAATTGAAAACACCACTTATAAAATAGCTAGAAGAAAGGTCAACAAATCTGAGCTTGTTACAGCAACCTGCAAGTCCTACATATTTCAGTGTTTAGACATCAGTTTTTGGTATCTGTTTTCTTTTATGACTCTAGGCTTTGTTACCAACTTACCATTAATAGGGTTCAGCCAATGCAGATCTTTTGACTCTTTTTCTCTCTCTGTCCTCACCTGTCAGCCTTCTCTTCATCAACTATATTTATTACAATCAAGCCCTGTCAACTGTCACAGCTTACATACAGTCTGCCAGTAARTATGTCTTTCCAGTCATTAGACATTCCTTCCAGTCACCTTGGGATTTCTACCTTGTCTATCTCACTCCAAAAAAACTTTTGTTCAGAAGTATTAGACTCCCACAGAGCAGTGTCAGCTTGGGGCCATTACTGTAGGAAGTGACAGAAAACACCAAACTGTCACTCATTAGGATCTAGTTTTTCCAGAGTTGATGTAAGTCAGATTTAGCYCCCAAACGAATCATGATTTATTTAATATATTTGCTTCTACAAGTGTCAGCTCATCAACTTAAAATGTTTCTCCTTTAACTCTATTGAGGCCWGTACAGAAAGTTTTCTTTGAAACCTAGTTTTTGCTCTAAGGCCTAATAATTAGAACAGAATAGAGAACAGTCAAGTTTCTGCTCTACAGGTGCACTTTAGTGGCCCTTGGTTTATAATTACATGTACAAAGCATTCATATTAGAATTGGGGCTGGACGCATGTGAGAAAATGCCACCTGGTGGGTAAGCTCTTTTTATACTGGCTCCTAAGTCTRAGGTGAGATAATATAAGTCTATAGAAAAGTTTAAAGAGAAAAAAATTAGGTATGGAAGTAAGAAGGAAGAAGAAAAAAGTTCCCTATTWTTTCCTGATTATGCTGTGAACTGTCTCTCAGTGGATCCCCATCTATTCAGAACAAAACAGTAACAATCAGGTACTTCTGCAGTTGCATGTATGATAAAGGGTTTACTGAGAGACATGGACCCCAGATGGTTCCCTCTGTTCCTAAAATTGTGTATGTCGAGTTGGGTCACTATTTGAATATATACTGGACTCATATCCCATGTAAAGTTGGGAAGATTGGGAGAGTGCCTTGGAGGCTAGTGGATCACAGAGGAATTTATAAGTAGCTGGTGGCATGTTCATTGGAAAAAGTGAGAGGAAAAAAGGCAAGGATAAAGTTCCAGGGTTATTAACCCAAAACTGCTCACATTTCAGCCACCAGAGAGTGAGAGTCAGGTCCTTCACTGGTACAAATCAGCATAGCCCAACTGACTCTGGTGAATTTATAGAGCACAGATTTGCAGAGCTATGTCATCTATTTAAAATGACAACGGGCAGATTTTGAATTCAAATATGTAGGGATATCATCATTAGTGATTCACTTATATAGCAGCTTTAGGGATCTTAGAAAACAAAAAATAAGAACTTGGTAATTGTATGCATTAAAAACTCCAAGTGACTTAAGATTTTATGGGAGAGATTAGTTACTCTCCACCATCTGTGTTTAAATTCCTTTTTTGTATAACCTGTGATTTTATAGGACGTTCTGCCTCAGAAATGGTTGCATTTTGGTAGTGAAACCAAGTAATTTGTATACATCCACTATTTCTAAGTGTGAAAATAATGCTTACTGCAATTTATTGCCATGTGAGATTAAGTATGGAGCAGAGATTATGACAGTCATTGAGGGGGTGAAGTGAGTTTTTGCATAATCTACAGGAGTCCCCAAAACTGCTACTGAACAAGCTTGTCTCTGATTACTGTATGAGTGGGAACAGGTTTTACCATCAGGGATACTGAATATTACAGGTCATTTGAGGTTTCCAGTCTAAACCATGGGATCCTTCCAGGGCAATTCCTGTCCTCCTAAGTGATCACTAAAGGGGTTCAGCAAAGAAGGATGTTGGCACAGGGGCAGCAATGAACACTAGGAAATTTCAAGATACTTGCTAGGAACAACATTCTGAGCAAAAAAAAAAATCTGAGAAACCACTTTAAATATTGTGTGCTGTACCAAAAAGCTGATCCTTCAATATCACTCTGTTAGCAAATAAGATCGGTTATAAATGTTTCTGACAAGGTTAAGGTCATTCTCTACCCTCTTGGCAGCTTTATAATTGTCCTCTGTTTAAAGAACAGACGCTCTTTAATGTTTTGGAGACTCTAGGAGAAGTTGCTGCTTACATTTTTTAGCATTGAAACCCCAGGTTGCAGCTGATGAATATTGTGTAACCTTTCTTCTTTTTGACCTGGCGAATGATGAAGAGCCACTACCTGCTGGTAGCTAAACATAATTCATCATCATTTACAACTTCTTACTGAAAAGAAGCAGCATTAATTATAAAACAAGGGAATGGAGGGTAAAAGGTGGAAGGGGTACCATTTACCGCAAGATGGGAAAGGCTGTTATCTGCCAGACCCATAGCCCTAGTTCTGTACTAATTTTGCCATATTTGAAGCTATGAAACAATGCAGGGATCTGTATTTCTAGCACACTTATAAATCCCTCACCATCCTTGTCAGTCTGATTTCTCTTTCAGAAGTGTTTTGCCCTACCTGGATTGCTCACAACCTGTTCTCCATGAGGGACAGTGAGAGCACACTAGCTTCCGAGATGCCTATTTGCTAAACAGGCTGTACTGTACAACTAGGAGGGACTTGTTAGGCTCATACCAGTTAACCCTTTTAGATCTCCCAGGGAGGGTGGGACGAATCCTCTGTAAAGCTCAGCCATATCAAAGCCTGTCCAGAGCTTCAAGCAAAACCATCCAGTGCCTCTGTGTTTCACAGCCTGGAAACAACCGCACTGCATAATTAACAATGCTAACTACATGCCAAAGTGGTGCGTACATGCATGCACTAAGGAATAGATTGACTAAATATTATTATGCCTTTCTTCTGAGAAAAGGCCAAAGATAAAGTCTGTGGGTTAACACGAATGTGGTGAGAAGAACCAAATCCAAAAAGAGCTGCCCAAGGGCCACTGAGACAATGTCTAAAATATCATTGATATGTGGTATAATAATAAATGAAGCAGATTTTCATGATTATTTAGCAGGCCTATCTCAAAGAAATGTACCACATTAACAGTTTTTGCAACCCTTTTGGAAGGTGAAGAAGCAAAAATCAGAGGATTTAAGGAACCTTTCCACAGAGAAAGACATACTTATGGCTGGAATTGCACTCAGATTGTCTCCCAAACATGTGTTTCCTAGATCACCTCTCAAGTCTGTAACTATCCTATAAAAAGCTACCTCACCACAGCAGACAGACTCCCACTGATGTCAGTGGGCTTCCAATCAGGCCTAAGATTCTAAGTTTTTACATGAGAGAGAAGATATTACAGGGSAGTTTGTAAAAGCAAAAAGTAACCACAAATGTGTCAGCTGCACCAGGAAGCAAATGAACGAAACAGCATAGTCAAAAAATGCGACAACCTGGCTAGGATATGACAACTGTACCAAAGTGTATTCCTCAGCAAAACTCAAAGCAAGATCAGCAATAGGAACATCCTTAAGAGGGGAGTGTCAATAACACTGTATGATTTCTACCCTCCCTGCAGGAACTGTAGGAGCTACCTTTGCATAGCTGCACTGTCATTCTCTTAATGCCTTTCATTTTAAAGTATTTTTCCCCTTGGATATGGTTTTTCATTCATTACAAAAAAACTCCTGAACCTGCAGAAAACCCTTCGATACTGGCCGTGAAGAGGATGCCCTAAAAATGAAACACTAGATTCTGTTTGACAAACCACCTAAAAAAATTAAACAGAACTGACTGATATGCTCAGGCTCTTTGGTTTGAAATCAGGCTAAATAAATATTTGTATTTAACATAATTATACGAAATGCAATCAACAAAAGGAAATAATAACTGTTAGAGGTTTAGGCAGGAARAAACAGGGATGGGGTGGGGAGAAAGAGGAATGAAGTGAACCTCAAGGTTAAATGAGCAATGAGTTGGGGCACACAAAAAAATGTAAACAAGAGAAATCTTTCAGCATAATTTTGAAAGTAATGGCAGACTGAGTCATATTATGCAGGTGTACAGAAAGCACTTGGCTGCATTATGCCATTTCAAGTTCTTGCTCCTGTTTCCTTTCGTCAAGAGGTCTTTGATTGAAGACACGATTGTCTCGCAAAGAAAGGAGAAAATGTCATGTGAATAGCTCAAGTGATAGATTGCAGTTATCTTGGATGCTGCAAGAAAAAAGCAATGCTAATGGATTTGTACAGTAAATAATATGGGGCAAGAGGGAGAAACAATCAGGCCTTGCACAAGTATAAGAGAAGGCTGCCTGAACCTCCATAATTTGCAGTGATTGTTGTGGGTTACTCAGCTCAATGTACTTCAGGGTCAGGGAAGAAGGGCTTCCAAATTTTCCCCCATAGAAGTCAGAGGGATATACTAGTTGTTATGTACCTTTAGCCTGGATTTTTGATTAGGGATTTTTTTATTTATTTTTTTCCTGACTTGCCAGTTCCTCAAAACTGCCTTATAAAAAGCATCTGTGTAGTTTTTTCACAGAAACTGTTCTGCTAGCTGGGGTTGAGAAATCTAGTGCTGCAACCGACACCCTCAAACACAAGGTACTTCTTCCAGCCCGCAGCTGAGTGATCGAAATTCATAGGGCTCTTCTGTAGCCACATGAAATGAACTGTGTTTATTTACTAAAGAACCTGCACTGATTCTTCAAGAGACCTGTCTTGAATGAAGTTTTGCCAATTCTGTGTGAGGTGAGGACCTACTAAGCCAGCATAAGTATGTCCTAAATCAATCCCAGCTAAGAAGAGCAAAAAAATCACTTGTCACAGACATCCAACTGGACTGAACTCATGTTTCATAAAGAGTTGCACACGGAGGAAACAGGAGAAGCAAGCCGAGTAAACCGAGCAGAAACTAGTTTTTCCATGGCAGCAAACCTTTCACAACAGGGTTTTTATGCTGTAACTAGGGTTGAATGTATATGTCCTGTTACATGAGATTAATACAATAACAAGTGACAGCAGTTGTGCTGCCAGGCTGCTAATTGGAGAGCTGAGCATTAGTAAAGGCCAGGCGCAGAGCAGCCAGGGCAGTCTGGGCTTTGGGGTAGCCCCGTACCCTGCTGTCCAGGTATCCTTCAGCCCAACAAACTGGCTTTGGGCATTACCCCTGCATGCAGTCTTGTGGAGAGCTGTGTTGTGGCCAAGTCAGCTGTTGCAGAGGGTATGAGCTGATATCGATAATGCTGTAGCTTAGTTTATGCAGATATGCCTACACCTTTCCCATCCTTTTTCCACTTTCACCTTGCCAGCCTTTGCCACTCTTCTCTTCTCCAGTCTACTCACTACCATGCATATGCACCTCATCTTTCTCCATCTAATCCTTTCTCACTGACCTTTTCCAAATGCTTCCTATGGATCTAGCCATAGCCACCATCCTTGGTGTCTCATTCCTTTTCCTTTGCTGTTACTACTCCTCCCAGCCCCCAGCCATTAGAGTGCCCACACTCTAATCCACTCACCTCACATCTTAGATACTAAGCAGATACTAAGCCTTCCCACTGCTACTTTTTTCCATCCCTCCTTCTGTTCAGCTCCTGAACCAAATGTTATTCCCTCAGRTGCTTACCGGTCACCCCAGCATTCATCAGCACAGCTGCCATCCTGTTCTCCTTCTCTGTGTCCAAGGCACCAGCAGAGGAGAGACAAACTTTCTACCTTTGAGTCTACCTTGACAAAACAAAACAAAACAAAATGTTTTTGTTCTTCAGGTGCCTCAAAGCCATTGAGGTATGTGGTTTTGATCAATTTGAATTTTGTGCTGCAGTTTTACAGTGCTTATTGTATTCTTTCTTAGAGTGGGCAGTCAGCCTCTGTTTCTCCCTGCACTGTCTAAAGGCTGTCCCAGAAAGACCACCTTCCTGGCTGAGGAAAAGCAGCTTGCTTTATTAATGTCTACAATAGCCCCCCCAAGACTTCCCTCACCTGAGGGAAAGGTGGACACTGGGGACTGCTTTGAGACATTGTCTCCCCTTTGGGAGCAAATCCAGATTCAACACCAGTCATGGCAGAACAGTGACGAGACTCAAGCATTGAACTCAGCTTTCCACCCATCAGCACATAACAGAAGGCCTTTCTAAACAGTTGTGAATATTAGATTTCAGATTAGATTATGCATGCAGATTAGAAAAAATAATCCAACTCTCTTTGGCCTTTTGGCTGAGATCAGTTGAAGTATCCTTTTGACATCTGACGCATGCTACATCAGGGACGACAGCACTCACTGGTGGGGGCATGTGTGCTGTGATCTAACAGATCTTGCCTGTCATTAACTCTTCTGATCATATGATTTGGCTGCTCTGTGGATACACCACTCACTTACCTGAAGATGCTCAAGGAGCTGTGGGATGCCATCACACTGTCAAGACACTTCACAAGATACCAGTAGTAGAAAACTTTCTGGAAATTACACCACATCATCATCCACTTCATGCTGCTAACTTTGTGGTGCCATTTCCTGGAGCTATCTCACCCTGTTTAGGAACAACAGACCGGGTAAAAGAGGTGAGGAATGACACTGAACATTAAAAGCAACATTATCTGATATCCTAGCTGTTGAAGGCTTAGAATGAACCCCTGGATTTTCAATGCCTCTTCGATCACTGAGCTAACTCGAAAGCTCAGACAGTGGTGCTGGTTAGAGACAGCTGTAGACCACTAAATCAAACTAGAAAAGAGGATGTGTAACTTCTATGGATCTGTCTGGAACACATCAACAGGGAAAACTGCACTGTTAGAGAGATCGATGCCAATGTTCTCATGCAGCCAGTAAATAGAGCATTACTTGGATTGCTTGAAAAAAAAAGTGAGAGAATGAATGAGAAGAGGGAGATATAGAGTATAATTCTTCTAATGAGAAAGGTAGCAGATCTAATACATCATTCCTGACAGCTAGGAGTAAAGTTGTTAAAGGCATGAAAGATGGCGGTCACTAGACACCTATAGTTGCACCAATGATACAAAAAAGACAGTTCAGGCCAGAAATATATAAATATGTCTCAAAAGAACCAAATAATCAAAAATAAATTGAAAAGAAGAAAATAGACAGAAAATGCAAATAAAGATTCAAAGTACTTTATAATGAATTACTTAACCAAGATAACTATAGAACTACTGTTAAGTTTAATTCACACACTATTTCAACTGAAAAATTGGTGTTTGCAATACTGATAAGGCACAGGATAAGCGGATGAAGGGTTGGCTRCCTGGCCCATCTTTGAAAGACAATTTTCAACAGGAATTCATCACTGAATGAGATTTTTCCTAAACAAAGTTCAGCAGTGAGTAGTACTAGTCTGCAACTAKATGATGTTTTCTTCAGTTGTTTCAGTTATTAGCCTCATGCCTGTGAATTAGTCTCAATAACAATTATGTCCCTAATCAGTTCAAAAATTGTTTTTGGAAAAGTTCATCTCATTGAAAATGTTTCTGAACAGCTTTCTCAAAATCTTTACTGATCACAGATGTGGAAGAACAGAAAGCCAAGCAGAGTGACAAAAGGTTGTGGTGCTACTGTGAGGCAGTCATCTGCAACACACTGTGTCTCTTGGCAAGGTGGGGTACTTCAAAGAGATGATGTTCTATTACTGCCCAGAGCAAAATCCTATGAATGGGAAAGTTTGCCCTTCAGAAGCGTCCATTTATCTCCACTGACTATTGAGGGAACCTAAGATGTGAACTTTAGATGGCTAAATGTAGGTGGGATGTTTCCCACTCTCATAGCAAAGAAAACATGCAGGCTAGAGAATATGCCTTAGATGAACATATGTTAGACCCTGAGATCCAGTTGTCATGTTACAAAAGGACATTATAAAATTGGAGAAGGCTCAGTAAAGAGCTACAGAAATGATTTACTGACTGTAGATAATGTTTGACAGTGAAAAAATTAAAGATCTCACACTGTTTAATTTATCAAAAAGAGGATTAAAAGGTTACTTCATTGCAAGCATTATCTCACAGGAATGCCACGTACAGTAATGCTCTTTAATCTAGTAAGAATGGCACAAATATTTAACATTGAGGGTGATCAGCTACTAGAATGAACCACCAAGGGAAGAGATGGATTCTTTCCCTCCTGATGTCTTCAAATAGGTCTGAATGCTTTTCTGGCAGATATGCTTTAATCAAACAAAAGCTATGTTTTAGTCAGATGCAAGTTACTGGGCTGAATACAGGAGAAACTAGGTGAAGAAAGGATGTACTCCTGGCCTCAAAAATCTACAAATGTGTGAATGCCAAATGTAATTTGAATGTACTTGCAGGAATCAAAATGTTCAAAGTGTGCTCCACTTTAAAGGGTAAGAAACCCAGGAGAGTATATCGTGACAAGCTCCTGTGTTAATGAACAGCAATCACAGCTCTAAACACTTGGTAGCTAATCTGAAACCCGATACTACCTCCTTCTGTGGCCTAAGCACGGCTGCCATTTCAGACAGGGCTGTCTAAACAGAGATGCATCAAAATGGTCTGATTTTCATAGGCAGTGAGCAGGATGCATTGCTCTGAGTTCAGTGGGGTTTCTGAGCACTTAGCACCTATGGATGTGAATTTAGACACCTAATGAAAGGAGAACACTTTGGAGTGATTTCAAAAGCATCTCAAAGATGCTTACAAAAAATAGTCCTCACTTCCAGTGGTTGGTGTACTCCTAGATCAGAGCAGTGTTTTTAAAATTCCTGCGTTTTGGCATCACCTTTCTTTGTCTCTGTTCTCTCAGTTGCAAAATAATCACATTTCCTAGACTGGACAGCTGAAAGGAYTAACATTAGAGCAGTAGTTTGCAACCTGGGGGAACTGTAGACCTCTGGGGAGATCCGTGGACTACTTCTAAGATGTCTGTGAAAAACAAGTCCGTTTATGCTGTGCAGCACTCTAAGAATGTGCATTTCAAAAGGGATCTACTCCTCTGGAAAACACTTCATGGTCAACAAATCAAAAAAGGTGAAAACCACAAAAGCAGAAATGGAGAAACATCCTCTAAGTGACTGATCACGGGTAGATRCTTTCCATGAATGTGAACCAGCAATTGTTCAGCCTCCTTGCGGAGCCAGAAGTGGAAGCGTCCCCAGCCTGGACTCYTAACCTGCCTCTGGTGGCTAGTGCAGCAGGTAGCAGCTGCTACAAGGAGCCAAGGCAGCCAAGGAGGCTGTCTGCAGGCGGCAGCACCCTGCACCTCATCTCGTGTCACAAAGAGAAGCAACTCCAAACAATGGAAATAAGCAGAAGGGTTGTAGGAAGCAATTTCATCTCAAGTATTCCGCACATCTTCTAGTTCCCTTGCTGATGCCTCCTATCCTGCACCAGCCTCATCACCAGCTGACAGGTTTTTGATTGTCTTCTCTCTAGGGTAAGCAGCGGGGCCTGCAGTGTTGACTGTAGCTCCCCTAGCTGCCTTCCATGCTCACACATTAAGGATCACTTCTCATCTTTGTCTCTAGCCTCTGTCACTTGCACCTATCCCCATGAGGTTGGAGCTTTTTTTTCCTCCTTCTTTTTTAAAGAAAAAGCTTTGCTTGTCAAGCAAGTTTTGTCTCCATGAACTCTTAGTCTCTTGGCTTCAACTCAGACACAGAAATGCTATTCAAAAGGTGGAAGTTTACAGTGTGAAATAACAATGCCAGCTGCTATCTTGGCAACAAGTGCCCCTTCTTAAACGAAAGGTGGAGGGCAGGGAGAAGAAGCCAACAGCCTGGATATAATATTGTGGGACTATTTTCAGACCTGAAGGTTGCAGTCTAAAGGGTATCTGTTTTCCAAGTGGACTGAGCAATGTCTCTGAACAAGGTGAGAGACCTGGGAACTGCACTTTTACACAGAGCATTCAGCTTGCTCGTGCCCCAGTTATCCTAACTGTTAYGAGGAATATGGGTCCTCAATAGCTTGCTCAGATTATAATCAGATAAAAAAGAGAATTGTCTATAAGCATGAAGTATTCAAATGGTATAGTTTTGGGCTTGGCTGCTCCTCTAACGATAACTTTTTCTGTGGGCATCAGACTGTGCGGTTCATTTACACCTGTATAAAGGTTCCTCCACTTTAGATGCTTTTTAAAGCATTTTTGACTGTCTTTTATGATATATATTTTTTTAATGATTGACAACGTCCGCTAAAATCAGACTGACAATATACATTTACAAGAGACATTCATCTCACTTTTTAGTCTTGGAATTCTAGTTCTTCTTTAATCTTAATACGCCAGCTTTGTATTTGAGCTTTGTATTTGCATACTGAGTTTAAATAAACAGTCAAGGTATCAAATAACAAAGCACAGAAGCTCTAAGAACTAAAATGTTAAATAACAAACATATATCATAATACCCAGGCTTGACACTGGACATTTTGAAATATCACATTGCTGAAGGAGAATTCACAACACTACTTCATTGACATCTGACTCAAAATTCTTTTATCATTTTGACATTATCAACAGCATTATAAAAAAGGCATTCCCTTTTTTTTGTTTAGATACATAATTTATGATTTTATCAATAAAGGGTTATTTTTTAACAAGACATAGCTGCAGAAAGCTTTGTGCCGGCTATGACAATACTACATATCTCTATATATCTACTACAATCATTGACCCATCTTTCATATTTTTTGTACGCATATATGAATATATATGAGTATATGTATGAGTACATATATAAAATCTGCTGTCATTAACATTTTAAAAAATTCTGAAGTAAACATTTCTTAGGATAGTTATTTGAGAGCCTGCTTTAAGAGAAACAAATATATTGATAACAGCATAAATTATGTATTTAAACCAAATTGTAGATGTCACTTTTTAAGGTAGTTCAAAACAATAAAATAGTGAAAGAGTCAAGAACTAGGTATCAGTAAAATAGTGCATGGATGAGTGCATATTTCATTCAGCCTGCGCCTCCAGCCCAGAGACATGGTATGTGAGTGTCCGAGGCTGGAAAGGACTGCCAACTGCCTGCATGCTGTTGATTGACTTGGGAAGCCAGTATCAAGTGAAGAGTATAAATACAGAGGGAAGCAACGTTGATAAGATGTGGGGAATTTTCACTGTCTTTTCTGCAGTTAGGAAGAGGAAGACAGTATTTTAAATAGGAGTCACATCAGACATGACCCGTGCTTGGCATAGGCAGCAGCACAGGGTGGAGGAGAGGCTTTATGCCCCCAGCCTAGTGGAGCGGGCCCAGAGCCTGGTGTGAGCTGGCGCTCTCCCTGGACCCTGCTCTGGGTCTGGGCTGGAGAAGCCAGGTGACACCATGGGACGTCATGGCACGTCACGGGAAGTCACAGGACATCACAGGCTGGCCACAGCTGTGCTGCCCCCTCCCCTGCTGGCTCTTCTACACCTGCCAAGGGAAGGAAGAGTTAAACCACAGTGCTTTTTTTCCTTGCTACTTCCTATCACTGCTTAAATTGCTGGTGCTTTGTACATCTGGTTCAGTTCATTCCACATGATTCAGGTTCTCATTTTTCCCCTCCCTTGGGGACAACTTTCCTGAGTCTTACTGTGGAGACTGACCCTGGTGCCAGCAGGATAGAGCCCTAGGAAGTCCCAACAGCCTCATCCCGACTGTGAATACCCAGCTGGGCTTTAAACACATTGCATCAGAGAGCAGTAGGTCACCACATTAATCAGGAACTCTCAAATCCTCTGAGATACCTTGTTGGGAACTGTTACAGGGTTCTGGCTAGTTTTAAATATAATTTAAAAGACTTCAGGGTTATTTTAAGGCTTTTCCTTTCCTTCAGCCCTATCTCTATGTAAATGTTCTCTTCCATTTCTCATGCTGGCTGCTTGTAACAGATGCATTATTTTGTTTCTCTGGCCTACTTTGTTTCAGACAAAGTTTTGACTATCCAAGTTCTTTTTTATTCCATTTTACATTTTTAATGCTATGTTGTAAAACGTCCTTCCTCTTGAGCAGTAATAAAAACCTTCCCCCCCCCCCCTTCAGATTTCTTTTATAACACATTCAGCATTTTCTGGGACATAATTAAAACATCAAACAGTTTTCCTGCTGGTTATGCTAAAATCTGAATGTTTGAGTCTGCTGGCATTATTGAAAATTAAAATGTACTATTCTTGAGTGTATTTAGGATGCCCTTAAATAACTATCAAAAATAGTTTTGTTCTTCTTTATATAAAGACTGGCACCATAATGCTAAGATACCTGCATTCAACAATGTCTCTAATTGGTAGCATGAGGATACTTTTTAAAAAAGTATAAAATATGTATTTTTTTCACTATTTTTCCTAGGCTAATGTGGCTAATTTTCCCATATAACTTTATCCCTAAGGAAAAATATAGACGGAAAGACCATTACCAATACATGAAGTTCAGTGATTCTCTCTCTTTAGATGTAATTGCTATCAAGGAGGATGGCAGCAGGGTAATTTTAGTTCAAATGAGTACATAGCCTGAAAAAAGGATAAATCAACCTTTGTAGGTCTGAAATTAGATCCCAGTGTGGGATTGTTCTAGCTAAATGTACATCAGGTTCATAAAATATATTTCACAGAATGAAAAGCCCCTAAAATCTAGAAAGATGGCAAGGGCTGCAGTGAGTGTGGGGCTGGAAAGGGAAGGTTTCAGGCTCTGTTAGAAGACCTCCTTCCTTCTTCATTTTCTAGTAATGGCCTCAAATTACTTTTTTAATCATGCAAGAAGGGCTCAATCCTGCTCCCATTCATGGCAGTGGAAAGCCTCCCACAGTACCCCAAATCCTTTTCTCAAAAAGATTAATACTGTAGGTCCACATCCAAAAAGGCACTGAGAAAGGAAGATCTGACTGCATCAGGAAGCTGGACCTTTATCAGAATTAGGCACTTACGCAGCTCTGTGGCTCAGAGTACAGAGTCCCAGTAGCACAGGTAGATTTTTAAGAGTGGACAGGTCAGGCAATTTGGCCTCTGGATGGCGCAAAGGAGAAAGCAAGTTATGCAGCTGCAATAACAAAACTAACATATCAATTCAAAATGTTCTGTAAATATCCTTGGAGGCGAAATAACTCTAAATATTGTCTTGGTTTATTCCAGAGATTCTACTTTCCAGTGGATGTCTTGGATTAAAGAAAAACAAGGTGGCTAGTGCCTGGCCACAGAATTTAGGTCACGCCTCTGCTTTGGACTGCATGATGTCCCACGTGCACATGTGAGCCCTGATGCACACATGCATCGGGTCAAAAGGCAAGAGATGTGACCTGTGAACCTGGCTTTCCTCTCCTGCCATGGTTCTGGCAGTGGGATAGTTCCCAGCTTGGGGTAAGGAAAATCCTTTGTCCCAAGAAAAATCTATAATAAAAGATTTTATTGGAAGGTGAGGATACTCTCTGTATCCCAGGTCTGTCCTGGCAAGCCCAAGATGTAAGATCATATTCATGTTTAAATTTGCCCTGCCTATGTTTGCTGAGGACTCCCTTTTGGCTCCCTTTTGGACAACTGTGGCACCAGCTTCATAACTGGAAAGCCAAAGCGTTTTTTTGTTTTTATTTTTGCACTCCAAGGAGTGTTCTGGTAAAAGCATACCGCTCCCAGCCTGCATCACTTGTTCAGTAGGGCCTAGAGAACCACATTCCCCCGAACACAGTGCCTCTGCTTTACACGATGGCCTAGGTGCTGCAGAGGGGATCAGACTCCCTAGCCCCGTGGTCCACATCTCTGTACTAAAGGAAGACTATCAAATGGGAGATGATCGGGATGATCATCTGATCATCATACAGATCATCATACAGATCATCATACAGATGATCGGGATTTTTTTAAGTCTTTGCTATGCTGTGTTCCTAGAAGCATCTGTCATATCTGTTTTTTATAGAAACACATGATAAATGGGTGTCCCAAACAGCTTATGATGTTGTTTCCGACAACCTAAGACTGAGTCTTTTTATGGACTGTGTTTCAACTACCCTTCTCCCAGAAATTAGATGAATGAAAAAATCTCGTAAGTCAGCATGTGGGATATTTAAATTACTTGCATTGAAGTAAAATATTTCAATGCTAACCAATCCCCCAAAAAGTCAATTGACAAAAATATACTTAGAAATGTAGGCAGGTGATTGAAAAGCAAAGGACATATGTAGGTCCATTCCTGAAAAATAGCCTAAGAATTATATCCACTTCTGATTTTGAGGGGGTTTGGATCAGACTTTCTCACATCCTGCTCATAGCCTCCCACTAAACATGGACAAACTATTTTCTTAAAGGTTAAGGCAAATCTGCATAACCTCATTTGTGTAGTGTGTCTGCTCCCTGAACTCAGCTTTCATCATTTTCCAAAGTGTTACTAAAGCAATAGTAATAATAATAATAAACTTCTCAAAATGCAAAAGATTGCTGAACGCATTTCTTAAGCCAAAGACTTCTGTCTCACTACAATATGCTGAAGTAAAAACATATCCAGGAGTCGTCCCTGGAGTCTCAAATCATTCTCTCATCATACTGGTTCAAAGACGATGTGAGTTGTGTAGCGTAGCTGAAAGTATCTGCATAAAGCAATTCCTCTATGATGTTGTTTTGTTTCTGGCTTGCTTTTACCTGGTCTATCTGAAGACATTGTTTGAGGCTAAGGAAGAAAATATGAATAATGTTTGGGCCTAGAGATCAAAAAATCAGGCTTATTTCCATAGTCGTTAGTAGCCAGTATCCCATGTGAATCTCTTCATTTCTAAAGCTGCACTGAAATGCTGGGTGTATTAGGAAGAATTTCTTTTATTTTTATAAGAGTTTGTTCTTGATTTTTGAAGATTCTGAAAGCTTTTTGATGTCACAAAACCAATCATAAGAGGGAAAACACAAATTTAAATGTGAGATAAAAGGGGTTTTGCATACATGCATAACAAGAAATCCATTGAACAAAACAAATTACTTACCACCTCCACAATGGCTCTCTGCCTTCAAGGGATGGGCTGGTTCACAATGAGGAGGTGACACTGATAAAGTCATGGAATACTGTGATCAGAAAAGTTGTAATAAGAAAAAAAGTATATATGGAAAATAAACTACAAAGAAGGGAGAGTGGAAAAAAAATGGCTTGTCATTCCCATGGGATTGTGAGTGACTTTCACTATTCCCCCAAAAGTTTCACTTCAAACATTATGAGGCCAAAAAGGTCTCTTTTCGTGTGCCAGTTCTGGAGGCTGACAGAGGAAGCCAGAGGAAGAAGAATGGCTGAATTTTTTATTCAAATAACTTTGTTCCTATTTGAATGTACCTTGTTTGAAATTCACAGTGATGGCAATGAGGTGTGAATTTTCCTGATTTGGAGGGCAAAATGACTCTTGGACCTGAGTTTGTTTTCAAGAGGTTTGTTTTAGTTTGATTTTGTTTTCCTTTTACATCTCTCCTTTTCTTTTACCATTTTAAAGCCATGAATGATGAACGTTATGGGTTGGGGAAAGGCCAAGAAAGAGATGCAGTCATAAATTTCTATCAGAGTTCTGTGTTTCAGAAAGGAATTTCAGGATGCTTTGGGAACTACTTCAGACTGACTAGCAAGAAATACTCCTCCCTCTTGTCCCCCACTCCCAGTCCCCAGACAGAGGAAGACCACACTTTTCATTTGTCTATTTATTTATTTTGTTTTACAGGGCAAAGCACTGACTTTCGAGGGCTGAAAGTCTGAGGATACCTAAGATAAAGTATGCTGTAACTACTGTGGATTAAGAATATAAAAGATACCTTATGTAATCAGCTGGTCTTATTGAAAGTCCAGTTGGGCTGGCTCTTTTCACACTTGTGATATGTTGGGTTGTCCAAAGACTCTCCATGCCCTGTTTCCACTGAGGTTCAAAACTGGAGGGAACAGAAGTCACAAAGTACTCTGAAGTCATTTCCATTCCAAAGGAGGTGGAATATGGTCAAAGCTCCTGGAAATATTTCACATTTTTTTTCATTTTTGCTTACTTGTTTTGGTTTCCTTTGTCTTTTTCCTCACTTCTTGATAGAAGTATCATTCACTTGGTCACTGAAAAAGTAGAATACAGAGGAAAGAAGAGAAAGAAAAGAGAAGATGATCAAACAGAAAAATAAATTAAAGGATGACTTGATTTTTGAGCAACAAAGAACTGAAACACTTCCTTGAAAAGTTTTTGACTTAAAAAAAAAAACATTCTGAAATTTTTGTCACAATATTTTAAAATGTGAAAGTACCTTTTCTTTCTTCCCTCTTCAGTAGCCTCTCTTCCTGGGCAGGCAATTTTTCCAGCCTGCTATCAAGCCATTGGCCATGCTATGCTCCTTTTCTGTCGTCCTATCTCAGCAAATCCTTTGGTTATATTTCTAAGGTCAGCAACATTCAGCCTTCAAATTTCAGCTACCAGGGAAAACTGGCTATTGCTAAAGAGGTTGCTCAGGAATCCTGGGCTGTCAGTGAATGCTTTTCCATGACCTTCAATTGTGTTTTTTGGATCATACCTGACCCAATTCAGTGGACCAGTCATCAGTTCTTCCTCCAGCATGCTTGCCTCATTATGTTCACTGATTTATGTTGTAGTTGTCATCCTTGGCTCTTGACATCAAAAAAAAAATTGTTCTGAAGTATGTGAGGAGAAAATCATCAGTTTGAACTAAATTTCAGTTTAGAGGTTCCCACTGTATTTCTGGAACACTAATTTTAATGCCAGTCAACAGAGAAAAATACAACTCTGGTATGTGGAGACAGAATGGGTTACAGTTTCGGAAGAAGCCTGAAGGAGATTTAGGATGCCTTCTCCTACTTCAAGCAAGCACCTCTACGAAAAGCTGTTGCTTTTACCCATAATACTAGGTCTTGAGGATCTGAAGAGCATTTTCATCACTAGAGGAGCTGCAGAGAGTTATACAATAATCACCTGCAAATTTGACAAAGTCAGGATTTTAATACTGCAATTCATTTCCTTTAATATATTATCTGTCATCTCCCCCTTCCCACACAACCTCTTTATCCTGAGCAGGAGATAGCACATCATCTACTCCCTTGACTGTTGAGAGAGAAAATTATTTCTCTTCCTTCTCTTTCTCTTTCTCTCTCTCTCTGTTTCTCTCCTTCTCAGTTTCTCTCTTTCTTTCTCTATTATTTACTTTTTTCTTTCCTTAATTTCTGGACCTAAAGTTGTACATTATTTTTCCATCTCTCCCTGACTATTTTATGGCTCTTTCAGAGAAGGAAGAATCCTGTTTGCTTCAGTTTGACACAAAATGCTGGAAGAGCCTGTGATGATGACTTTGGCCAAGTGACCCATGACCAAGGCATAGTGTCCCAGGAAGCTCCTTTAGGTATGGCTATACTGTATTTTAAGAGCATGTTAAAACTCTGCTCATTACACTTTCAAACAGTTTGGACAGGTTTTAGGGGAGTTCTGAAGCACACTGGAGGAGAAAGCTTGCATCCCAGCTGCCCTGCATGTAGTGAGAACACATCTGGCTATGGATATGTCCACTTGATTGAATTTGCCACCGCAGGTGCCATGGGGAGCACAGTGCACAAGATCTACACTGCACAAAAGATCCAGGAGCTGAGTAACAATAATTTATAGAAATAGGCTTTTCATTATCATAGACTTCTTTGTCACTAGCTCTCATTGGCTAGAAGAGGCTAAAGAAAGCCCAGTTACAATTCAATTAATATTCAAATATCTCCTGAGACTTAACTGCATAAAAAATATGTACGGTTTCAAGTGTGATTCATGTGGCATATATGGCCCTTAGTTTTAAATTGATTAAAAACTTTGGTAGAAGCTCTGAAGGCTACGAGAGCTAGATTTATTTATCTCCCTTATAATCTCTGTTAAATCCTAGGAGTAGAGTCACCCAAAAGAGAAGTCACAGTGCTTGGGTTCTTGTCTAATCAAGGCTCATTGATTTTTAAGCACATATAAATTCAGAAACTCTAAAGACCCAGCCAAAGACAATACAGCAAGCAGCACAGTTCAGAGATTCCCCCAGGGAGGAGATGTGGTTGTAAACACTTGAAAATGTTTAAATCCAGTGAATGCTCTAGTTATATTTGGTAGGTCTGACAGGACAAGCAGTCCTAACAATCTGAAACACTCTGGACAGAATGGAAAGAAACACTTGCCAAAGACAACAAAAGACTCACAGACTCGCTTCTCATCTCCTGTGCCAGGACTTTGAGTTATCACAGTTTCACTACTCCTAGAGATGTCCTTATCTTCTAGTGGCTCCATTCCAAGCAGCACAGCAGCTGTCCTTCACATTACAAGTTCACCTGGTAGGTGGCCTCACACAGTTATGAGGGGGTCTTTGACTGCAAAACTCCTAAACAGCAAAGGGGTAGTCACCTAGGTTACCAAGGCCCACGTTAAAGCCAGTAAATGTTGATACAAAGAGCTTCTCAGGGCTTTGGATCCAGCTCCTAAACTGGATTTGGTTGTAGTGATTGCATCCAGGTAAAGATTTCCAGAAGCAAGCATGGGGCAGATATAAGTAGACAGCTGAGATTCTGTACGGTAGGAAAGCCTCTGCTGATGCAAACCTGCTGCAGCAAAAGGTATTGTACTTATAGGGACTTCTAAAAATGCCTCAATTCAAGAAGCATCAGAATTCCTCTACAAAAAAAAGGTGTGGAACAAACAGCAGATAATGTCCAAAGATGTGCTGAATATAAGGAGACTGTGATTCAAAAACCGGACTCTCGGGTTTGTGAACTGAAGTGAGTAGTAAGGAGACCAAAGAGGTTAACACTAGGCAGATGGATAAAGAGGAGAAGAGCTTTTACAAAAATACCAGGGGAGATGGAATACTAGAGAGAAGCTGAATCCTTCGGTAAACTGAAGACTGAACTCTTTTGAAATCTGCCTTTAAATAAATATATAAATATTAAGTTTGAACAACTGGAAAACACTGGAGAAAAATAAACCTGTAAAAATAAAGACAATGACAAAGAATGGGAAGGGGAATATAAAGAAAATATGAATATAAACAAACCAGCTTTCCAGATTACATGCATCCTAGAACACTTAGGGAATTGAATAACAATTTTACTGTACCACCAACAATTTTTTTTGACAAATCATGGGAGATTCCCAAGGCCTGCAGCAAAGTAAATATTGTACATAGTTTTCAGAGAAGAACTGAAGCATGATCCTGATAATTACCATCTCATATGTCAGTTTTCTCTCCCTGGTAGTATAACAGAACAAATAATTTCCTCAGAGCTATAGGACTGACTTGCTCATTACCCCAGGATGATCCAGGATAGTCCAACACAAAGCTGACTGACGGCTACAATCCCAGCTCAACGACAGAAGAATTACTGGCATGGTTCTGATGCATCCAACAGCATATCTTGATTATGCAATGCAACACTGTGTAGAAAATACACAAGGTAATTCTGAACCTCTTATTTCCAAATTATAAATGATACTAGTGCTCTGCCTAAGCTAATTAGTCCTGATACTAATTAGCACATCCAAAACTCAATGAAGCTGTGGAAAGTATGTGCTAATATCTGTAAAGAGCCCATGAGGAAATATTCCCAACGTAGGGACACTCTGCAGAAACAACCCACCCATTTTGCTCAGCTGCCACATTCCTAGAAATGCATTGGAAAGGAATTCAGAGAAAAAGAGAAGATTTACAGATGGCTTTTTTTAAAAAAAGAAGAACATCATTGTAAATGTAACTAAAAATGGAGGGACAATGAATAAACAGCCACTGCCATGGTCAGGCTAATGATCATAGCTGTTTGACCAGCTTCTGAGACAGGGCTAAGCCAATATTCCTTTTCTTAATTTTTTTTTTTCCCACCCAAAGCCTGCTGGTTTTGACTTTGTGCAGGGTATATATGTTCCATCCATAATCATTATTCATACATATTTTGGGGGGCCAGGAGGGACCATTAGATCATMAGTTCCAGCCTCCTGCATAACACATGCCGCAGAATTTCATCCAAAAAGGTAATGAACTATTCACCTCGTTTGTGATAGTGGATAAATTTTGAACTTGTGACTGATTCTGTAGCYTTTGGGGATCACAGATGATTTTTGACATTAATTAATTCAGATTCTGCAAAGTACCATCACATCGAAAATATTGTACTATAAACAAATTAACTTTCCAAAAAATAACTTTACTTGGAGAAGGAAAGCCCATGTGGGGAGGTGGTGGTGGGGAATGATGACAAACCATAACATAAATGGAGAGAATTGGAGATTATCAGCTTTTTCCAAATTTCATATCAAGCTCTGTATTCTTGCTCTTTTCCTAGTTAACTTTTGTCAAAATAACTAGACACAAGCATCAGGGAAACTAAACAATAGTTTAGTCTCCAAAAGAGGGGGGGGGGAAGCCTTACAGAAATGTGTTTCTACAGTAGACTTGATATATCCATTCAGCATGGTCTAATGTAAGTCAGGCTTTAACAAATATTTTTTTCTCAACTTGGTTCCAGGATAAAATTGTGGAAGTTACTGAAAGGTTAAAAAAAAAATCTATTCAGCTTAAAAAAAAAGAAAGACATTTAAGGGGGGTCTAACTGAAGTATACAAAAATCTTAGCTGAATGGATAATATCAATGCATGTTACTACTTTTGATACTGCATAGATGACAGGATCAGGGGCATAAATGGAAGTTCAAAAAACAAATTCAGAAGAGACATAAGGAAGTGCTTTGTCACTCAAAGAATAATAAATGTTTGGAATGGCCTACTGGGCAAGGTTGTTGAGGCAAAGACAGTGGATTCGTTCAAGAAGCAATTAGATGCTATCCTGGGGGAAACGCTGTATTACAAGAGACAAGCATCAATGTGTTGAATGGCCTTTTCTCATTCCTAACATTTTCTATGTTCTTTTCTGCAGCTTGTACTCTTAAGGGTCTGCAGCCTCAGTGTATGATATCAAAACTGAAATCAGGCCCAGCAGTGTTCTCCACTAAACTGGGCCAAGAAACATAATAAAGATTTGGCCTTACTATAAAAATGTGTTGCACTATACTGCTACCCTGCTTATTCCATGCTGTCTTGTGGGCTGCTAATAAAGGAATCGGCATTGGGCAAACCACCCAGGGCTCAAAGATTTGCCTCACACCTTGTGTCGAGTCTAGAGTGCACTGTTAAGAAAGTGGGGCACCCTGCCCTTCAGGTGGGTGCACTTTAGAGATGGGTGAGGACAATTCCAGCTCACACAGGGCTCTTTGGATCTTTCACAACAAAATGTGTCATTCAAATGTGTCTTTATTATTAGGATTTTTTTTTGAGAATATCTCCATCCCTTTCACCTTACCTATCCATTCTAATTCTGTGTCATCTCCCTCCAAGCACAGCACTGATCCATTCCCCCCTTTCCACCCTTTGCGAACATCAAAAGGAAAGTGGAGTTTGTATTTGTTCTTCAGTGCATATGATGGCACACACAGAAAGACCAAGTATTTAGAAGGTTAAATAACATATCATGTGTCATGCCAAAATGGGTGCATCAGTCACACAGTGATTAGCTCAAGAGGGACTATTATACCCAACCACCTCCCAGCAAAATAGCAGCCACCCATGCTAGCTGAGGCCTTTCCAGCTGTCACAGTGCAGGACACCATGCAGCCATGTGCACTGATGGGCAGTCAAGAGGGAACTACAGAGCCACTCACTGCAAATATCCCTTTCTGGAAATTTAAAGTTCACTTCCAGAGGAGTACAGAGCTCATGACACCCTGCTGAGAAACTTGAAGTCCAGTCAGAAGAGGGCACTGGTTCAAGACACATCTCAGATTAGTCATGTTATCGCATTCATCTGATTGACAGGTTATGGAGAAAGTTTCAATAGCTCTCTGTAAGAGGCTGTGTTAAGGCACAACCTTAAAATAAAGAGGGTATCTCCTCCTCTAAGCTTACTATGCAGCCATAAACAAGAGGTAACAGAGAGGGACAACTACAATGGGAAAGTCCCCACTAACTTCGGGGGCATTCATTTCACTGTGCACAGAGACATTCATTTTACTGTGCAGCTCTTATCAAATATTCCATAGGTAGTTTAGTATGGGGAATTTTAGGTTAATAGTTAAGGAATGCTGTACTTTTAGCTTTACAGTTTTGTATGAGAAATCTCTACCAAAAGTAAGGGGCTACATAAGATAAAGTATTCAACTGCTTTGGGGAAAGAGGAAAAATGTACTGATGCCCAAGAAGTGCTCTGCCAACAATACCAGTGAAGGAAGTAGCTTAAAGATTGGAGGAGAGGGATAGCAGCCTCTCCCTCTCCAGCCAGGATGAAGAAGGAAAAATGAATCTTATGGTGCTGTCCCCAGCTCAGGAGCCAAGCCAGGCTCTAATTCAGGACCATGCAAACAGAAGTTAAATTAATATGAATTGCTGAAAGAATCACACAATCTGTCGTCTCATCCGCTAACTCTTCTGCAAGGGTTTTTTTTATTGCATTATTATTAGTTTTTAATGATGAGGGAATCTCATTATTTTGGTTCTAATCTTCACTACAGTGACCTTGTGCTCCAGCACTAAAGGGGAACTCAGTGAAGGGGACATTCAGAGTAACTCTGTAAGTGCTGCCGAAGCCATTTGATGTCTACACCACTAGCAAAATTATTTGCTAACAAACTTTGAGACTTTTTGCCCTTCCAAAGGAACCATTTCTCATGTGGTTTTTGGCTTCCTCTGCAGTGGCCTGGCAGTATTATTTTATCCCAGCAAAGAGCGTATTATTGTTTAATATCACTGCTATATTCCAGTATGTTTCCCAGGATGATAAATGTTGGCATAGAAAAGAGGCAACTTTTTCAAACAATAAGTAATAAATTGTGGAAGGCTGAGGTAAATATTTTTCCATGTCCCCAAACAACTCTGAGTACATTCTTGAGGAGTGTATTGACAGTAAAATGTTTGAGAACAAGAAAATATGTTGGATCAGGTCGTGGTTGTTGTCCAACCCACAAAATACCATGAAAATTCCTAGCTCTTTCTACCATCTGTTTCACTGTGTTCTTCTAGGTGCAGCTGTAAGTAGAGCATTAAAATGTCTACTATGTGTCTACTATATGTCTACTATAGCAAAGGGTGATAATTATGAAATTAAATAAATAATAATTTGCAATCTGGGGTAGCACCTTCCATCTGAAGATCTCAAAGTACTCAGCCACCATGAATGAGTTAGTGATGAGAAGATAAATAGCACTGTTCCTAGTTCTAGAAAGGAAAACTGAAACACAAAGTTTGTCAGATGTGTCCAAATGTAGAAGGAGATATCATGGAAATGAATTATTCAAACACCTGCATTCACCATGCCAGTGTGATTCTCAGTGCCGTGGGCATCCATTCCAACATGATGTCACATGACCTAACCAAACATGATGAAGACAAGCCACAGCTGAGTACTGAATTTGTGTAATGAGTTGCTCGTGAACAATCCACAGATCAACAAATATCAGCAATGAACTACCAAAAACTTCACCTCAACATTACATATGAAAACTACTCCCTGCAGGAGAGCAATCTGCAAAGAGTAAAGGATGATCAAAACCAATGTATTATTAATAATTAAATATTCTTCTTATTCTAATCCAGTGTAAGATTTACTTGATTTACCTGTTTTGTTCAGATAGATATTCTCCCTCTGAGCACAACTCACTTTATCAAAAATGTATCATTATGGTTTAAATTTTCAAACAAATTAGAAGATGCCTGTTCTAAATCTTGCAGCTCTGCAGTGAGAATACCCAAGCTAATAATATCTGCCCTGGCTGGTGCCTGTTGTGGGCTGAGGACTACACTTGGTCTCAGGACGTTCCCATTGCTTGGCCCCAGGCACCTGTACTGCCCTTGCAGACCACCTATACACCCTAAAGATGCCTCCTGCCTGCAGGTCCCCTGACCTCACAACGATAGGCCCATGACAGAACATTTTCCAGAAATAACTTAATGACCCTGAAAGCCAGAGTTTTGTCATTTGTCATGCTTGATGTTACCACTGCAAAAGCCAAGGTTTTACTCTGTGCCCAACCTGGCAAACAGGTCAGGGAGGCACTCCTGAAGGCCACCCACCACCCCACAAGTACTCTAGGCTCCTCTTACTGGAGATACTAGGAGGAACATCCTAGCATCCACTAAATGGGCATTCCTGCTGCTAGCAGGTGAAGACAGGTACTTGTTTTAGTTTTGAGCCTGGCCTGCCTTGGGGTCATTTTAAACAGCAGTGCAGGTAATCCCACTGCATCCATGCTTGGGAGCATTGCCTCCAACACATGTAAGTCTCCATTATACATACCGTTTTGGCCCCCATCCTTGTATGTTCAGCTGTCAGCCTAGCACACTCACTCATACGGAGCATGTGTGTAATCCATTAGGAGCTTTAATAAAGCCCAAGGGACAAAATCTAGTAAATGTAAGCCAAGCTCTAACTACTTGGCCTCAGCTGTATGAATGTGTGCACCTCTGTATACATAGAAAAGGTCACTTGCTTATAATTTCTACATTGATTTCAGAGAATTTGTACAACGTTAAAATGCTAAATTTGTCCAACAAGCATCCTTCTGGGCTAAAATTTATCTGTTTAAAGGGAAACTACTGATCTTCTATCAGTATAAGGGGAAGACATATTCAGTATACATACTCTGTACTTGAGACATAAATAATAAATGCAATTTAAACTGAAATATGAGCAGACTTTCCATTAAGTAACAGATCACTGTTGGATGGTCATGTTTTTTTATATCTAGCAGAGGGCTGTATCTCAGATACGTAGACATCATGTAGAGATGGGATATTTTGTAAGAACATTAATAATGATGTTCCTACATTGCTCATGCTGTGGAAATGCTTCCTATTCATCTCATTATCTTCTGGTCCCACAATGGCATCATGATGAGTGCAGAGAAATGAGTAAGAAGCCTTCTATGTCTTTGTGTGGTGGGTATAAAATGGTTGCAAACCAGATGAATGCTTAAATACATTCTSTCTTTGACATTTTGTGCTACCCTTCTGGAAAGACCCCATATATTTAATATCAAAAGGGCAGAGACCACTTACCATGGGAGAAAAAGAGAATGACTCCTTTGTCCTGCTATCTCTGTCCCAGGAAGCAGATCACAGAGCACCAGGATGGTTTCCCTTATAGCTTGAAAGGGGCTGATGAGAACCACAGAAGCACCTAGATAGAAGTCGGCTTCATTCACTCTTATCAGTCCCACAGATCTTCTCTAAATCTCTCTTCCCAGTCTCTTCCTCTGGGGTTATAAAAGAGGGCAGAGCAGAGTGTGCCAGAGATAGGTTGTTTTGAGTTATTGTTGTATATGTTTCAGTGTTCACTGCTGTCTTCAAAACCCTCATTTCAATATAAATCACATCTGTTTTCACATTTTCTTCTCAGTCAGTTCCACATCCCAAAGACTATTCCCATGAGTAGCTGTTGAATTTGGGCCCTCGGCTCTTCTCTAATGACCTTTCACAACATCGGTAAAGGCTTCAGCACTTACTGAAAGCATCAAAGGGCCTATTCTCATCTTTCATGGAATCTAATAAGAATGGTGGGGCTGTATATTCACAGAGCTGGCATTGCTTCTCTGCATGTCCTTGGGCAAGTCCTTTAAAATCTGCATGGGTCTCCTTGTGGTAGAATGGGAATAATGACACTGGCCTGCTAACCATGAAGTTTACAACACTGAATCATTTAAACAACTTGTTGAGGCCCAAACAGGCAAAATACCTTGCAGGCAAGCAAGAGGTACACACATTCATGGAGAGGAGAGGAATGTGCCTAGAGATAACTTAACTGTCTGCCCAAGCTGTAGCTTCCAAATACAAATGATCCTAAGATTGCAAGTATGACTAACACTAGCTTCACTGCTCTAATCTACAACAGTGAACAACTTCTTGTACAGACCAATCACTGGAATAGCCCCCCCCCCATGCTACTAATGCTACTAACAGAACTAAAAATATTTAATTTGAAATATAAGATAATAAGTAGCATTTCAAATAAAAGTAGATTGTGATAGACTGGCAGGGTGCCATGCCCAAATACAGTGCTTTCTTCTTATCTTGGACTGTTAGATGGAATTGATTCTGATGGAATCAGATGCTGCATTCTTGCCCCATGCTATTTCTGGTTTAATTATATTGCAGCTTGGCCAGCAGTAGATCATGTTCTTCCTGCTGCCTCTCTTTTACTCTTAATGTTCTCTGTTAGTCTAGAGGATTTTGTAGATTTAGTTCCGTTTTCCTCTTATAAGTTCTTGACCAATATTTTATGGCATTTTCTGCAAAAAGAACCATTTACAGCCCAATCCAACRTGGACTGATGTTAATCAGAATCCATTGCCTTCAACAGCTGCTAGACCTGTAAATCAGGTTTTCACACCTGCCACACATATCAGCAGACGTAGAACATAAATGTGCATTTGAAAATGAAGTTGCACATGTAAGGAAGAAAAGACAATACTGATCTGAAGAAATGAAACTGGGTTTCTGTTTTCTCAGGAAACTACAGCCTGACCTCAGGTTACTGAAATATTTCCTTTGACTTCATATCTTTTCCTTTGCAGATAGTATCAGATGTTATATCAATCCAGTTAAGTACATTCCCTTGTAATTACCAAATTATAAAAGTGCAAAAAGTTACCAAAGAGACAAAGTGCTTTTTAAAGCACTAAGTGATCTTCTTGGTTAACTTTTACACTTCTCTCCATATTTTGGTCAACTTTTTCCATAATAGTATTTTAAATGATTAAAAAAAACCCAACTAAATAGCAAATGATGGAGAACCTTCTGGATAAGACAGGAGTAGGAAAAGGAAAGTCCAATTTACCAGTAAGCTCTCTATACTGGTAAAGAGAAAAAGGTAAAGAGGTAATGAGTTGAGAAGGTATGAAAGCCATTGCCCTGGATGGCTGCATATCTATGTAAGGGGTAATAGGGCATAATGTCAGGTTAAAGCAAACCCAAATGCAGTCCAAAAACCCAAATATTCCTGTGGTAAGAGGCAGGCACTGCAGCCACACTTGAGACCAACCACGGACACATATTGCACTCTACAGTGGTGTTTATAAAATTCTTAACAGTTGAGAAGGTGTAAGGCACAGCCTTGTAACATTTTTAACTTTGCCTTCAGAAAGCACTTCTCTGAAGTGCCCAGAGACACCCTGTCTCAGGGGTTATTCCCAGTTAAGATAAACCAAGTGAAAATGTATGACTATTGTCAAAGGAAGAATAATGTTAGTACTTACCAAAGCTTCCCTTCATTTATGAGCACGACACCAAAATGTGTAACCTTTGTGCTTGATTTCTCCAGTGTATTTTCTTATGCTGGAGATGGTCCCATCTGAAAACCTCTGAATACAAGCATAGAACGCGATTAAGAATCAACGCCTAAAACATCAGAACACACGTTTGGCTTCTTGTTTTTATCTTTATAGACATCCACCCAAAAGCCTCAGTGCAAACTTCCTTGAATATTTGTATGTTTTGCAGAATAGGCCAAACTTTTCATACTTAGTACATCAACCTTTTGTTGACTGAATCTTTGGTGCAAATCTAGTCATCACTGTTGATTCTGCAGAACAGAGCAGCTCTGTTTGATCCGAATACAAGGCTGGCAATGCCTTTGGTTCCATCCCCAGATTTCCCAATTGCTTTTTTATTCAAAAAAGAACCTTACTTTGTGCTGTTGAATCCCTGAGGTGGGATCCCAAAATGCTCATTCACTTAGACAAAACTGAGGATACAGCACTTTGTGGTATGCACCACTATGCTTTCCTAAGTGCAACAGGACCAGGTGCAATGGTTTTTATCAGAAACTAGTGGTCTGCAGTTAATAACAGAGCAGAACACATCATAGTCATAATAAGCTCTTTACTCTTAGCAATAAGAAAATAAAATAACATGAGAAAATTATCTTAACAAGGAAAAAAGGCCTTCATCATGTCCAAAGATCCATATACTTATTTCTCAAACCTAGAATGAACGAGTCCTGGGGGAGAAGTTGAACTTCCTGCAACAGCCACAGCTGAAGCTCTGGACATCATTCAGATACCTCAGACAATCTGGACATTGCCTCTTTCCATCTTATCTCCGTGAGGGACTCTTCAAATTCAGTCAAAGGTTTCTGCTTTCCCAGTCTTCTAGCTTCTTTAGAAACCTCTCAGAAGTCTGGTGACATCCCAAACAAACAGGACAAGACAAACTGTCAAAAAAGTGACTCTGACAATACATCAACCCATTGTCCAGTGTTATTCACTGTCTTTTCGTCCTTGAGGCTCTTTTTGACTATATCTCCTTAACTGAATTAAGGACTGTTCACATTTATGGAGATGTTCTTACACCATTCATATAAGACCAGGAACTACCCAAACTATAACAAAGCACCTGCCATCCATCCTGGCTACCACATTATGGACGTGATAGAGGGGGTATCTTAGCCTATTTTCCTTGCAAACCCAAATTCCCAATGAAAATAAAATGATTTAAGGCAGAAAAGATGACACAAAGAAAAATTCATTTAAAAGTTACCACAGAAAATTTCAGCATGGAACAGCTTAATCATCTTCATTAATCAGACCACAACTAAAACCAGCTGTCTTCCAAAGTGAGAACAGACGGAAAATTAGGACAACATACATCTGTGAAAAAAGTTAGACTTTTTTTTTTTTTTTTTTACAGGAGAACTCAACTGAAAGCTCCCTCCATTCAGGCACCTGGGTTTCATTTCATAATAGCTTCGGTCCATTGTTCCTTATTATCAGAGCTGACTATGTTCAAGCTAAGGCAGATCTTGTTCCTAAATTTATGTCTCTGCGTGTGACCACTACAATATGTGTTTTGTATGCTTTTTCCTGAAAGCCTAATACAGTGATACCTGTGACACGGCTTGGACTCCCCTTTTCATGTATATTACCAACTCGAACTGCAACCTGCTGGTAGATTTTTCTTAAACTCTGAAATGAGGGTCTAACCTTCTCTTCTTTTTCTTTTTCTTCTCTGTTACCTATAATCTTGATTTGACTCACACAAAAGTGACACAGTGGGAAATCCACTCAAGAAGACTTTGACAACTAACAATGGAAACCTACCTACACGAAAGTTGACTGGTGGCATTTATAGTGAAAAAATGTATTCAAGTTTAAAGATGTCATCTGTGTTAACTGATCCGTGTTGGTTTTGTGTATTTTTGTCAAAAGAAATATGCTGTGGAGTCACCTCTGTTAGAGTAAAGAAAACTAGCCAGAACAACATCACCACAAAAAAAGACAGGTTTTATGAGAAAAAAAAGATACGTATATATTTAAGTTTGGATGGATATGACTTTTAGTTTTAACCAAATCCAAATGAAACAGTGACATCAGAGCATATTTAAATGACACTAATATATCTAAATATATGTAAGCATGTATCTTTTGCCTTTTCTGAGAAATATTGCTGTTTTATGTCATACCAAAGGTGTACTAAGTATATCTCATAGGTTAAACTAGAATAAGCTCAGTGAAGATTTTTCGGTAGTTCCTAACGTTTCCGTCTTCAATTTTGAAGTTGAAGTTGAGACATTTTATATAGACTTCTCCCCTGGAATGAAAGGAATTTAGTGCTGGCTTCAAACCAGGCTTCTTCCTCAAATGGGTACTCAAAATCA
This sequence comes from Rhea americana, assembly GCF_003343005.1. NCBI lineage: Eukaryota > Metazoa > Chordata > Aves > Rheiformes > Rheidae > Rhea > Rhea americana. The sequence goes on along the minus strand of NW_028186723.1, from coordinate 1,589,739 downwards.
TGGGTTGCTATTGGAAATCTTTGATATTTCACCACAGAAAATAGAAGAAATGCAAGTTAGTATGAAATTCAAAGACACTAACGTGCAAATAAAATGTCTTGACAGAACCTATTAACATATCAAAGTTATTAACATTCTACAACTGGTCCTCTTGTCCTCATCCAAATTACTGAGCCTACAGTAAGACAGGAAACTGAAATTTCTAAATTTTTATAAAAATAAGCAAATAAACTGGGAGGAAGTATAACATACGCTGGGAGGGAAAACAYAGAGTAATATCTGAAAAGATAGATGACCACAGGAACTTATATCTGTCATGCTTTTTAAAGGCCAAATCTTGTTGCTGGTCTCAGCAGAGTTTAAGTAGCTTATATCACCATTATTTTCTCTGTTAATAGACATTGTTGTTGAGAAAAATACCAAGTATTCTGCAAGTGTGAAACTCAACCTTTGGGTCAGGTTAAGAACACGTGGGGTGGAGCTGGTGCTACTACAACCTCCCAGGGAAATGTAGGACAGCCAGTTAACTTGGTGGTTCTCTTGAAAGAAATGTGGGGTGCTGAGATAGACCAGTGATGAATACAGCATAAAATGTGAATGGAACAAAAAGCAGCTGAAGGAAAAAGGAAGCAGAATGGCTGCTGCATCCCTTAGCTCATTCATCCAGGTCAGGGTGGCCTGAAGAAAGGAGAGGGTTCAGAGAAGTCTGTACTGCTCTTGTCCACATCGTGTGTGGTCTCTAGCGAAACAGAAGGCTTTTAAAAAAAGTGCAGATTTGTAGATAGCAGATCTGTCTATCTATGTATTCCAACAACTGCATGATTTCTGTTAATTTAAATTCACTTAAAAATTTAAAGAAGTGGGGAAAGAAAAAGATCTGCTCTTAAAATGAGGCAATTTGGTGTGAAGCCACTTTGGTCAACAGTTTCTCACTAAGCCAAATTCTTTGTTGTCCTTCATGATGCACAGGAGGAGCTGTTTATGAAAGCAAGGCATTTAGCTGCCTCAGCAAAATTCCTGCAGCAAACAGTGAAATAAAGCACCTCGTTGGTACAAAAGGGAGTACCCCAGAAAATCCACTGGAAAATAAATACATTTGAATGAGTGATCAAAAAGGTAATTTCATCTCATGCTGTTGCGGCAATCCTGCATTTACTAAGGAGATGCTGGATGTTTTCCTTACGGAGATAAGAACCGCGCCAGCCTGGTGGGCTCTGCTTTGTACAAGGCTCCCAAAGCGCTTCGAGCAGCCGGCAGGCCTCACGGCTGCGCTTTTGCTACAGCCACAGGAGAGCCAGGGAAACCACGAGGCAGGCTGAACGAGCATCCCGCACCCCGGACGGTGCCAGGAACCCAGGAACGCCGCTTCCTTACTGCTACTTTCAGCTGTTACCGGGTATTTTCCTCTCCGCCGGTTTGTGCCTGGCACGTCTCCCCACGTTGGTGTGACCCTCCAGCGAAATTCCTCTTAGAGACAATCACGTACTTAAAGCACGGGCCCTTCTGCTTTCATTTTTTTAGGAGGATGTTAAAAAAAATAAAGAAAAAATAAAGAAAGGTTCCGAACCCRTCTGCACAGGCCTGTGTGGAAACAGGCTGCGGGAGCAGGCAGCCGGTCGGCCGGGCCGGGCCGAGCGAGTCGCCCGGGGGTTTCCACGAGAAGTCGCTGCCTGCTCGGCGGCGGCGGGAGGCCTCGGGGAGGTGCCCGTCAGAAGCGGCTCCCGGCGGACCCGCTCCCCGGACCC
>NW_028186723.1:1541315-1587696 GCF_003343005.1 Rhea americana | reverse complement strand
CGAGGGCGGGAGCGGGGCGGCCCTGCGCGGCCGCGTGGGATTTCAGCCCTCGTCTTCCCGAAGAACTCAAATCACCGGGGGGCGGGGGGGGGGTAAAAATTAAGCCTCGCCAATGTCTCTGCTTTAAAATCCAAACAACAATAACAAAAAGACCAGTCAGGTTAATTACACGAGAGCGGAGAGGAATCTCTGAGATGTAAATACGTTTCCACGAACATTAAAAGCAAACTCCTCTCTAAAGTGTTTTTCTTTCACAAGCAAGCAAGAAAATGCACTGGATAAAACAAACTTTGCTTATTTTAGTTTCGACTCAATTACCTGTTAATGGAAAAAATCTGGCACCGCTAATAATGAGGCAGGAATGAGATCACTGTTCTGGAGGCCTGGCTTGTCAGGGAAGCTTGCAACAAGAAGTGCATTTATCTGCCTTTCTATAACCCTTTTCAAGCACTCTGTCAGGGAGCCCAAACTGAACAGCCAGTTTAGGAGGAACTTGGAACCCGCTCCAGGCCCCCTAGGCCCTCTGGGAAAAGGAAAATTATTGTTGGCAAGTCTGCCTGGCTCCAGAAGTTGATCCAGTGCCCCCCACTTGCCCATGCAGCAGCAGACAGAGCTAAGAATTTTGTTATAATTAAATAACGGAGTGCTGATTGGCTGCTGGAGGTGGTCTTGAAACTGGTGTTTAAGGCAGCGGAGAACAACGGTTACTATTCATAGAAAAAGCAGAGTCTTAAAATCCATCTGTTTCGTTCCAAATTTAGGCCAAAAAAATGCTCACTCACTGTCTTTAAAAATACCACCTGCTTAGCTATTTTGTATAATGTGCCATTATATAAGTTTGAAGGAGGAGCAGGCAGGGAGGCAGCGGGGGCTAGGAAAAGAGGGGGGAGAAGAAACAGATTGAAAAGATATAGTTAGATCCAAAAATACCCCAGCAGCAAATTCAAAAAAGGAACACAAAATAAGGGAGCAAAGGAGACATTTTCTTAGGAACGCTAAAACCGAGGTGTTTGCTAACGCCTCAGAACCAGCTACTACAAATGCGCTTGTTTTGCAAATAAGGTAGCAATGCTGCTGCTCCTGCTTCTGGAAAAAAAAAAAAAAAAGAAAAAGAAAGAAAGAAAGAAAAAAGCCTTCCTGCCACTCATTCTCGCCAGCGGATAAATACATACAGAGGAGGAGCACKCCAAGTGTGCCCGAGCAAGACTCGGCAGCCAGTGCAAGTTGTCCCAAGCCCTGGGGACGATCGGTCCCTGCCTACAGGGTGCGAGCGAGCCCAGCTCGCTCCAGCCAGCACGGGCAGCACCAGACTTCTCACCCCGCTACGGGACTGTGGAAACACCCGGAGCCTTTCCTGCCCTGGAGACCTTTCCCTTGGGGGTCAGGCCAATGGGCATCACAGCTGGCCTGGCCGGAGTCACAGCGAGCACCTCCTAAATGGCCCTGGGTTTCTTGGTGGTGACTTGGAGCAAGGATACAATGACCTGGTAACACTGTGGCTTCTATTTTTTACTGAACAGCTTTGCTCTGTGCGCAGTAACATTAGTGAGGCCTGGTGTCCTGCAGATGTGTCTCCTATCTCCCCTACATCCTTCCTCTCCCCTCTCTTTCCCCCTACAATATTGCGTAATATTACAAATTACAGCTGCAATATTTCCAGTTTCCCTTACACCCCTAACTCTCTCTCATGTCCCCTGTTCCCTCCAACACCCAAACGCTCTCCATGTCTCCTACCTAATCTTCTTGGCCTGCCAGCTGGGCAAGAGAGTACAGATGCTGGTCCAGAAGTAGACGTGTGATAATTGGCCATCTGGATACTGCCAGAGGGAATGGATAACAGCTGAGTGCTCCCTGCCTTTTCTTCAGCAGAGGCTCTGGAAAGCCTCTTTTCTCAGTGCAGAGATTTCCCTGGAACTCAGGAATTTTATCATCTCTGAGAGTTTGAGTGCCTCTGTCAAATCTGGTCCAAAATGCCAGAGGATTCAAGAGTTATCAGGAGAGGGTCAAACAGATGGACAGACAGCATGACTTCATGAGCTCCATTGCCTTAGAAATCTGGGCTAACGCCCCCACAAATTAAATGCATTTCCCACCCCAGAGAAAGAGCAAGGGGTGCAAGTTATTTGTGAATATTTTGGGTTGGTCCCTGAGGAAAATCAGTCTAGGGGCTGGCAGACTGCTGTCCTCTGAGAAACTTTGAGAACAGTGATTGGGCTGTTGGGATGCATTCAGTTGTAGCTAATCTGCTTTGAAAGTCTCAAGATGTTTTCTAAGAACATGTCAAATGCCAAAATACCTGTCTATGCCTTTTTGTCATTTAGCAATTGCTACAATATGACATTTGCATATACATAGTTTTAAGGCCAGAAGAGCTTTAGACTTTAGGATCTGACACAGACCACTGACACTCAGTAATGGTCCTGTACTCGATTTAATCTTTAGCTGCAGCTTATCTCCCAGAACAGCATCCAAAATCCTTAACTAGATACTTAGGTGGTAAGGAATTCCTATGTATATGTAAGATACAGCTGGGTAGCACTATCACACACATTCATTTTTATTATCATTATTACTGTTTGCATTCATGGCTGTAGTAATAGCCCATGCAACTATTTTACTGTGAATTCTCTTTACATCTTTTTATGGTCCAATAAAACTAATAGGACTCTAAAGATTGATCTTGTTTCCTGTGCTTTTTTTTTTTTTTTTTTTTTTTTAGCAAAGCTTAAAACCATGTGGCACTGGTTTATTGAGTCAGCAATCACTTAAACTTTTTAAAATTCCGTACACTAAGTGAAAAATGAGATTTAGAAAGCTAATGGAAAATAAATGTCTCCCAAACACAAAATACATTGACTGGTTCCTTGCCTTATTCCATAAAAACAGATGGAAGCAATAGCTACAGTGAATTACCTACTGTATGTAGGGCCCTGCGCTGTCCCGTGACAGCCGCCCCTCTGTGGCAGCCTGCTACAACACAGTGCCCCGTGATAAAGCGTGCACACCTGCCACATGCAGCTCTGGGGCTTGCCCTCGCCTGCTTGGATTGGAGAGCGACCAGTGTGCTCAGGCCCCCTCCTGCTACCCAGCCCCGGAGCCTGCCTCGTGGCTGCGGTGTGGGAAGGGCTGTCTGTCCTTCCATCCTCTCCAGCGCACCCAGTGCGGTGGGGTCCCACACCAGCCTGCGCACAGAGGGAGTACGCACACATAACAACAATTTCCTCCTCGGATCCCTGACCAGTCATCTGCGCAGGTGAACATGGAGCTAAATCTGAAGGCACAAGTCCACCAAGGGACACAGCCAATATACCACCTACAGGAAACACCAACAGTTGCTTTCCTGGGAATATGCAATTGTTTTCCACAACATATGAGTTACCAGTGCAAGCTATTCACCGCTCACTAGCTCTGTACAATAAACCTTTGGATCAAGTGCCTCTCTCACTGCATACACAGAAGGAAAACCAATTTACCAGGAACAGTATTTTGGACTCTGCTTTCCAAAGGTTTTCTAATAAAGCAGCGAGCAAAGAACACACTATTTTGCTGAATATATGAATCATACCTTGATGGTGTCTCCTTTGAATCATAGTATTCAAAGATCTCCCTGGAGCACAATGTTTTACATTAGAAGAGAGCAGTTAGTCCCAGCAGAGATGCAGCACATGTGTCTGGCTGATGGATGGCCATGTTCTAGCAAGAGTCAAAACATTCAGAAAGGAAAAAAAAAAAAAAAAAAAATCCCTAGAAACCTCAAGTAGTGGGAGAGTAATCTGAGTTTCATGTTCAATTTCCTGGCTACCAACAATAGCAAGATTTGGCATCTTCAACATTTCAAAACACACAAGGGCTTTACAGCAACATCCTTTTCACACAGAGGCCCATTTCACCCGCCCTGAACATGATTCCACCCCCTCACCCCCCAAACAGGAAGCAGGGTGCAACGGGAACACCTTCAAGTTTACATACATGGTTGCAGCGGGGGATGAGGGGACATGTTCCAGTCCTGCTTCTSCTGAAGTCAATAGGAGTTTCATAGCAGACCACGATAGAAACAGCATCAGGCCTCGGATCAAAGTAGAAAATGGAGCCTGGTAAAAAATTCACCATGACTTAATTGTTCTAGAAGGAAACACGAAGCAATACTAAGTATATTACTGTATATTAACAAGTTAGAAACAGAAGAAGTCTTCTCATTTGGAGACTGGTCCTTAAAAAAGGCAGTAGTAATTTTAAGTTCCACACACTGTTTAAGTATCACAAACTACCCCAACCTAATACCTCCCTGCCCTTTTGCAAAGCAAAATCCTTCTGCAGCCAACAGTAACTGCTTTGTGTCCAGCTTTGATTTTATCCACGGAGGCAAGCTGACAATATTTAAATGGATCACTTTCTTTTCTTTGCCCCAGAGCACACTAGGAAGTAATTTAATTCATACTCATGCTGCCTATTGGAGCTGCCTCACCAAAACATGCTGTCGCCTTGCAGCACCTAAACCAGGCAGCTGCCTCCAGGACTTCGGCAGGTTTGAAGGCCACCAAAATGAGGGACAACACAGGCCACAGTAGAGCTGTGGGACAGTATGACCATGGTGGAGCCTCCAGAAATAGCCCCATTCCCCAATCTTTGGAGAAGAAAGTCACCTCTCTACGACTGTTTTCCTACATGAGAAAAAATACTTACCCTTCCTTTGAGAAGTCATCAAGACCAATTGACGAAAAGTACATTACAAGAGCATTATGCTAACACAAAGGCTGAGAACAGGCCTGTTCGGAGATTTCTGCATTCGCAATTGCCCTTAAGTACCATTGTAGAAATTACTGTGGCTGAAATTCGCCAAAATGACTTGGGCTATGGTGACATCCATTTGTGAGAGTTTCCTGGAAATTAAGAAGCTTAAATATCTAGTCAGTTAACAAACAAATCAACCATTTTATCAAAATATTTGAACTCCAACAGGCATGTAAGTTCACTCTCATAGTGGAGCATCTACAGGCATTACTGTATCTTGTGGATGCTCAGTACTGACAGCAGGACTCCTGCAAGGGCTGCAAGGACTCCGTGCATAAGAAAGTTTGCAGAAATAGGCCCAAATCTGTCCAAGAGATAAGCCCCAAAGGCCAGCACAAGAACTCTGTGACCATTCAGGGTTACCTAAGCTCTCCTGAGTGACCTTTATAGTGCACGCACCCTGTACTGTAGGATCAGCAGGTTGAACAAAATGTTTTCTTTAAAATTAAAGGTGTCACCAGCCCCGGCCTCCCGTCCCACTGTCAGGATCACGCAGGCATGCCATTTCACATCAGAAGAACATTACTTTAGCTAATGTGTTACTTGTCTTTTGCCAACTCATGTACCATTTCCTTTAAATAAAAGGTATTTTCCACTACTGCTACTCACGCAAAACAGTTTGCCGAGCAGGGGAGGCCTAGCACAAAATGAATTTAGCAGACACTCTTGAGAGGTAGTAACAAAAGAACCCAAATGAAATAGAGTATTTCTCACCAAGAAGAGCTGGCTGGAAGTGGTGAAATTCTTCAAGAAGAATGTTATGAGAAAGTTTTCCACTTGGGCTCTAAATCTTTTTGGCCAGAGTAAAAGGCAATCAACGCATAAATGAGTTGAAAAGGCATTCTCTGCACATACTAAGTTGCTTTTATTAATCCAGAACTGCATGCTACAGATACTGTACAGCATGAACATTTATTCATTACAAAAAATGGCTTCCAAACCATTAAAAATGAAAATTGGAATAAGAGCATAAAACGGAACAGTAACATCACAACTGTTAGGAAACATTCAAAGTATTCACAAAAAATGTTATAGTTAGCATCTTAATAAACCAGAGAAAAATCTGAGACAGTTTTACAATCGCTTCATGTCAACTACAATGGCACTGAATGAACAGATGAACAATTTTTCAGCTTTATACAGCGTTTTTTGCAACATCAACATGCCTAGTTTTTTTTTTTTTGTTTTAAGTTTGCTACCTACCTGTATGTAGTAAGTGTACATAAAAGTGGCAGTCTGATTTTCCTTTTATGAATAATCTAATATACAGAATTTGGCCCTTAAGGGTTTATACCTCTTCATTTTAAATGCTTTCCGGACAATCTGCTACCAAACACGTCTGTTATAGGTGACATTAAAACTACATACATATCTATCTATGTAACATCACAGCAAAACATGATGAACAAAAAAATTACAGCATTAAAAAAATAATAAAGTTGTTGGGAGAAAGTTAAAAGTCACTGAGATTTTGGCACATAAAAATTTTGCACACAGCCTACAGTCCTAATGTCGCAGGGGATTCAGCTGCAGTTCTGAATGGGAGACACTTGGACCTTGCTATTTTTCAAACAGCGTTGCTAAAAATTCCCTTGCTAAATTTTCAAGTCTTTTTGTGTGTAATGGCTTTTAAAGCAATTTATTTTTTACACTATTGATCCTTGAAAAATGCATCTGCGAATGTCCATTTGGTGGCAACTGTGTTTCATACAGAAAAAAAAATCACAAAAGGAAATCAAAAACAAAAATCCCGGAAAAATATATATATACACATTTATATATAAACTTAAAAACCTTGTACAAATGAGTTGTTATATATAAGATGCTTACACTAAGGAAAAAAAATTTATACAATGTTTCAAGAAAAAAAAGAGGAAAAAAACATTTAAAAAGGGACAACATACAGATACAACAAGCAATTTCTAAAGCAATAAATACTACTGGTCCAATAGCGTTGTGATACTTTTAATTGTTGAGTAGCGTTCCCTCCCCCAAAAAGAACAACACCATGGAACAAGGTATATTAACACATTTTTTTTAACCCTTTGTTTCTGTACATTTAAACAATAACAAGTAACATCACAATAAAGGTTGTTTCACACAAGGAAGAAAAAAAAAGAAGTAGTAGCGGCACTGCATTCGTTGTGCCCTTAAAGGTTTAAAAACCAGATGTAAAATGATTGGTTCGCAAGCTCGTATTTAATACAAATAATAAAGAACCAATGCCTCCGGCAAGGGCTGCTTCAAAATTGCTTCTTTTTTTTTTAATTTTTAAAATCAGTCTTTAAAACTAAGCTATTGGAACTACATAACAATTATGTATATATATATATTTTTTAAACGCTACAAAGACTTTAAACAGCTGTTGATAAAAATTTTGGCAGAATCATGAGGCTTTTCTCATCTACATATTTAAAAAGGAGAAATTGAAATAAGAATGGGTCAAATATTGACCAATGAACTCGATAAAACATCAACTAATGTAGCCACGTGGCACGAATTAAAAACGAAACCGAAAAACGGCGACAACGAACGACAGCAACAGGAAAAAAAAAAAAAAAGAAAAAGAAAACAAAGGAAAGGAAATAAAACCCAAAATCCCAACAGAATTTAAAACCTCGAAACAAAACAGAACGGGCTAAAGAGGCTAAAGCTATTCTAAAGACTTGGTTACAAGTGACAGCGGCTGGGGCTGTGTCCCCGGCAGCGAGCTGTGGGAATGCAAGGAGGATGTCGAAGGTTGTGCTAAGGAGGAGGACGCGGCGGCGGCGGCGGCGGGCGCGAGGGTGGCCGGCTGGTGCTCCAGAGCCCCGTTGGGACACGCCGCCGCGGGCAGGGCGCTGGGCTTGCTCGCTGAGCTCTCGGTCAGGCCGAGCGCGGACGGCGGCGGCATCATGACGAGGTGTGCCAGCGGGTCGGGTTTCAACGTGAGCGAGAGAGGTTGCGTTTGTTCAGTCTGTGGTTTCGAGTCTCTTGGGGGGGAGGACAGCATGTTGGGAGAGGAAGGAGGAGAGTCTAGTAAGCTTCCATCTGAAGAGGGTGGGCTGACGCAGCTGCCTTCACCTTGTATGTAGCGAACGCACTTTTTTTTTCTCCTAGAAACAGGGAGAGAGTTATCTGTGAATAAAGGGCAAAGATGCTAATGGAGAAAGTTATCTAAAGCAAAGAGCCATAAATAAACTACTCTGGGCTCTGAACATGCTGCACCCAGACCCTGCGCACCGTGCTTAAAATCTGGCTGGGTGTTCTTGGCACTGAGTTCACRCAGGAACCTCCCCTCCCCTAACGGATTTGGAAAAGATTCGCAAATTCTCTCTCCATCACCCTCCTTTTCAGGCTGCCTCTTTTGCTTATTTATTTTTAAAGTAATCATAAAAATCAAGAGACATGGTTTTTGAGCCCACTGTGCTAATCTGCAAACTCAACTTTCCTTAGGAAAAAAATTAATCCTTGTAAAATAAAAAATTGTTGAGAGTTGATAATATCTCACGATGCTGTCCAAGTTAACATGGCTGTTTCTACACCTGCGTCACCTGTAGTCTTTACGATGCATTGCCTTTGGGAGGCAAGAACGGCTGCAACCTACTGCTCATTGCTTTTTCCTCTGTTACGAACCACACCAAATTGAGAGATGTCAGAGTCAGACAGGAAGAATATATAATAGAAAGAATGAGAGAGGGGAAATCAAAATGAACAAACAAAACAAACAAAAGAAAAAACAGGAAAAGAACAGGATAAACAGAGTATGATCCAAAATAACAAGAATAACTGGTTGTATGGCCTGCAGGTTGTGGCTTTGAATCGACTCAGATTTACTTTTTGTTTCAAGGGAGAGTGGTAGATTTGGGAAACGGCTTCTCTGTGTTTTGGGGAATTTTCCTCTAAGAGGCCACCCATGTAACTTCAGAGCGGGATCCAATTTCGGCAGGTGAAGAGCACGACGACAGGTACAAAGATGAAGAGCAACATGGAACTTATTTCACACCAGGGAACATGAGAATTTCACAAGAGCCATTTGTCTTCAAATAACCGAATATGTGACCCAACAAAAATCTTTTCTCCTCCCTCTGTCCACTTAATAGTGCAAAGGAGCAATGAACAACAAATGACACTTTCACACCATCTCTCCTGCCAAGTGTATGCAGGAGGATTCTAGTAGCAGGACAGAAATAATGAGGCAAATGACTACAGCATCTGGCAGAGTAATGTTCAGTGGCCATATTGACCCTAATAATGATGGCTTTCCAGCCCTCCTACTTAAAAACATGCTTTTCCATGCAATGTATTTGACAAAGTCGGTCTAAAGCAGCTATGGCATAAAATCTTTGGAAAGAGCCAGCTACACTGTTCACAACCACCTCTCAAGGAGCACACTACTGTCCCTCCCCTGTGGACACCTCGCACTAGCTGAGCAGYTTGGGCAGATTAGAGAGGAGCATGYGAAACGCTGGACTCTAGCATAGATGCTGAATGTTGCTGGGTGAAATTCCCCACTAACTCCATTTCTGCCAGTAGATTTTCTCCCATATATACGGCAACTGCATTTCACTTAGTTTAATCCAAAGTCCTTCACCTAGGCAATGGAGCTAGACATTTCTCCACTCTGAGGCAAACCTAACCAGMTTGATCCTGGAGGCAAAAGATACTGTATCTCAGAGCCAGAAGTGAACAGCAAGCCCTGGTACCCCACCTTTCCATCTCCTTCCATGAAGGATCTGGCAGATGTCAGTGCTGTGACATCCCTTTTTCCAGAGAATCAGGCAATGGCCTGAAGTTCTGCTCCAAGTTCCATATGGCAAGGTAAATTAGAGCTAGTAGAGTTTTAACCACGTTAGCCTGCAGATCAACACATGCTAAAAACTAAAGACATCCATGCAACTTAYATGTTAAAAAGAAAGAAAGAAAGAAAGAAGACAGCAAGTGAAGGCAGTAAACCATGCTTTATTAGAGCAAAGTTAAAAGACAGAAAAAAATATTAACTTGGTGGGCTCAAAACAGAACCTGTTAATTCATCTACCATCCAAGAATGCGTGGGAAGGCTCTAGCACTAGACTAATGACATTTCTGCCACTCTTTTTTCTCTCCCTTCTCCTCTCCTATGCTACTCCTGAGTCTGAAACTCTGCAATGCTACCAGGCCCACAATTTGTGCTGGGATCTTTTGTACAGCAGCCAGAACAAAAAAAAAAAAAAAATAAAAAATAAAACCCACACTATTACATTTCACAAATCTCTTAGAAGATATTAGTGTAGGAAGGTGGATTTTCACAATTTGGAGACCCCAGGGTTAAAAAAAAAAATTAAAAAATCCAGTAATTTGCAAGCAGAAAACCAAGTTCTGCCTGCCTCATTGACAGTGGTCCAGAAGTCACTCAGTTGGATTGCTCTGAACCTACAAGGCAGTTAATTACTGCACTAGAGCCAGTTTGAATCYAGTGTGTCAAAAATTCAATCGATTTTTTAATACTAACTTAAGTTCTGTGGCCTGAAAAAGAAGAGTTTCCCATGGCAAAGCAGATGTAATGAAAATACCACAGAACTATGCGACTTTCTGACCTTGCAGAGTTAATAGCCTTTTTKTAATTAGAAACACTGCTCTGCTATCTTAAATAATTTTTCTTTGACTAGGACTAAGGTGACAGAATGTTTCCTCTGTTTCAAATTCTTTAATAGTGCACTGACCACTTTTAGTCTGAAAATCTATTTACTAAAATGGTGATGGGTCAAGGGAAGACATTTCTCCATCTTGAGCCTGTGCCATTCCCATCCTGTGTTATGCGTGGCTGTGGTCACAGCAGGGCTAGATGGGCCAGAATACGCAAATGAGTAACTGCCCCAAACCCTGTAAACCAAATTTTACCAGAAGCAAATTAGATCGGGCAACCCTGGTGAAGGGAAATAAGTTAAAGTCTGAGGAGCTCTTCATGCCTCAGTCTTGCTGTCCTTAAAGCAAGGCTAAACGAGCTACGTACCCCCCTCACAAGCGCACCATAAGGACTATTTGTCTGTGCAGCGTTCTGAAAACGTCACCTGCCACGTCAGGATGGCAGAAGTCAGCAGAAGTGACTTCGTTTACACTGCCAGGTGAAACCAGCCCTAGGACAGCACCAAAACAAGCATTAGCACTGCAACTGCCAGCAGTGAGAGCCCCAGAAAAGGACAAGCATTGATTGAGCTGCTGGGAGCAGAGATGCCTCAGTGTCCATAATGTCAACAAACTGTGCRTCTTCAGCACCTACCTAAGATGCCCTACACCTACCATGCTGCCATATACGCTGTTATGATGGTTAGGACCAGAACTAGGAGAAAAATGCTCTAAATTGCCTAATAAGAAAACATCTTTATGCATTAGAAAAAAGGGGAAAAAACAGCCTGTACTGATAAGTCTAAAGCTATCACCTACATCACCAAAAGGTACTGTACAGCTCAAAACTAATACTGAAAATGTTTTCAAAAAATAAAGTCACTAAAAGCAAGGATTCCTAACCAAAAGCTGGAGTAAATTAAGACAGRGTTTGTCTTACGTGTAACCTAAGCACTAACTAATGTGCAGACTGAATGAAAAATCCCCTTCGTGATAAAATGAAGCTTCAAAAGTATGATGTTTACTTAATCAGCTAGAGAAAGATTAAGCAACACAAACACGATGTGCCCACAGTTCCAATACTCGGCATACAGAGTTTGACATGCTTCAAATACTGTATCGCTAGACTACACAAATATCTACTGATAGCATGTAGTACATTAACCACAGAATAAAGCCTAATTAAATACAGTGTTATGAGTCTTTGGTTAGCATGAGATTGGAGTCTCCTAATACTTAACAGCAAAAGCAGCTACCCAGCCCTATTAGGTTGAATTTTTATTCCTTTCCTTAAGCTTTAAGAAATTGCTGCTTTCAAAATTTAACATATATACTAGTGCTGATATCTAACACCTCAATCCCCAAACACCCAGTACTAAGCATGCCTTATACGGGACAATATGCAATCTTTTGAAGACATTTTCAATGCCTTCTCTTATCTCATATTTTGACATAAAACACCACCCTCAATTCATGTTTTCCTTGATACTAAGCACAAACAAGACTGCGTGCATACACAAAATATGAGGAACATCTGATCTACATTCTAAATGAGATGAAGCACATGGGACTGGCATGAGTAAGAGGGGAAAATGTGGGAAAGGAATCACTACACACAGAGTGTGGTTTGGATTGAAATACCTACCATCATAATATTCCAAATTCAAAGACTGCTTGTATCAGAACAAAGAAACAACACATTTAACCAAATGCGATCATTTAAGAAAAAGGAAYGAGAAAAGAACTACTTGGTATCCCTCCACCAAGAAAAAAGTACGTACTGAGTTATACACAGAATTAAATTCCAGTAGAACATAGGCTGTTGGAATTTGGGCTCTCTGATGCCTTTCATCTCCTTTTAGTGCTGAAAACTGTCCTACTAAAGTTGTAATTAGTTTGTCTAGAGCTCAAGAGTTTACAGCTCACTTGTTGGGATAAAATTTGGAAAAATTTATTTTCAAAATCAGCAGAAGACAGCAGATCATTTCAAAAATAACAACTACACAAGCCTTATCAAGAAATATTGGCATATAGGCATCTATTCAAATTTTGCAGATAAACCAAAAAATGAGTACAATATAAGCTGTAAACACTGGCTTGTATATCTATAATCAGGATAAAAACACTAGAGCTGCATATCCCAGAACTTTTTAAACCTTTGGAGACAGTGGACACAGACCTACACAAAAGACAAAATATAAAATGTCCACTTGAACATTAATTTTGCTGACAATCTGGAAAAAAACAAGAACAAAAAACCAACTGCCAGCTATAGGCACTTCAAATTTTCTTGTTCCCAGTTCTACCACCAGGGAGAGGTTATTGGTAAAGAAAGAGAGAAAATGGCATTAAATTAGCAAGAAATTCCAAAGATCAAAGATTATTAGCAATTGGTGCTGTGGGAGAGAGAAAGGTGGGGGTGAGGGGAAAAAAAGATTAAAAAAATAAAATCACACAAATGCACTAAGAGGACAGATTGCTTTTATTTCCCCAAAGGCCTAGTGGGTAGGATTATACCTGCATGGTTTGCACCATAAACTCTGTCGGTCAAGCCCGAACAATGCCCGACACTTCTTTGGAGTATTTGCATCTGTTAGCATAAGGTAAACACAAAAAATACAACACAATGGTGGATAGAGCTCATTTGGACTGTGTAATCTTAGCTACAGCTACGTTTAGCTTTTAATCACCTCAGTTTTATTTGGTAATCTCCCCTCATACCAAGGGCCTGAAAGAAACAGGACTTTCACAATGAGCCAGAACAAAAAACTGCGCCGTGGCGACACGGCTGTGCGTCCGTCCCGTGTCGGTACCACGCTCAGTGCCAGGTTATCGAGGGCCTTGGGAAAAGGTGACATTCCTGGAGAGGAGGCCGGCAGGGCAGGACTGTGTTTGAACCACAATACGCTTAAGGCTGATGCTGTTTTACAGTGGGTTTTTGGCTAGCAGCAGCAAAGAGGAAGGAAAAACAACAACAACAACAAAAAAAAAACACGAAAAAGCAAGACCCTTTCAGAGAGACGATAACTCATGGCAGTGTCCCACTCCCTTGTGTCTTCTAGATCACAATACAGAGCTACAAAGCAACAAGGCAGGAAAAAAAAGGGGAAAGTACCAAATAAACCAGCTGCAAATCAGCCATAGCGAGTCTGGGAAAACTATACACACCTGCAGGGGCCGCACCAGTTATTCTGTTGATCAAGGCCAAAGCGCGCTCGGCATTTCTTAGGAGCGCTCAGGTCTGAATGAGTTCAAGAAAAGCGAGCAGAAAAGGGGGAGAGAAAAAAAGAGAGGGGGAGAGGGAGAGAGAGAGAGAGAGAAAGAGAGAGAGAGAAGGGGAGAAAAAAGAGAAAGATAAAAATAAGGAAAAAATAAAAATAAAAAAGGGAATAAAAATCAATGTCCTCGTTATTAATTGCAAAATATTGACTTTCGATTTAAAAGTAAAAAAAAAAAAATAGTGATAATCACATTCTTATTCAACTCTTGAGATTAGCTGTTGCAATTAAAGCTGCAGTATCCCTTTACAAAGGACTGTATCTTTCCCATTTAAAAGAGCAGAAAGAGGAAAGTCATTGTGGCTGGTCTAGCAGGATGTTTCAGGCAAGATTTACTTGAGTTTGGTTTTTTTCTTCTGCTTTTTGTGAGGGAAAAAAAAGGAAGAAAAGAAGCTGAGTATGGAAGTTAGATCCTGAACATGCTTTTTTCTTCAACTTAGATACAAAATAAAAATAAGAGAAAAAAAAAAGAAAAAGGAAATTATATCTCCTGGGATAATGCAGCTTTTGGAATAACATTCAATTTATTTGTTTTTATTAATTTATATTTAAAGGAATGGATAAGAATAAGCAGATTGCGGAATGAGCATGTTAGTATCAGCCAGAAAATAAAACGTAAAGCATGGCAAGGTGCTGAGTTAGTACAGCTGGTGAATTGCAATGAATAGGCTTGAGCAGAAAGGCAAAAACAAAAATTCCAAAACTAAAATAATTAAAAAAAATGCGTAGGCATGCTAATGTGAGAAGACTTAGTGGGAGCCATGAAAAATGCCATTAGATTAAGGAGGTTCATTACTGACTTGCTTCCATTCTTATCAGTCTCTTTAAAGAAATACTGCATATTCAATTTGCACAGTTAGTACAACTCTTGCGTTATTTTTACCATATTACTGTTTTAATAGCAATTGTTACAAAAAACAAAAACAAAATAAAAAATACTATCAAACATATATAGATATAAAGATATATAGATAATAAACACTATAAAAACGTGTGGATGATATTTTTTTAATGTCATAAGTGTTTAATGTTAAAATCTATAATGTCAGGAAAAAAAAACTAAAAAGCAGTTCATAAACTATTTTAAATGACTCAAAATGACGTTAGCACCTGTAATCGGAGGAAGTGAAAGGCAAGGATTTAGGAAACATTCGCTGTGTTCTGAAAAAAAAGAACAAATTACACAAAGGCTTCAAAAAAAATTAAATTAGGGCTTCTTCAAAATTGACTATGAGATTGCCTATGCAGTATTTCTAATTTCCTATATAGAATGGCAAACCTCCTTAATTTAAATTGGGTGCGATTTACCACTGTAAGGCATGCATCAGAACATACAGGTACAGCCCAAATTAATACCAAACACACACATACGTACACACACACACATACGCGCAAAATAAGCAGACAACTTTATAAACGATGGCATAGGCATTACAACTATGGATCTGCAGTTAAAGGCTTTGCAGTTATTACGTACAGATTCAACTAATGTCACAAGAGGCTCTTACATGCAATGGTCTGGTTACTAGTTTTAGAAGGGCAATAATGAGTAAATAATTAAAGTGTATTAATAAAGGCTGTCTACAATAGGGACTGGCTCTCAGTGAGGCCACGGGACTCCTGCCCACCTCCCCCGCACCTAGGAACGTAAGATAAGCATTGCCACAGTTCCACTACGCAAGATACTGAGACTTATTTTTACTTACCATTGGTCTCTCCTGGCTGCTTATCCCTTTTCCTCTTCTTCTTCTTTCCCTGCACGAAACAAACACAAATGAGAAGGGTTAAAAAAATCACCAACAAAAAAACCCCAACAACAATTACCTTTGTTAGACAGCACAGAGTGACAGCAGAGTGCTCTGTCCTCCAAGTCCACCGGAGAGGACATGAACCACCGCATGGAGGACCTGAACGCTGGGATGCACCTGCAGTGCCTTCCCGTCTCTGGGAAGCCAAGGAGGGCCCCAAGGGGATACTTTCTCCCTGGAAACGGCTCTGTCTGCTGGCCCACCCTGTGCTGTGCCATTTATTCTGCTTTCTAACAGCCCCACTACAGCCCTCCTGCAAAGCTAACATCCTCTGAAAGCCGTAAGCAGCTGGGGTGGAGGCAGAAAGAATCGGAAGGAACTTATTTCAAGGTAAGTTCAGAATGATGACAATAATATTTGACACCTGTACATTCCTGTGTCTGGAAGTGGCAAAAATCACTCATGGTCACATTTTTTCTGGGGGCAGGAAAAGAAGAAGGGGGAACAATGGAGACTGAACAAGGGAGAGTGTGCAAATGAGGTCAGACTTGAGCCCCTGGGGTTCCTCAGCTGCAAAATTAACCATTAAAACAGATGCCACAATAAAGAAGCCACAATAATGAGGAAAGCCTAACCAGCAGGTTTATAAGTGCACCCAAAGCCTGGGAAGCACAGCAGAAAGGAAAGAAATCCAAAGTGTGATATAACTAAGACACTGTCCACATTTTGCTATCATGAAGAAAGTCAGCAGTATTAACTTGCTAAACAATGGCCCTTTCCCAAATATTATCCATCAAGACGATGTAATTTATTATGGTTTTTGATCAGAGGGGGAAATGGAACAGAAGAGGCTGGAGAAACAAGGGTCCATCCTTTCCCACTTTCCCTCCAGCACTATGCGAGAGGCTATGATCATACGGATCAGCCTGAACTCTGTGGAAAATGAGATCATGATGAGCATGGCTCAAAAGAAAAAAATATATATTTTCTAAGAAAACTCTTCTTCCAGCACTGAATGACAGAATTTGCAGAGCAAAACAAAAAGGCTAGTGTGTGGAAATATGGTCATTTCATTTTCAGAGGTCCCCAGCTACTAAAAGCAACATCTGGGCAGCAATGTCAACTGTAAACAATGCCGTGATCTCTGCTTTTGGAGATGTGGTAGTAAGAGGAATTGGTGAAAAGGCGTAAGACCAGCAGTCCCTTGTGGTCAAGAGCGAAGGGAACAAAAACATGTCATGAAAGAAGGAATCTCACAGCACTTTTGAAGGTCTGGCAGTATATCTGAGGAGAGGCCAAGAGGTTCTCATACATCTTGGACATCTCCCTTTCAGTCGGTCTAGCTTCCAACTAAATGGTTAAGTTTAGCTTCAGTTTGGCCCATCCACTATTTTTGGCACACTCACTATGATCCATTGCCTGGAATTTATTAGTAAGAAATTCACCCAGTGTGAATGTTGGATTTTGATTTGTTGTTGTTGTTGCAGTGTTTTTCCTCCCCCAAAGCTGTCTTTCTGGCACAAGGCTTCTGCACTCATTTATCCTTGTTGTAAACTGCCACCCTGCTGCCCAGGCTGTGATAAGTACAGTCTTGTTCAAGAGAGCCTTCTGGTGATAGAACAAGCTATGTGCACAGTAAATTTTAAAGGACATGCACATAATCCTGTGGCCTGAATGCTGTTCCTGAGAAATAAACTCAGACACCTGAGGTCATTTTTGGAGATATGGTATGTCGTCGTTCTGAGTTCTCTGTTTAAGTAAAATATCAATTGTTACACGAGCCGTTTGTCTAACACGACAGGAAAAGACAAGAAAGAGAATGAGGCATTGCTCCTAAAAGTCTCTGAGAATAAAAAGTGGGGAAAATTTGGTATTCCAGAGTCCACACATCACAAAAAATATAGTAAGTTCAAACTCTGCTTCATTTACATTGGTCTAAATTGGCAGTAACTTTATGAAAGTGATTTTTTTCCAGCTTTTCAACGTAACTGAAATCGGACAATTGCCTCAGCACCATAAGTCTGCTTTTTATTTAATCTCGAGGAGGCCACTTTGATAATTAACAGAATGCATCTTGTGGTTAATTTGATCACTTTTTGCAGTATATTTGGGAATTCAAGGGCTATTCTAATTTGAGAACTTTAACTTTCGCCGGCCAGAACGCAGATCAAGAGTCATCTGCCCTTCACAAACTCTGCCAGCCAGGTATTAAAGTACTATAATCTCTTTAGGGGGCAATGTATTAAAAATGACTGACATACAGGAATCTCAGCCAGGGACCAGGAATTTCTGGTCCCTTTTCAACAGCAGCTTTGAAAACTCTATTTCTAAGAATAGAAAAAGGTCCCACTAAGTACTTCTACATTCTCTGCAAAGGTAATAGGGGAAATAAATACCTTGCTTGTGTGTTCAGTTTCTGAGCTATAAGAAGATACTTGATTATGCAGCTAAACAAATACATGGAATTAAGAAAAAATTATAGCAGCAGTTTTTGAAGTGCTCTGCAGAAGATACATTTTTTGTCTTTGTCTCAGACTGCCCTTCTCACACTGGAGCAGACAGTCCGTCATGTTTTCCACCRTCATGTTATACAAATTCTTAGGCTGCAAGTAGATGTGGATGTAAACACTTGCTTACTGTTTTGGCAGGTTTGTGTTCTTTTTGCAGAGCCAAGCCAACATGGGTTTTGACAAGACTGCAGAATCCTTCTGTACTAATTTTCTAGACTACAGGCAGACAAGGTTACTAGACCCATACATATTTCCAAGTCCAGCATTCAGTGCATTAATGTCGCACTAGATCTCATGAAGAGAGAATGTGCCTTGTGACACCAACAAGCCACAAGGGATTCACTGAATCCTCTTCTCTTTAAAAGTAAGCTGGAAGCTGCGTTTCTTGAATGCAGCGTTCCTATTTCTGAAGACCTGGGCTACAGCTGGCCTCATCCTACTGCCTGATGTGAAATTACTCATGATTTAGCTATTTTAAGCACCCCAGACATGCTCCCCTTCTAGATCCATGAAGGGCTTGAGACCTTAAAAATGCTGAGGGAGGAGGGAAACTCTGAGAGCTCTGCATGGATGGAAGAGAGAAATAAATAAATCCTGCAGATGATGCAACTGTGTGATGCAAAGCTTCTGAGCTCTCCTCAGGCAGGAAGGTTCCCCCTGAAGGTCACCTGGGGGTACAGCATCAAGCCGCTGGGAAAGCGCCGGCTTTCTCATCCTGTCCTTTTTAGCTTGAGAAGAAAGGGTTTCTCAGTGCTCACACGGTGAGGACAAAAGTAAAAGGTCCTAAACGCTGAAGGCTTTGTACATGCCCATCTGTCAGCGGCACAGTCACTACGCAGAATGAACATTCCTGAAACCTCAGTTAAGCRCACACTCCCTTCCGAACACCCAAGACGACAATACTGCACAGTACTGAGAACTACCTCAGCCTATGGTCTGAGTCTCAGGCCAAACGACACGGAAAAAMCAGGGAAAAATGATGTTTAGCAGTACCTCATTGGATTTAAAGAGATTTAGATCTGCCTCCCTCTACCAAGGATCACTCAGCTTCAGAATAAAGGAGGGAGAGGCAGAGCCCAACAGAAAGAAAAGAAAATTGAGACAGAGAACGTAAGGAGTTGAGAAAATTCTCTTATATAGATATTGCTAATTAAGTGAAAGTGTGTATCCTCCACCGCCGAAATGGTGGACAAACATGGAGAGCTGCTGCTATCCTAGGCTTTCTTGCAAACTCTGAACCAGCTTTCCCAGCTATATATATATATATATGTATATATGGAAGAGCAAATGCTCTTACAGGTTAACATTGCTATACACAAAACACACAGTTTATGTGATTTACAGCAAAACAGAGTTCACAGCAGTGATGATGATGATGGAAGATACAGACTTCAACAGAAACAAAATGTTTTACATTGTACAAAACTGACATAAATTTAAAGATGCTGCTTCGCAAACCAGGGGAGCAAGGTTATCAGGAAGGTAGGGAGCAGAGATTATTCCAGAATAGGAACTTTGAAATTTTTACATGTCTGTTTCTTTMTTTATTTCAAATAATCAGGCTATTTCTATGATCTTATTAAGCAGAGTTTAGAGCTCCCACCAGTCCAGAAATCTGTCATGAATTTATGGCTTTAGGCTTGCAAACACTTACTACCAGATGTACTGCTTCCACAAARATTTGGAAAAATGGGTTACATGCTACTAGTAAGTGGTTACAATGCTGGCCTTACGTTTGTAACGGCACAAAATTCTATCACTTTTAGCTGCAAAACAGGCTTTCTCGAAGGCGTATGGGGAATCAATCTAAAAAGCACTCCATCAATTGATCACAAATTCCCAAACATTTTTTAGAATGAGGAAGGGGAGAAAAATAGATAACATGGCCATGAAAAAGCAGAACATAATTTAAATATACAACAGTAGAGCGTGGAATAATTCATTTAACCCCACTTGAGAGTAAGACTTTCAAACAAGTCACGCTTTTGGTTTTGCCAGTCCTTCTCTGAAGCTAGGATAAGTCATTCTTCCACTTTCCACTATACTCTCACACAGATAAGCACAAGACACTAATTATTCATATTTTTGGTGGAAAGGAGAGGAGCCATACTAAGGGAATTTATTTTTTTTTTTTATGAATTTAAAATAACCAGCAAGCCAAATAACATTTCCAGATGCTGGTAGAAGTGGAGGCGAGAGTTTCTTCACAGAGCTCTACTGTCATGCCCCAATTCTAACCTTTTACTAGTCCCAGTCAGGAAGCCTCTTCCAAGTGGAGGCTGTGAATTATCCCCAATAGTTTTAGTATCGCAGAGAGAAGCGTCCGCTTTGTTACCAGATTGGGATCCTGAGCCACGCTTTCCAAGTAGTGCTTGTGTGCAATGTGTGGTCGTAGTTCAGCAGGTCACATATACATTTCTACAAGCTCTACTACTAAAAAAATTTCCACCTACATAGGAACCTACATAGTTATCCCGTGCAGACCAGCCCGGGTACAGCTGCATATGAAGCTGTCGTTCCTTTCTTGCTAGTTCATAGTATTTCGCTTGTTCTTCTCTGGATAATGCATGCCACTGAGGTGAAGAAAAGAGAAAAAAGACAAAATAAAAAGCATAGCTTTTTTAAAAAAAGCATGTTAATAGCAGAGTATATTAGTTATATATAAATATAGTTAGAATTGATTTTCCAAAAACACGCTAGGTAAAAATATATGATCAGGAATACTGCCAGTTCATATTTTATTTATAATTCCAGATTATAACTCCAGTTAACATAACAGAGACACAACTAATCATTTACATTCATTCAGTCACTTTGCCAGATGAAAGATGTAAAAAAAAAAAAACCTAAATAAAAACAAAGAACAGKCGGATCCAAAACCTGAACTATTTGTTTTGAGTCCAAGATCTCAATTACAGATGTTTAAAAGGTCTATCTCCCTCCTTGTTCCAATTTGCGCCCTTTTTCTAGTTCATGCACGTTCCAATACTTGCTCATTTCTAGGGCAATGTAACAAGAAATCCAAGRTTTTCACACGTCCACGTCATAGAAACAACATTGAAATAATAATTAAAAAAAAATTACACTCTCCTTCCTCCCACAGCAAATGACCCAGGCAGAAAAGAACAAGACAGGGTCTTTGGTTTACCTGGATTCTCTGAGCAGAGTTTACATCTCTATCCACTATCACAGTAATAGAGGGAAATAAATACACCCACTCAGCAGGCCACAATTCCCTCTTGCTGCAACAGCGTGAATCCCACCCAGTTTCACTCCCTGGCTGTGCCTCTCTCTTGCGGCTACACCAGTTACCTACCCTTCGACCAAGGATTTGGTTGATGGCTGCGCTCTCTTTCAATGTGCATTCTGCTACAACTTTTGCTCTCATTTCCTTCATATACAACATAAATGCATTAAGAGGTTTCTTTATGTGTGGTTTCTTTTTCTCTTCTTCTTTTTTGGAGTCCTGATGTTTTCTGAAGGATAAAGAGAAAACAGACAAGAACTTCACAGTGAGAGCTCTTGTGAATTTATTAATCTCCTCCACCCTTGTACATAAATCCTCAGAAATTAGACACTATAAAAAAGTCAGGATAAAGTTATCTTTGTCTTATGTTAGACCCTTTTACAACTGGCCATTGAAATCCAGAAGGTTCTCTAGAGCCTATATCCTGGCTGCTGTATGAGGACAGTTTTAACAGAATTATAACAAAACCTTTCACATGTTTACGCAATATCATTGAGTACATTCTCACCTCCTAGAAAAACCTCAAAAGGATAGAAGAATCTGGAAAAATGGATTCTTAGATCATGGGGAGGGCTTATGAGCAAGATGGTAATAGAAATAATTATACACCATCATTACTAGGAACTGAAATGCTGTCTTTCTGATTAACCCGTAAAATGAAATGGCAAGAAGTACCAGATGTGCCAGGGAAAGAGGAGCAAGTAAATCAGAGTTCTCAGTTTATACCTAAACTTGATACCAGTGCTCTCTACAGCTTCAGGTAAACTGTTTATGCTCTAATTTATCATCTCATGTTGTGTACCTTGTATCTCATGGTTTCTTGGTATTAAAAAACAGGGAAACTAGTCAAAAAGCTTGAAACATAATCAATAAAATTTCATTTCTTTGTTAAAATGGGTCAAATTTATAGCTAGTTGCCTACATTATAGAAGTGCTCTGAAAGACTAAGTGCCAATGTTATTTTCACATATTTTGGTAGTTAAATGCTGGTGAAATCACTTAAGACAAAAGAAAAAAGCTACTTTTCAAATATTTTATAGCAAAAAACATTCCCACAAATCCAAGCTTTTTTAAAGCTACATACGTAAACGTGATACTTAGGAATTTCTAAAAATAAAACACGGGAAATAAAAACTTACGAGCTGTGGAGTGAGCCGACATCGCTCTGGGAAGATTCTTGTTTGACTGTTGGTGTGACTATGGCCGGATGAGGGATTCCAGTTGTATGTAAACTATGATGTGGCGGGACCATGTGTGGAGGAAACCTAGAGGAGAGAAAGCTGTGTAAATCGTCAGAATAAAAATGAATGAATGGGGAGGGATGTGTACACACATTAAAAAAAAAGGCATATAACAAGCACATGACAGCTAGATAAAGCGTATGAAAGCTGGCAGCATTAATTAGCAATAAATTAAACATAATGACTCTCATAATGTCATTAAAGCCAATCTCCCCCTTCATTATCATTACTGACATGAGACATCATGATTTTTAACATCTTTAACAAAAAGCAAATTCAACTGGATGAACTTGGATGAAAGTGGAATTTCAGCTACCTGCAAGAAAATCCATTTTTTTTTTTTTTTTAACTAAGAAATTATCTGTGGCAACTAAGAAACCAATTCTTATAGTTCTGAATCRTGTTGTGAATTTGGGATGACATCTTTTGTTGCATATTGACAGCAAAATAAAATATTAATGCCAGCACAATCCAGATGCATTTTTGATAATCCTTATAGATGCCTCATTAGCTACATTTTGTTGATGGAGCAAAAGAAAATACTTATTTGTGTCTAATAAATCTCTGAGCCACACTGCTTTAACAGAAAGTGGGAAGATTGTGGAACGAAGTCAATTTTGATCCATTAAGGTAACTGAAGAAGGCTTAAATTCATGTAAAACAAYAGTCTAGCCTTTTTAAAGAGAAAAATATTGTCAGCTCTATGACTTATGGTCATATACAGAAGGAATCCAGGTCCTGCACCTGGATTCACAGGGATATGGAATCCTTTTCCTCAAAATGTAATTGCCAGGTTAAGGCCACAGAACAAACATACCACAGTCATTCAGTCTTTCTATTTTTTAAAATGAAATTAAACTTTTCAAAAGCAGAATTGATTTTTTTTATCGTTATTATTCCTCAACAGTCTTAAAAGGTTTCAGAGGTAATGACTAAGTGACTTGCCTAAGAAAACCCCCACTGAAGTCAGCAGGTTCCAGGGAACAGGATCTAATCCAGAGTTTTGGCTCAAAAATATCTTCTTGCAAAAATTCCATGGCTAAGCTGAACTAGCAAACAGTAAGATTTTTTCTTTGTAAAATCCTACTCTCAACCAAGAATTCTGAGCTGTCCTGGTCCAAATAAAGTACTGCAATCTGGAACAAGCAGTGGCAAAAAGAATTATTTCTTCTAGCATCTATATGCAATGATTTTTTTCTATTAAACGGGTTTYTATACTGGGATGATATACCACCATTAAGCAGACTGGCCACATGTATCAGAATATAATAGGATTTTCTTTCCCCCTTGCCCTCGAAGAACTCCATCACTAATCTTAAACCCCCCCAAACTGCCTAAATGTTCCTCACATTCACAGGATAACACAGAACAGTACTTTCATAAAAAGGATTTATTCTCCAGTATGAGCTCTGTAGATTTCTGTCTATCAGCTACTAGTACTCAAGATCATTGGATAGAAGTATTTTATCACAGTGATGGGAAGAGCAGGGAATGACAGGGAGGATGCGAGACTGTTCGAACTCTGGAGAAAAAACACAGCTCCTACAAAGGCGTGAGAAAAGGAGAGGAGGAGGGTGGGATGGCAAGCACCGAGAAGAATGGGCAGCCAAGTGGTCACCCCTTCAAAGGTTTCTACTTTTGTTAAAGACCCATTGACACAAATCTCCAAGCGCCTTGTCAAAAGACCTCTCCTGCTCTCTAACGGAAGTAGGTGGGAGAGAAGTGAGTGTCTGGCTGCGGACACGCTTTGGTGCACGGCAGGTCGGGACGGGAGACAATGCTGGGCCTGTGGTAGTCCCACTTCTGCCWCCAAACTGCCTCATCAGTGAGCAAGACACAAACCTGGCCTTCACTCCATTTTCTTCTGCTCTCCCTCCCTCTACTTGTGTGCGTGTGTGTATTTGGACTGGGCATTCAGTGTTTCGTACAGTGCTTGGGGCCCCTGGCCATAGCACGATGCAAACTACAGAAGCAGTGAGAGCTCAAAGGGAACTGTTTTTAGCTTTTTGAAAAATATACATAAACACAGGCAAGAGTAAAACCCACAGCAAAATCTTGACCTCTTTAAAATCAGTAAAATCAGTATAAGCACAGTGATAAAAAGTTGGCACGCTTCCTATTTAAGGACTAAGGATCTAAGGACATATTTCCTAGATGAACTCCAGGCACAGACCCAGCGTTGAAACGAGGGCTACACTGCTGCTGGGGCTACCTGTGATGCAAACCCGAACAAGAGTCAGAGACGATGAAATGGCAAAGAAAAGGAAAAACTTGCCTTTGAGGAGGAGAGGGGAAGAGCAGAGCTTGCCTGGCATGGGGACACAGTGGGCAGAGCAGGGGGCACGCGGCAGCAAGGAAGGGCAGCTGCGTGCAGTGGTAGCRCAAGGATGGGAGGGTAAGAAGGAGWGGACTTAAGTATCACAAAAGGCTGATTACAGCTGGAGTTAGTGGGTACCCCAAAATAATGGTCATTAAGCCATAATAAGAAGAGCCATAGTAAGAAGAGGCCACAGGATGTGGCTGTGCTAACATGATCATGGATTTGCTTCTCATATGGGGACCTGGTCAAAAATTACAGCACACCAACAAACGAAGAAATACTACCTACATGTTGAATTGTTGTATGGTCAGGATCTTCAAGGCAAGCACGTTCAATAAAAGATAAGGGGGTTATTTTATTCATTTATTTATTTTTGAGGAA
The DNA here is from genome assembly GCF_003343005.1 of Rhea americana. NCBI lineage: Eukaryota > Metazoa > Chordata > Aves > Rheiformes > Rheidae > Rhea > Rhea americana. The sequence continues at coordinate 1,562,597 of NW_028186723.1, read as the reverse complement.
GATTTAAGTATTTCCAGCTAAWTAAAATTTGAGGAGAAAAAAAAAAGATAAAAATGTAACTCCCCCCTATATATGTGCACATCGTTTTCCCAACTAGTCTCTCAGAGAGAACATTTGCACCAGGGGGAGCGACTGGATGGGGAGGAAAGGGTGCGGAGGAGACGCCTACGTTTGCATGTTGTGTGGCAGCCGGACTGTAGCAAAATGGATGGCAAGACCGCCACGGACTTCAGCTGGGCTGAGACTGACCCCTGAGCTCCAGATCTGGAGACTCGGCAGCCTGCGCCAAGAGGCAGCAGCAGCTCCGCAGTTACCCTTAGGGCAGCGGGTCTCCCACCGGGTTCGGCGTTTGTCACCAGCGGGCAGCTTCTCCCCGCGGGTCAGCCCTGCCTCTTGCGCTGGCACGCTCCTCCATGCCGTACGTTTTGGGCTGCAGAACGGTGCCCCAGTGCCCAGAGTGGATGGCGCGTTCAGACGGGACTCSAGCAGGCTGGGCGCCAGGCCCAGAGCCTGCGTGCCCCTTCATTCCCACGCGCACGCGCCCAGGCGCACGCCAGCCCGAGTGGGGCACAGTGCTAGTTTGGGGTTCCTGGCTACACTCCAACTTCAGTAACTGCAGTCCACAAAACTGAATTTCCCCTGAAATTTCAGTTACAGAAGGTATTTTTCACTACCACCACTTAACAGCTATGCAGTGCTCGTGTGCTGTAACGCTGTTAAARCCTTTCCCCCTTTTCTTTCACAGCAGTTGCTTTTTCGCAGTGAGTGCACTGTTTGCCCATCAGCCAGTTAGCCCAGTCTCCATTTACATTAAGGACACATTATAGAGGGGTCATAAAAGATCAAGAGATGTTATTAAGCACGTTGCATGCAYAAGAAGTGAGTGAGGGGATGCTACAAGCACAGAAAAATGTTGTAAATGGTTAAAACAACCTGAAGACACTACCCTAATAGTCCTAACTATTTATTAAAATCATTAGTCACCCATTAACCTTTTATAAACTATTCATAAGCATTCTCTAACTAACTAATGAACCGTAATTGCTAAGCTTTGGGAGTATTCTGGGCTAGGAAGCATGATRTGCTCCAAAGATCTGCATGATAATGCAGGTAACTACAGGAATCACTTTTAGAAGTGATTTGGGAAACAGGGAAGAGGCCTTGGAGTGCAAGGTGGGCGAAGCTGGGGTCTGCCCTGGCTTCATGCTCCTGGCAGACYAAATGCAGCAAATGGCTTGGCGACCTTCCAGCGCTGCAGGGCTCTTATCCGGTGCGCTCAGGGGCACCGGCACCAGTGCCGGCTACGCAGGGCAARAGCCGCCCAGCCCCGCGGGCAGGTGCTCCAGCTGATACAACRGGCATGTGAAAACACGGGCCGAGCCACGCATCACAGCGTGGCCTGCCCACGGGTGCTCTCACGTATGGGAAATGAGGGGAGAAGTTTACGGGCTGAAACAAAAGATAAACATCTTAAATCTGTTCATCAGCCTGTGTGCGTGTCAGAGTGTGCGTGCATACGGGCACASAGCAGACACAAAAAGAAAGGCGGCATGCATGTACACGCACCCTTCACCTTCGCCTGAGACATCCCCCYTGATTTTTTTCTCTAGACAAGTATTCCATGAATTGCAATAAACACCCTAAAAATTCTAAGCAGCTCATTATACACCACCGTCTCCTTTTATGGCTCCAAGCCAGAATATAATGATGAGTCTTAACTTGTTAAGGACAACTAATTTTTTGTTCCTGGCTGTCTCAGGGGCTTCTCTCTTACTCACTCTCACTTTGCTTCACTGTTGACATGTTTCTGTTAACTGGATGTCATCTGCCTGCCTTGATTTTATGCACAAGCAGTGGGATGCATTTTTCTGTGCAACAATTCTGCTTTGAGTTGCATTAGATTTGTCATTATTCTCTCATTTTCCCCTTGCACTTGTAACATTTCATCTATTCCTGCCTTATTTTTTGAGCCACGGTGCACCCACATTATGGTTTATACATGATCTTGCTCCCTTTGAAGCCGGCAGATTTCAGAGCCAGCCCTCGTCAGGAGAAGTGCCTGCTACCAATTTAGCAGGCTGAGGGCCCCGAGCTCCAACAACTCAATCTAAAGGGGGTCACAGGGTGGCACAAGCGAGTGTCAGCAAGTGCTGTTTAATTGCCAATCTAGGCTTCTCCATGGTGTTTAAAGTATAATGACCCATCACTTAATTCTGAGAAGTCCTGGCCCTGCTGCTGAATGGAATGAATATCAAAGGATGTGCTAGAACAGGGCAAGGAGCCTACATTTCCTATAACTGCCATAAGTATAATAGACCTCTACTTCTGTCGTCCCATTACCACAATAATGTATTTAATTTGCTGTGTACTCTTTTTAACTAGATACCTTTCATAAAGCCTATCTTGGGAATATAGCCTCCCCCCTCCCACATCTTCCCCTCCCCCAAACGACTAGCCTCTCTAATAATAATTAAACTAAATCAAGCTCTACTTTGCCTCACACTATGCCTGCGAATCTTTTGTAGAAATTTAAAAAGATTAAACAGAGGGAGGGAATCGTTGTTTGAATTTGCAGCTCTCTCCCCAGCCCAGGATTTTTTTTCCCCTCTGTGCTGGGTCTATTAATTTTTTTTATAAGTTGATTTTGCAGTTGTTTCTCTTTAGTTGCTGGAGCAACAAGGGCAGATTCTAATTTTTACCTTTACTTCTATTGATCTAAAGCACATAACAGMGTGTTTCCCTGCTCATTCCCTCATGAGTTCTGGCTGTTTGTTTCCATTGCTCAAGGTGGTGTGTGCCTTTTTTTTTTCATTTGMATCTTTGCCTCCTTAAATCTTCTATACACCAACCTCCACATATTAAACTACAGAAATGGAAAGGAAGGGACAGAGTGGGGAAAAGACGTGGAACCTTGCTATGTAATGCATGCTAATTTAATTATATGCCATCATCAAAATGGATTAGCTGTTTCAGCCCATCAGGAAAGTCTAAACCTCCACCGATTTAATTAACCAGACTGAAAATCAGATGAACAGAAAATAAAACTATCATTAGGAGCAATTAGTGATTACTTAAACATAGTGCTGCCAACCAGTTTGTAAATAAAACTAGCAGCCCCATGAAAATTAGATGGAATTAATTGGAGGTAGGGAGGGGGAGAAATATATACTTCTAAAGCTTTAGAGGGTCAGACAGGTCCTTTTATGTTGGCTATCAGAGTTTGGAGCTTTCGTAGGGGAAAACATAGCACAATAACCTTCCTCCCAGCTCTGCTCGGATAGCAGCCTCCCCTAGCTCTTCCAAGGCTCCCCTTTCTCAACTAGAGCACTGCTCTGGGTGACAGCCACTGGGAAAGCAAAAGGTGTCATGACTTCTCCTCCTTGATTTTCAATACCATATTCTTCTGGCCGTTTCATTTAGTTGGCTTTTAGAAACGACTTCCCTCTTCCTCCACCTCTCTCTTGAAAACAAATTCCTAAAGGGCCATGACAGCACTAAGGCACCCTCTCCTCATCAAACAGGTACTGCTCATCCTCCACCCTTCCAAAAACTGAGAACGATTGCTTCACTACAGTGCTTCCAGAAAGGCATTTCCCCAGAGGGATACCGGCCTCTAGGGGGGATGCCAGGAGGAGTTACACTTGTTCTTAACTCAGGACCGCGGTCCTTTGAACTCACCTTGACATGGAAGCATTGACAGTCAGGGCTGTCGGGTAAGGGTGGCGGAAACCCCCCGTCGTGATCGGGTACACCGGCTGACCTTGCCTGGCAAAAAGAAGGGAAGGAGAGAATGAGAGAAAGAAAAAAGGGTTGGAAAAAACAACAAAAAACTTCTCTCTGCACAGTAAGCTTTATTCTCATTTGATCAGAACAAAAATCTTGGGGATTGTACAGCAAGGATCAAAGGAAAGAAACACAGAACAATTTGAATGCCATAAATCTGATAGGAATGGCTAATTAAATTTTATAACCTCTGCTTATGTCAATAGAGACCCTCTCCCCAAGCTGAAACTAGGTGTTTTGTTGTAATAATTAAAGGCGAAGTCTCGCTTGCTTTAATGGAGCCATCACACTAATTGAGGGCTACACATCCAAAGGAAAACAATAATGAATGTAAATTTATACCAAAATAAAGTACAGTGAATCAAAGGACTTCAGTTGCGCTTTGGGCCTCTTTCGGTATTTAGATCTCGGTGAGAAAACATTAAATTAACAGAGCTTAATTTGTAGCCTTTTGTCAGATTAACAAGTGTTGACAAGAGTTACCGGGGGAGAGTCCCCAAGAAGTATTGTGGGTAACCAATAGACAATCACACCTCATTACAATAATTAAAAAATACAGCAACATGCAAAACAGCATCCTCATGAAAGACACACAACTTTTTCTGATTGAGGTTTGTCTGTGCTGGCTAGTTCTTTTTATCTGTCCTTCAAATATATCATTTGAATGAGTAGGATCCTTTCTTTGGAGGGATACCATGCTAGAGATATCCAGGCCAACTGAGGATAGATGGGCTGAGAAGTTGATTGTGATCATGAGTGGCAACGAGAGGGGAAATAAAAACTTTTGGTTGCTTCTGTGAGTTTGGCCATGCTACTCTAAGAGCAAAAGTGAATATGAAGTTATCATCCCATGACAAATAACACAGGGAGAAGTTTTAAGAGCTGTGAGTAAGTAAATAYGCCACTGGTGTTGGCTTATGATAACTCAGGGTGGTGACAGACTCCTGTGACAAAGGTGGCTGTTGTCACTTGGATGTTGAAACTGGCCACATGTGGCAACACTGGCTTGGGTCTGGCAGACACGAAACAAGGTCGAGGACAAACTCATGTCATTTTAAGGCACATAAGGCCCTAAGACACCTACATACAATTAGAAGCCCATCAGGGACAACAAGGAATTTCTTCCCTACATCCTAACTTGATCAATGCTCCTGACTTCTGGCATTACCTCGCTGTATTTGTTTTACATACTGAGGCATTTACTATGCAAAATTGAGCTAAGCAGTTTCTGGCTGACGAAAGCTCGCCAGCCCGCACGAGAAAGCCCCTGAGCAAGGTGCGCGGCCACCCTGCGACGAAGGACAGCTGGTGCTGGGCAACCAAGGCGGGCTGCCGAGGAAGCGGTCCGAGATGTTGGTCTCCAGCACCTGCACCGACACACCTTGCTAGGACCCAGGGCTGCTGTGCCTGGAAGAAGCCCAAAAGCCTCTTACGCCAACCTGACTCCCTGCCCAAGGTCTGTGTGCTCATGTGCACCCCCGGCTCCTACTCCCTCTCCTTCGCAGTGTAAATCCCATTTCTTTAAGGAGGGCAAACCAGCAGAGAGGTATTTCAGCACAGCTGGGAAAATAACCTCAAAAAGAAACAAAATCCTTCTAGCTCAAGGCATTTCATTCCTAAGGAAACACAATCTCCCAGTATTGATGAGGCCTAAATGCCTGTTATGTGAGAAAAATATGATAATAACGTTGATTTACAATGCAGAGAACCACTGTATTCAGCAACACAAATGCATTTTATAAAGTATTTAAATAAAATACGCTGCATGAAAGGCCTAAGCAGCATGAAAATTCATTATAAATCCATTGCAGAGATGGCATCATGGAGAAAAAAAGAAAATAGGGACTCAGTTATTGGAGGAAATCTCATCCCCAACAAGGCTTTGTAAGTGAAAAACCAACCAACCAACCAACACCCTGCTACTTTCTCTGGCTTTTTTCTTACTTGATTTGTAAGTAAACTTATTCCTCTTTCTTATCCGCAAGAAAACTCCGTTCCTCAGTTACTATCTGCAAGAAAACTCCGTTCCTCAGATACTAACTGTCCAATATTACTTTGACCAAGAATGCTTTTTGCTAGTCAACATAAGAAAAATGAACAGGGCTTTGACAGGGAAAGCTAATGAAATTTAAAACTGCACATTTATAATGAGGATGGTCCTGTTAAAAATAATTTAAAAGGACATCCATTAAAACCACCATGAGCACCCAGAAAACCAAATTCCAGGGCATATTAAAAAAAAAACAAAAAACAAACAAAAAAAAACATGGCTCAGTATAAGGGCATTCATAAGAAAAAGACATTTCTGCAGGAGGGTTTAAAAATTCATGCTTAACAAGCCATCAGCTAATTGAAACAACCTGCAAAGCTGTGCCCAACTGCCCATGTTTGTTTAAGACCATATGACCTGGTATAAGTTTTAATTAATCTTTATGAGGTGGGTAAATTGATAACCACTCAATAAAGTGGCAGCTGGCAAACAGACTTATCTCAATACACACACGCATGCACACCCATACACACAAACTTTTAACATAAATTTTACACATAAAAAACAAAATGGAAATTAAAAAAATGGAACTCCTTACTGTGGTACTAACCATCCTAGCGGATGGGGGATTTGTCCTACAGTGCCCGGTGATAACGGATAATAAGGAGATATATCTGGAGGATGTGGAGGCCTGGGAATTCCTAAGGAAGAGGAAAATAAAGTGGTTTTAGTATTGAATCATGAAAATACAGAAATATAAGTAAAACTCACATATGTTTCTATATTGGTAACCATTCTTTTTTATTACAATGCTCATGACACTGCTTTGAGTTTTCAAATATGTTTCTCAGTCACATCTATAAAGAGCGCCTGTTGGTATCTTGTTAAATGAGATTCAACCAGAAAAACTGATGTATCCTTTCCTCGGTCATCTCTTCAATCAGAAATAATTATTTCATTATTTAGGTTAAGAATTTAGTAGACTCAGCTACATGTTGGGTGTGACCCCGTGCCAGGTGCTGTCTTAAACACTCAACAGGAAGATGGCCTCTCTATCCAGTCCATGGTTATTTCGTTCTCAAGAGTCACCAAACAACCCAGGCCCTAACTATTACTTCAACTGTGTGCTCAGTAGCATTGCATTAATCTAAAGGAACCTCCAAAATGAGCTACTCAGTCATAATTGCAAACAATTTCCACTTTTGAGATGCATGAAAGATATTATTCGGTTTTGCATCCTTTCCCAAAACCAAGGAGTGGAGGGGACAGAGTCTGGGGAATGGTGGGTAAAACTGGGGGGCTGAGGATGAGGGCGCGTGGCAGGAGGAGAGCGAGCTCATTTGCCTTTGCTGAAATGGTGTAGCTCCTATCCAGAGAGCAGAATTCAATGCCAGGCATCAGGCCTAAACCTTATGTTCCTTACCTTCAGAGTAAGTAGGAATTACTCAGCTGAGTAAAGGTTAGAGGACTGGGTCTTTAAAGTACCAAGCCAGAGCACAATAACATAACAGAAGCAAAATTAAAACAGCATTAAAAGGAAGGGGCACTGTATTCATGGCTAAAACCTATTTTTYTTAAGTCACTCAGGAAGCTTTTAATCGCTAAATTAAATCTCCTTGTGTGACATTTTCATGCAGACATTGCTTTTTCTCCATTACAAAAACCAAACAGATTAACTAGGCTTTAACCATACAGTGAGTTATTTGCACACTTGAAAGAATGTTCACAGAAGAAAAGTAAACAGTCTACAGACGTTAATCATATGTTTTACGATAACCATTTAAAAGCTATTCCCTGTACTACCATTATTTAAATGAGGGCTTGACTGTGCCATTCACTCGCAATACCCAGGGATGGCTAGATGGACTCCTTTTAAGCCATGTGAAGTTAGCATTAAGTACAATTAAAAGGGGCCCCAACTGAAGCGTATGGAGTGAAAAACAGCTCATGTACTGCCTCATTCAAGGGTTGGAGCTTAGATAAATTATCTGCATACTTTAGGGACAACATAGAGCTATTCTTTTGACAAACTCTTGACATGAATTCAGTTTCAGATGTACTTTCTAATTAACTAGCTGGGATTTGGATTAACAAAAACAAAAACACTGTCACTAAGAACTCAGTGCAGCCTGAAGAAGGAAGATTGACACTGTTTGACTTTTCTGGGCCCTCAGGTTAAACAGGGACTCTTAAAAAGTTAGAATAACATGTAAATTCTRTTCCGTAACACCAATAAATCTAGTCGGGGTTTTATACATTGCTCTATATTCAAGAAGACTGCCCTTCAGGCTGAACGGAGAGTTGGGTAGACTTACACTGGGGAAAAGAGTTGCAAGTATATAACTGGAGTTAAGTAGTTAGGGTAGATGAAAATTCAACATTATAGGAGAAAAGCGGCTGAACTCCTGACACAGAAACAATGGGATTTGGGGAATTAAAAGAGCTTCATTTTGAAACTGGTCATGACCCACCACCTTTAAAATTCCAGCTGCAATTTTTTAAGTGCAGATCACAGAATGTACATGTTTAACTCTCTGGGTCGTGCATGCAAACCAAGCAGTTAGTAGATCCAACTACTGGATGGAGTAGCACGCTTGCAAAGAAACATATCTCCAAACGACCCCACRCATGCAATTCTGGTGTCACTACATAGAAGCTTTATGAAAATTCACCCAGTAGGTTTCCTTCTGAAGCCTAATTGGCTTAAAGAGAAACTATTTTGTCCAGAGTTTTGCATGTGCATTTTACATGCCCCCTTTGCTCTGGCAYGGGAAATCCTTCCCCACCACATCGCTTCCCTGTAATATACAAAATGAAAAGATTCACCTGCCTACCCCCAAAACATAAAACGAGTTCCCACCTACCTGTTTTTGGATCTACGTCGGCTGGTAAGTGTGGAGGAGGGTTTCCTGGTGTGAAGTGCTCATTGCTGTATGTGATAAGCGGTGTAAGAGGGTGTACATGGTGTGGGTGCTGCACAACTGGCACTTTGTTAGACTGTCGAGAGAAAAAAAGATTGATGGTGTTAGGAGAGCTGCAGACTCCCCCTTGTAGCATGAGGTACAACAAACAGAAAACGGYGTATCCGGATTTCAACATGATCCTCGAACATTTCCAGATCCCTTCTTGGCATTCCCTTGCAGTTCCCTCCCTACCTCGCATGAAACCTATTCTCACACTTTTCCTGCACACGAGTTTCTTTAATCTTTTTGACCTCTTGTGCTCCTGTACAGAGCAGCAGTAATTTAAAAATTTCCTTTTCATTTCAGAATCTTGTGCTTCACCCCCAAGATGCAGGTAAACTCCTTCGCGAGAGCCTGACGGAGTCCCCCATTTAATCAGCAAGAGGCCCAAATGCTCACTGACCTGTAGGTCTTTTCCTTTCCCTTTCCTGTCCCCACTTTCAGTTCTGCATTTTACTGTTCATTGCGACTACTCCAGATAAAAAGCCTTTGTAGTGCTAGAGTATTCCCTTCATCAGCAGGCATTAAGCTGACAAGCGATCACCTGCATATTTTATATATATATATATTTTAGGAGAGCTGATTAATTATCAATTCATCAGAGAGCACTAATAAATGGAAACTGGATACTGCTGAATTAGGCTACTAAAATATTCAGCTGTAAAAATAATGTCAAAAGCACACATAAAGCCATTGAAATTAAACTCTTGTGGGAAGAATAATCACGCAGATATCACGAGATTTTGCTCGTCACACTCCCAGCTTTGGGGGAAAAACAATCTTTTTCCTAACAACAATAAAAAAGGAACGGAGGAATGAATGAATGAAAGGAAAAGGCAGGCTGAGCTGTAACTTACCCTTACAAGAGCACAAAGGAAAAATTAAGCTGAAACAAGCGAACTGCTGGACCATTTACTGCGAGTAATCCAATTGCAAAAAACCCTATTCCCCATAGAGGATTTTCACTAAAATCCTACAACAGGGACATTTAACCAGATTAGGTACCAGCAAAGATAAAGAGGCTGGTATTAGATGATGAATGGATTAGAGTCAGGTTTCATTTCAGAATGTGTCTTCATTTCCTTTTATTACTTTAAGTAAGGAACAACTTGCATTAACATCAAGCAAAAGGAATCACATTAAAATAAAGCAGCGGCACCGCAGCGGCACCCGCCAGCGCCGCCGCCGCTCGGGGCGCGTCGGTGCGCCCCTGCCAGCCCTCGCTGCCGCAGACGACTCGAGCGGTCGCGGCACGGCTCGCTCCCACCGCCCCCCGAGCAGCCCCCTCCCGGCGCTGCCATCTGAGCCGCGTCTCAGCGCTCGGAGCTTCTCTTAAAAGCCTTTCAAAAATACTTCAGTTACTCTTTGAGAGTGAGTTTCTCTATTGGGGGAGGAAGAGGGAGAGCAGGGGCAGAGAGAGGAAAGAAACGCCAGCCTTCCCCGACACAAGGCGAACCGTGCCCCCGGCGCTCCGCGGTCGAGACCTAGCACAGCCTCAGCGCCCACGGCGCGCTCCCCGCGCGGGCAGGCTCCCCACGGCCAGCCCCGGGCACCCGCGGCTCCCCGGGCCCGGCGSGAGCCGTCGGCTGCCACGCTAACGCCGACCTGCCTCGCCCGTCTGACAATTTGGAAAAAAGTACGCCATCGAAGAAGAAAAGGAAATGGCAGTGCTTATGCTTCCCACAACTTCTACCTTGTTTCTTTTTTTTTTTTCTTTTTTTTCCTTTTTTACCCTAATACAGAAGGCCCGTCCCTAATAACAAGCACGGGGCAGAGGAGAGTCCCACGTCAAGCAGCCACCAAGAGAGCACGGCTGCGAGAGCCAAGGCTGTGACTTACAGCAGCACGCTGTGCCGCCTGCGCTGTAGGTCGTACCTTCCGTCAGTCGCACAACCAAGGACAAGCCTCGGCCACAAAGAACCATCRTGGTCTTACATCAGAGGAGCTACGGAGAATCAGCCTCTTACTTCAAAGTGCCAAAAGAAATGGTCAGACCAAAATCTGTTTTCTTCCAAGTCAACCACCTGAGCAGTCCGTAAGTACTGAAAGGTTTGCAAGGGTATCTCATAACAAGTAATATTACACACCATCCAAACTACTAGGCTGCTATTCAGCACCAAACAACATTATGTGCCAAATGAGTAGTTGAAACTCTGGTTCCTCCCCCCCCCCCCAAAAAAAAAAAAAAATAGCTCCCAGTAAGTATGATTTTTGCTGGCTAAGAATTCTGTGAAYTCCTGCTACGGAGTGCCACCGAGCGCGGCTGGTAGCTGCTGGAGCTCTCTGCTCTCCCAATTGTTTTCATGTTATTGCAAAAAACTCTCGTGCAGATCCTGACAGCCTAACAGCACTAGTGTCTGTCTTCCATGGAGAGTTTATTCTCATAGAAATTGGGGGAACTGGTTGGTTTAAGTTATTCTGTCACTTTTTTTTTTTTTTTTTTTTTTTTTTATGGTCAGAGTTAAGCCAATAAACAGGAAACAACACTGGAGAAGAAAGCTGGACTTAGGTGTCTGTATCGCCAAAGACAGATATACCATAGGGAGTCACACGTGAGTTGTGGGAGTCCACCTTCCACTTCTTTGATATATCAAGACCYTCTGCAAAACCTTGGTAAAATGGCGCAAGTGCTAGATTATTTTGCATTTTACTTAACATCTTTTGTGGAAAAGAGAAAAGAAAAAGACACACAGAAATCACAAACCAAGTGTCTGAACCTTCGTCTGCAAACGTTTCCCTAGGTAAGGGATTTTTATTTGAGTGACCAACCTTAAGCCAAACAGACAATTCATATATAATTTTTTTTTCCTGCTCTGATCATACTTGGGTAGGGRAGGAGGGGGGGAAACTACCTCTTGCACACTTGAGAATATCCTCTCCAAATCGGAGGAGTTCAAGCCAGCGCCTCTGCATATCCATCTGTATCAGTATGACTGTCCTCTGGCTATGTTTGTATTCTATTTTGTACTCTTTATTACACACTGAGAAAAGGGGACCTAGTTCGCAATAGCACATGCAGTTTGGAAGTTGAGCTAATTATGCATAATATGCTAAATAAGCTGGTCTTTAAAAGCAGCATTCCTGAAGCTAACTAAGCTACCTTGGAAAAGAGAAACAGAAAGGGCTAGCCGGAAAAGAGAGGATTAATCTTGCATATGCATCTACCTTTGAAGTCAACGGGAGTTCTGCCTGAGTGTGGTCCGAACCCCATCCACTGGCAGCGAAAGGTAAACTGCAGAAGCCATCAATAGGAGGAGACACCTATTAGCTGACSTTAGCCTTCCCCCTGCAAAAGGCCCTTTTCCAACATACACTTGCTAGTACTTTATTGAGGGCAGTTTTAAGCTGGAAGCCATTCCGAGATGCAGGAATTTCTCTGGCAACTTTTAAGAATTCCATTTATGGCTATGTCATCCATGGAAAGTGAAGCTGTACTGGTATACACAGATTAGCATCAGTGCATGTGATAATAAGAAGAGAACAAGCAGAGATTTCTGTAGAGAATCACAGTATCTACAAAGTACCAAGTCACTGGCTGATAAATCACCTCTCTCCACTGCAAGCTAGGGTCTCGCATGCTGGGGTAGAGGGCACCATAAAGAATTGCAGAAAAAACAACAGAAGTTTGCTTTTCTTGATAACCTCTGCCTGAAGCAAACCAGAGGAAATTGTCCCCATAGGGACTCAACTACTAAATCTCTATACATGAATTTGAAATGGTTCAGGGAGTGCTTAAAACAGAGATGATTTTAAATAACTAACTTTGGAATGAACCCTCTCCCAAATTTGGGGCTGATGAGACATTTGAGAGGGATACTGAGATGCATATAGCTTATGTTCTGGTGGGTGCCCTTAGGAAAAAACAAGAACAACAAAAAAAAAATCTGAACTTTGGATTAAAACTGCAGGGGATTGTGTGTATAAATCACTGTGTATTAGGCTTTGTTGCATGGTAAGGACATTTCATTAACAGGATGAAAGATACTTCCATGCATTTACAGCCCAATTTAATACACCTCACTGATGAATACTCCCCATCTATTGAGGAAGTTAATACATGCTGTATAAATCAATCATTCCTAAGTCTCTGAAAGCAACCTAAGACTTGCATAAAATGAAAATAGCATATTGTAGAACACACAAAGAGAAACTAGCCTTTACATAGGAAGAGTTTGTTACTGCCATTCCTGTTTGCAAATTCATAGTTTGGGCTTTGGTAACACAAACATGATGTTCACTCAAAGTCAGAGAAAAATACAGAAACCAGGGAACCCCTGTCCTTGCCGGGTTAATGCAGCATTAGTGAAAGCAGGTATGCAAAAAATACCAGAGCTAAGAATGAGASAAAACCATCCCGCCCTTGCAGCTTCTAAGCGGCCAGACCCCTCGGCGCGCGACGCGGCGCTCCGCAGGCCCAACCGCGGCTCGGCAGTGGGGCAGGGACACGGGAGGCTTCTCCCAGGAGCAAACCTGATTTTTTCACATCTGTAAGCAGAGCTCCTGCCGCTGACCCGGGCGACCTCTCGAGCGCGCGTAAAGCTGCGAGGTCTGCTCGCGGGCCGGGGACGGCCGGCGGCCGCCGCGGACCCCAGCCCCGAGCCGCGCGCAGCGTGCAACGTGGCAAGTGGAAGATGGATTAGGCACTTGTATCCCGGACCCCCGGAGCCTCCCRCCCGGCCTCCCCTCCGGGCAAGCTAAGAGGAATGAAAGCTTGCCATTCACCTTAAAACCTATTAATCAACGCACAGTGAAAACAAATGGAGCTAGAGCTCCGCCTGTCTTTTTTGCCATGTCCTCCCCTTCCCTATTCCCCTATTGCTTTSCCTTTCTGCACAAGAAAGATGGGGCCTGAAAGTGCCTTTATGAGCCTAATACAATAAAACAAAAGCAGCACAGAGGAGGGTTTGTCAGCYCTCTCCCCTCCTCCAGGGTGGGTGCAGAAGGTCTACAGTGGTCTTGAATTAGCTGGCCCTCCTGGAGTTGCTCCCTGGGCTAAGCAATGGGTACCATTCAGTACCCATTTATATTAAAAATAGGCGTATAACTTGTCTCCATGCATTTTCCAGATGGTGCTGTTACAGTTATGCTGGCTGTGGCCGGTGAAATGTTAACAGATGTTCCTGAGCTGCTCTGCAGCACCAAAGATGCTAGGAAGAGGGGATATYTTTTCCCTCCTAAAGGCTGATCTTCTTGGTGCCACCTAGCAATGCACTCTTCCCCCTTCTCCCACCGAGATCCGGAAAGCTAAATTGCAAGAACAGGCAAATCCCAAAATATTGCCATACTTTATCCTCCCAGGTCCAGCCAGGTCACCCCCACCGCAAAGCAGAGCGCCTGCCACGCAGCGCCGCTGCGGGGTCATGCACATCAGCAGCACCTCTGGCTTTGCCACCGAACTTCAACAGGAACGTAGCAAACTAACACGCTTAACTTCAAACATTCAGATTAACTGAAAGGCTAAAAACGACCAAACCCAGCAGCTATCTGTAACTCAGTCTTCATCCCCTTGCCCAGCATAAAAATCCAATGCCAGTGATGAAGCATTTCATGACAGAACAAAGATTCACTTTCACCCTGGCCCATTTAGCTACCAGACTTGCAGTGTATTTTTTTAAAGGATGTTTTCACACCTGACTAAGCACCCCCCCCACCCTACTTCCCCTTGCTCCATTAGAGCRGATACAGTGGTCTGAGCCCCTTCGCAGTTTAATGTAGCTGATTTCTGCCTAGGGTCCTGCCCTAAGCTAACTGCCTATTGTGCCAGGAGACAAGGCCACCATTGATAACCGGAGCTCTCCCTGCTAAAAAAGGCTCGTTTTCTTCTTCCACACAAACGATGACAGGAGCACTGACACCCGTGTGCTGGGACAATACCCCCAGCCGGAGCGGGACAAAAAAAATAACCAACCCCCCACAGCCCTTCCCCTAAAAAATAAAATAAAATTACACAAAAGCAGCACTTCTGCCCTCCCGCTCCTTCGGCGGCCGCTGCCCAGGCGCCGGGCGCCCTTCGCGCGGGGCAGAGCCTACTTGCTCCAGCCTCCAGCGCCCGCTGTCCAAAGCCCCACTCTGCAAGCGGGCGCTCRGACAAGCAACGCGACCAGCCTCCTGCCTTGCAACACCCAGCAATTCAAGCAATTCATTTAAGAAAACAAGTGCTTTCTTTTTAACTATTATTTTTAAGTGCCCCCTGAACACCGAAGCCTTATGCCCCCGTGTTGGACTTTTCTGCATCCTTCATGTAGGAGACCGCACTGAGGGAAGGGGGTGGGGAAGAGAGCATTTAAGATGTTCAGGAAATTTCCACTTAATTTTGCCAAAAGGCAATTAYGTGAAACGATCTGGTGACAATTAGCATATGCCAAATCCTCTGGCGTAAAAGGAAGKGAACTGGGGTTTTGCTATCTAATTACTGCCTCTTGGTTCTTATGCAGAATTAAAAATGTTAGCAGCGAGACATTCAAGTGTGCTCACACTTCACTTCCAGTGCTGTTGTGTACAGTAATCTCACTATTACAGCATGTTGATTTTTTGCTTGCCTTTAGGAGAAGTGAAAAACTGAAACKCTGTTTTTAAGTACATGTTGAGGGCTACATTCTTGGACTGCGTGGTGTTACCACARCGTCGCGTCAGACCCGAGCAAGCGCCTGTTCGGCCACAGCGGTTTATTTTGAGATCCTCCAAAATTGCTTTTAATTATGTTCATGCCAGTTTATTTTTGCCTCACTCGTTTTCTTAGTGCTTTAYTGATTACGAGAAAGCACTCTGCTGCATTTGCTCCTTGCAGCGTTTGGGCACAGGAGCTGCCGCCGCCGCCGCRCCCCTACGCTGTGGCCTGCGCGTACCCAGCTACGTCTCGGGCTGCACCTCCGCGCTACCATCCCTTTGCTCAACAGGTGTATTTGCCCATAGGGAAGGAAAGGCGAGGAGCTCGGACTCTTTACGTTGCACAGAGCCATTGATTCTATTATAAAAAGGAGATGTAGTGTTTCTTCCCCAATCTGACAAGTATTTTGTGCTTTCTTCACATATGTAAGGCAATTACAAGGTAAATATTATCTCCTTTATAGCAGGAAAGCCTTAATTTGTGCAAAACAAGGTTAAAAGCAGAAAGAGAGGCTTAGATTGGGCTATAGTAAAGAAACACTGCTTTCCTAAGTAGAAGCCATAAAATGTATCCTGTATATAAAAATACCAGGTAGGGAGACTGATGAAACCGAAACAGGTCTTCAGGAAACGATCCTTATCGCAAAGGGGGTGGAGGGGGAAGAGATATGGAAAAATAACGCATTTACTAAAATTCAGAAAAGATGGGAAGAAGGTCGAAGTAAATATAAGCAAAAAAGCTTGTATTTATTGTATATTTCCTCTGAGAGACCTTATTTTAATGTGCTTTATAGGAATATCTATTACCTCAATTTTACCTACTGTCTAGCATTCCATAAAATGTCACATTATAAAGAGCTTTATTTCTTGCACATGAATTCAAGTATTTCAGCACTAGAAGGCATATACTGCCTATAGGAGAAACAGCTGCACTGATTTTGTTACGCTATCTGTTGACTTTTGTTTACAGTAAGAACTTGAACATAAGGCTGCTGAAAACCATAGAAAATAAACAAAAAATAGCACGTGTGGCTATATCCACTTATATTTGGTTATTTCAGTAGTATTAGTACTATTAAAAAAATGAATATGTGTATCATACCTTAAAATACAAAGCCAAATTTTCAGTACAGCTTTTAAAAATGCAGCATTCACAGATTATAGCAATTATGCTCAATATCGTTATACAATGTGTCAAATGTATATTAAATAGCCTAACAAATAACAARGCTTCTAAAAAATGTTTTCATTCAGTCATTATTTGTATGCTCAAACATTATGTATCGCCACAATACAATTGAGTCATATAATTAAATAAGTCCAAATCAATCATTTTTAAATTAATTCAATACGAAGTTTCCCACAAAACATGACATTGAATGCACATCAAAATTTAAATGCCCTGCAAATATTTTAAAAGAAAAAAACCCATGCATTTATATAGAGCTATCAGGCCTTTCGCCCTAAACCTCCATAAAAAGAACTCCTCTAAGGGGAAAATGCTTAAAATATTTCAATCACTAATGATTTCAAATTTTCACCATTACATGACATGTAAAACCTGCATGTACAACATGCAGTGAAAGAAGAAAGATCTAAATAACTGTCATTTTAGATATTGACTAATACCATTATAAATCTCTACAGAATTTTACCACCTCCATGTTTTATCCAAGAAAAGACATATAGATCAACGAAGACAGGCAAAGGTATCACAGATCCTGAAGCCTTGCAATTTCTCCTTTTCAATCGAGCAACTATATAAGCAAGCTTGGCAGAGGTTAAAAAAAAAGCAAAAAATGCCCCCCTCCCTTCCAAAACCTCCTGTTAAAATGAGATAATGTCTGTAATTCTCAAATACATTTCCATTTTTGTATATAATAACAGGGAACGTACAGATTTGGTTGACTGGTCAGTTTACTTTCTGTAATATGTATTTCTCTCACATGTATACGAGAAGAAAAAGTCTTCTGGACTTCTGATTATGAGTACAAAAACACTGTATCAAGACACACGTTCTCTTATATTTATCATAATTCAGTATTATTTTTCATATTCCTTTATCACCGGATGAAAGCAATTTTAAATAGTATCCCTAAAATTTTAATCTGTCACATTAGGGCTGAGTTTTCTGAAGAATTCAGAAAATTTAGCTGAGAATCAACCAAACACAGGASCAAAAACATCTAATTAAAAATTAGTACCCACTACTTTCACTGATTTCCAAAAATGTTAAAAAAAAAAAAAAAAAAAAAGACAAGAAGTGAACCGCATCATTTCCCGAAACCCCTTAATTGCAACCTATTGTGCCCTGCTACAAAACAACTTTTTCTGCTAAAAAAACATGTTCACCTTCATGGCTTCAGAGTTAGGGAAATAACGCACTGAAGTGAAGAAAGCTTTGAAGTGGCCCCCTCCGCCCCCAAAGGAGAAAAAGAAAAGCAAGATGAGAGTGATGTCACGTTCCCCGTGCGAATGTATTACTGCGCACAAAATACTCAGCTAATGCACGCGCGCACGCTTCTCCCGTGCTCTTAGCCATCGTTCAGCATCTGTAAATCGGAGCCTGAGACCTGCCGCAGGAGCCTGCGGAGTCTCCCCCACCCCGAGCGCTCCCGCATCCCGCCCTGGCGGCACCAGGGAATTCCTTCGCCCCTTTCCAAAAACGAAAAGCAAGGATCAGGCAGAGGAAGGAAAAAAGAGGGGGAGTGCGACAACTCTGCTGTGTTGCWCCGTCCTGGGTAGACAAAACCTCGCCTCGCAGCTTCTTGCGACTATTATAAAATTAAAGTGTCACCGAAAAGTCACACTTCGCCCTAATAAAAAAGATGATTACCATAAAATAAATAAATAAAAGTAACGTCGCTAACAAAGGTCACRGCTAGAGATGAGACGTGCCTGCTGGATTTTTTTTCTTTTTTTGATTCCACACACTAGGAAAGAAAGAGCGTGGGGAGGGGGGAGAGGGAGAAGTCACATAAGAAGTTCAATGGTCAAGACGGATAGCGCGCACACAGAAAGTGCTACTCACCCAGCAATTCAAATTGAGATGCCAGCAGCCCAACTGCTGGAAGAGCGAGAACCCAGAGGCAAGCGCTCCTCCTTTACCACTGAAATCTTCCATTCCCACTAAAATTGCATCCCTCGGGTACATAACAGCTTTGTCTTTCCTTCTCTTAACCTCAAAAACTTTTTTCTTTGCTGTCTAGATGCCAATTGTGCTGGCTTTGTATTATTTTCCTTGCAGCTTTTCTTGCTCTTTTTCTTTCCCCGCTTCCCCCCCCCCCTTTCACTTAAAGTAGTGGAAAAGCTGTCTTAAGAGATCAAGATGTCTCCAATTTTTTGGCCTGGTGTTTTCTGAATGCTCAAAATCCACTGTCATGTTGGCTGTGAGAAGTGTCTTATTTCTAAATTGTCTGCTGCAGTTAATCAAAATTTAGAAGCGCCTGCTCTCTCTCCTAGTGTGTCACTTCACCATCCTTTCAGGGAGAGGGGAAAAGACTTTTCCCCCGCTACGCAGGTATGCCTGCTCGGAGGGGCTAAAAAGCAGTTACCTTGGAACTCGGTGCCAATGCCACCGCAAGGCAGGCTGCACAGGTATTAGTGAGCGCGGCGAGGAGGCAGCGGCCGCCCGTGCGGGAGCCCGACCAGCCAAGTGGAGCAAGCAGTCGCTTTATCTGCCAGCTTGTCAGATCCCTCAAAACAAATTTCTTAGGGGGAGAACTGTAAGAAAAGTGCATTTTTTTTGTCACCGTGACACAGAGGCGACATTTGGCAGACCTTCACGGTCGGCTCTGCCCCCCCCCGGTCCCGTTTCCCCCCAGCAGCCTCCGGCGTTTCCGCGAGCCGCCGCGGGCGGCAGGGCGAGGGGAGCGCGGGGGCTCCCGCCGCCGGGCCCCGGCCGCGGCGCCCCGCGGGCTCCTCCCGCGCGAGGGGCTCAGGGGCCCCCGCGGGCGCCAGGGAACCGGCCCGGGGCGGGGGGGAAGAGGGTCCTGCCCCCCCCGGCGCCCCGCGCCTCGCCGCGGCACCGCGGAGCGGCGAGACGCCCCTTCCCCTCCTCCAGCGAGCCGGAGCCACGGGCGAACCCCGGCATTCGCGCTCAGCAGCTGCCAGTCTCTGCTTCCCTGAAGTTGCAAAGTAGCGACACGGGAAAAAGCAATAAACGGCGGTTTAAGGGGGAACGGTTAGCAGCCCCCCCCCCCGAAAAAAAGCCCCGAGTTTCTTAACAGCGCCGGTCCCGCACGCCCGAAGGCAATCCCCAGGCGGGATGTGCGCTGCTGCGGAGGGGGCACTGGGAGAGGCCAGTTGCAAACACTTTCTTTCCCCCTTATGCACCTGGGTGACTCCCGCAGACAAGTTCAGCCCCCCCCGCCCCCGGTCCCTGAACAACGAAAATTAATACAAGAAAACCCCTAAACCTGCGTTTCCCGCAGGGAGACCAAGCTTGAACAGTTCCAGGTTCGCCTTTGCGAGGCGTGTTTTTCAGCGGCAGTTTAATCTGCAAAGGCTGAGGGCTAAACAAAACCCGGACCAAAACAAAACGCGAGGCTGGCACCCCGGACCTGGGGAAAAAAAATTAGGGGAAGATGAAGGAAGCAGGGGAAACCTGGAAGCATTTTCTGTCCCCACCCAGCGCCGCTTCCCCCTCTTTCTGTACTTATCTGGCCTTCGCGTGCAAAGTGTCAGCCAGCAATCTTTAAGGCCCTTAATACCAAAACAAAACCTTGCGATTTCCCTTTACATGGCAATAACAAAAGCAACGAGACTCCAGTTTGACAAGTAAAAAGCCCCAACAACACGGCAACTAATTGCCTTCCCTCCCTCTATTCACAGCAGCCACCACACTCCAGCGGCCGCCTTTGTCACACGTGCAATTTCCTAAGTAAACGGCGACTTCTTTGGCTGCTGATGGACAGTTCCCAATCATTTAGCAACAATAACTGATAAAGTGCAGTAAGTGGGATGGGCAACTTTAAATTAGGCATCCGCTTGCTGGCGCTCCCGAAAGAAACGAGGAGAACGGAAAGGAGCCGAGGAGCCAAGGCATCCCAGGACCTCCTGCTCCCCCCCGCCCCCCAGCAGCTGCTGAACCCGCCAAGTTTCCTCCACGCCGCTCCTGCCCGGGCCGGCGATGAGTTTGGGCTCCCTTGGCGCTGCGCTGCCCCTCCGGCTTTTCCCAAACCGTTAGGGGCAAAGCAGCCCTGAGCGGAGGGACGGGGCAGCCGGGCGCGGCGCCGAGCAGCCCCTCTCGCAAAGTCCGAAACTCGCTCCTTACCATGAAATTGCAATCACACAGGGGAAGGAGAGACCAAACAGAGCTGCAGTTCACATCACACATTCCTAGATCCAGGACCACAGATGCTAAAATGAAGTTTGATATTTATGGGAAGAGAGGGAAAACGTATGCCTTGGCATTTTCTAAAAAGTTTAAAAATATATATGGATCCCCTCTGGTCACTTTTTTTTTGTTGTTGTTTTGATGGGGAAAATGCTCTGCTAGTTTAACCTCGAGGAGTGAAAAAGAACAAAACAAACCCCCCGCAAATTTCACGCCTTTCCAAATTAAAATAGCACGGCAAGTTCCTACCAACGCAGAAGCACGTCAGGAAAAGACAAGAGACACATCATCTCACAAAACTCCAAACACCGCCTAAGCAGCCACAAGTAAGACCCCTCTTTAAGTTATTTCCAACTAGGAGGGGACGGCGGAAGGCAAGCATGCAAGGGGGAAATTAAGCGGGAGAAAAGCTACGTTCCTCTCGTCCCCGCGCCGCGGTGCCAGCAGCACAAGGTAGCGCTTACCATTTACAAGAGTTTTAATCAGGGTGCTTCACGCTGCCCGCTTGCAAGCATGCTGCCGTGTGCTGCGCGCCGGCGCCCAGGTGAGGATGTGCCGCCGCCGCCGCCGCCGCCGGAGCCGCTGGAGGGCAGCACCCCGCC